>NC_135864.1:19464843-19824843 GCF_031162955.1 Sander vitreus
TCGCCCACATTTGATATTAAAAGTATTTATATTGTGTGCTTCCAGTGATGGAGCTCGAGTGGCTCTGAAGATCATTAAAAACATAGGCCGCTACCGCGAGGCAGCTATGTCTGAGGTAGAGGTGCTTGAACAGTTGAAGTCCCTCGACTCTGATAAGAGATAGTAAGTCGGTCCATAGTAACTTCATATCACAAAAACCTGATCACCTTGTGGTTGTCACGTGAAAATATTTTCAGAATTTGCCACACAAGAAACTTAATTTGCATCTGCTATACCTCTGCTCCTCTTTAGTGCTTGTGTACACATACTGGACTGGTTTGACTACCACGGCCACATTTGTATTGCCTTTGAACTGCTTGGCCTCAGCACCTATGATTTCCTCAAGGAAAACAATTTCCAGCCTTTCCCCATAGAACACATCAGGCACATGGCGTACCAGATCATCCGGGCTGTGAGATGTAAGTAATTGACATGCATGCATACATAATTGTGGAGAAGAAAAGAAAAAAACATTTTGGTTTAAAATGTATGTGGTCTTGTCTTTCAGTTCTGCATAACAACAAGCTGACTCACACAGATCTGAAGCCTGAGAATATTCTCTTCATTAGTTCAGACTATGATATGGAGTACAACCCTGAAATGGTAGGTGCCCTGATGGTGCGTTCCATTTACCTCGGGAGCTGGGAATGACGTCACACCAGAGTTTAATGCGTTACATACAAGTTGGGTTTTTCATTGTGTTAGCGCTATCCAGGTTAGCCATGGTTAGCATTACCAATTTTTTTGTGTATACAAACAGCGTCACATGTCCACAGAAGTTGGACAAGATTGTGTTTACGATTTAGTGAGACACAAATAAGACAGAAGTGCTTTCACAACTGTTGAGGCACGGGGCATCCGTGTTGGATTTTGGGCTGGGGGTACTCGTAGGTTGTTCGAGCTCGGAAATCCGAGGTCATGGTGCGTCTCACCGACTTTTACCTCGGAAAATCTGACTTCCAAGTACAAATGGAACGCACTATAAATATTTAACCACAGAAATCACACCTGCTGTATTGGCCAAAACTTTTTGTTTTTTTCGGCAGCTGTGCGAGTGATTGTTTTCTTGTCCTTAGAAACGGGATGAAAGGACATTGAAGAACCCAGATGTGAAAATTGTGGACTTCGGTAACGCCACATATGAACATGAGCACCACACCTCCGTGGTGTCGACGCGTCACTACCGTGCTCCTGAAGTCATTTTAGGTACGTCGCTGTTTTAAAGCACTGCTCGGAAGCTTTAGGCTGATCCTTTAGTGGTGACTTGTTATTTAGTTTACATTGTCTCTTTCAGATCTGGGCTGGGACCATTCCTGTGATGTCTGGAGTGTAGGCTGCATACTCATTGAGTACTACCTTGGATCTACTCTCTTCCAGGTAAGTAGCAGTAGAGAGCATGATGGAATTCTTAATACTGTGACTTTTATCATGGCATTTGGCAAGATGTGTTGTATTGTTTTCTCCTTCAGACTCATGACAGTAAAGAGCACCTTGCAATGATGGAGAGAGTCCTGGGCCCCATCCCCTCAAACCTCCTGCAGAAAACCAAGTATGTGCACCACAAACTGGCTTATTTTTTAACACCATTTATTTGGCCACCTGAACACACTCCGCAGATGGAATTTATTTTTAATTTTTGATAAATGTTCATTCAGTATTCATTGTGTGTTGTACAGGAAACGGCGGTATGTTCATCGTTGTAAGCTTGACTGGGATGTGCACAGCTCTTCTGGGAGATATGTCAAGAAACACTGCAAACCCTTAAAGGTAAGAGTAATATACTGGAGGCAGCCCGTGTAGAAGCGCTCCTGTGCTTCGGAAAATATATCTATTTATCAAATGTGATTTAAAAATACACCTTTCAACAACACCAAAATTCTGATCTTTACATCTTAGCAAGCACGTTAGCCACATGTTTTGTTCAGTTAGAACACTGTACATAGCCCAGAACTTCACAATAAGGACAGGATTCCTAATTTGCTTCATGCAGCCTCTGAGCCCAGCTGCTTGAATACATGAAAAGGATTAAACCATGAAAGAAATCACACAAACATATCAGTGTCTTCCTTTACTACAAACTTATATTTTCTGCAGGGGTCTTTTCTGTTTTGTCCATCCTGTACATGCTTCATGTAGTTCACACATGTAATCAGGGTACCCGCGGGGTCTTAAAAGCATTGAAAAAGTCTTACATTTGATCATCTCAAATTAAGGCCTTAAAGCCTTGAATTTGGTATACAGTGTCTTGGATTTCGTTACAAAGGTCTTATATTTTTTTTTGCCTTTCCTAGCATTAAGTTCATACCGTAACAAAATGAACTGTTACTAATGTAGGATAATAAAAAAACTGACGGCAGCCCGTTGCTGGACGCCCCGGAGGACCGAGACACAAAGTAAACGCCTCTCTGACCGGTACCGGGGGGTTAGCGGTTAAACTGAGCGGGGGATGTGCGCAATGTGTCGGTGTGTGTCGGAGCCTGGCTGGCTGCTCGGTGCCTTCAGACAAAGCTCAAGCTAACAGGCTAACGGCTTATTAGCTAGCCAAACACTGAGCGGTAACATCTGCAAAGATTGGATCTGTGAGCGCATTAATCTGCTCGGTGTGCGTCTTATAACAAACAGAGCGAGCAGCCGCTGGACTCCAACACCTGTTGATCCGTGCAGAACTTGACTGTGAGCGGAGTGTTCAGAGACGATGTGACCGGCAGGTAACGTTAACGGTTATCTGCTACTGTAGCAGAGCTGCAAGTAAACACTGAACTGAGCTGTGTTTTCACTGTTAAACACTGCTGCAGGTATTCATGCACAACTGATGGTGATTTACAGAGGTGGAAGACTTACTCAGATCATGTATTGCAGTAAAAGTAGAAAAAACAAATTACTTGTCAGTTACAAAGTCCTGCATTCAACATCTTCAAGTAATAGTAGAAAGTATTATCAAAATATACTTAAAGTACCGAAAGAGTGTGTGTGTGTATATATATATATATATATATATATATATATATCCAATACATTTTATTAAATATGACTGATAATTTAAATAAAATGTTTTATTTAATTCAAGTAGCCTACTTGTACATCATTTTCTAGGGATTAAAATGTATACAGATTTGACATTTTCCCCTCATACTTCTGTCTAACTACATTTAATTTCATTTGAAATGGTATTAAAAAGGCCTTGAATTTAAGTTGGAGGATCCTGGGGGGGGTACCCTGTTTAATGTAGAACTACACTTAAGATGCAGAGCACTAGATTAATGGTGACATATTTTACAATTGCCTCTTCTTTCCCATCAGAATTACATGCTGTCTAAGGGCGAAGACCACCACCAGCTGTTTGACCTGATAGAGAAGATGATGGAGTATGACCCAGCTAAGCGCCTCAGTCTGGAGCAGGCCCTCCAACATCCCTTCTTCTCCTGCTTCCGCAAGAGCAGCAGCAGCAAAAGCAGGAGAGGCAGCAGAAGCAGTAGCAGCAAAAGAGACTGAACTCCTGAATGTGTAACCTTGGCCAGGGCCTGACTGTCACTATGACATTTCTCATGGTGCGCAGTGGCAGCCTCTACTTCCTGACTCTCCAGGAGAGGTGTACCTTAACTGACTGTATCAGTCCACTGCCCTACCTTGCTGTGTCCTGTCCTAAGCCGGTGTGTTTCTTAGTCTCACTCCTAAACAAGTTGTGTTCTCATCTCTGGCATGTTTTGATGTAATGAATCCCCCAATTGATTTCTATTTATTTGCCATTGTAATTTAATTTGTCACGCCTAAGCATATACTGGTAGAGCTGTTTTTTATTCATGAGTATTCCGATTGTGTCCATGTTCTTTCACTGCATTATGAAGTGGGTGATGGGTAATGTTACAAATTGAGAATTGCTTTACCCTCCCATCAGTCTCACCAGTCATTTATTCAGCACTGTAAATGAATAAAAAAGCTATTGCGGGCAGAACATTTCTTGTATATAGAATTTAAGTAATTTCTTTTTTTCACTGACTGGTTATGCAACTTTTGCAGTATCATGTACATTCTCAATAAACGTGAATACACAACGGAAGTGTGTCTTGTGTGCATACTGTGCAGTGATGCAGGTGCAGTAGCTGCATTAATCCTTAGGATGGCAGTAAAAAGCTTGTAATTGCAAAAGTCTGCCTCCAGAAGTTACTCAACATCACTGAAGGCAAACGTGGTAGTTATCAAAGCATTAATCTATCCTAAACCTATAGTCATTTTAACATTGTGCCCACTGATTTTCTTTTGAATATTTCCTTGTTGAAAGATTTTAGGGTTACGGTCGAAGTTGAATGGAAAAACTGCATTGAAAGTGTGAACATGTAAACTGGATTGTTGTGAGCAACGTTTGTTTTTTTTTGTAGTTTTTTTTTTTAAAGATTATTTTGTTGGGCATTTTAGGCCTTTATTTGTGACAGGACAGCTTAGACATGAAAGGAGAGAGAGGGTGAATGACATGCAGCAAAGGGACACAGGTCGAACCCGCGGCCGCTACGTCGAGGACCGAGCCTCTGTATATGGGCGCGCGCTCTGCCAGGTGAGCTCCTAGGCGCCGAAACCGGTAATTTCATAAGGTAGAAATGGTGGGTTCGACCGACAACAAAGAAACAAACAACTTAATTAGACTTCACAATTCTAAAATTAATATGTTCTTATTTTTCAAACTGTTCAAGTTTCGAGAACTACACTTCTTTTCTGACGGTTGACCGTCCGCAATATTGTGCGCAAGATGCGTTCCTCATTGACAATATATGGCAACGTAGTCTAGTTTAAAGTGTCATTTGTTTTGTTCACAAATCACAGTTATGGGCAACATGAACCGGTCGTGTGTTTGGAGGTCTTATAAACAATACAGTTTATCACATTAACACGGCACATCATCATCATCAGTCGCTGTTCGAGTTCAACTTAAATTTCAGTCGACGACAGTGGGTTTTGAAAATGATGGTGAAAAATAGTATCAACTGCAGGGACTATGCCGTATCAGAAGTTGGCCAAGTCAAACCCTCACGGTCTCACAGCTGTCAATCTGCAGCCTCCCACGTGGTCAGCAGGGCGGGCGCATCTCAACTAGTTGAACGTGCAACTTTTAGGAAGGCAAACAATTGGACCCAATGGTAGTTGCACTTGCACATCCATGTAGGATACTCCCCAACAGGAAACAACGACCTGCAAGTTAGAATGCGCCTCTTCTCTGGTTGGCATCCAGATCGCTCCCCTCTGTGTCTGGCGTAAACCCGGTTTGCACTGCTGCTGCCCCTTATTCCAAGACTAATTTAAGACAGCGCTTTGAACCGTGAGCCTAGTCTACTGGAGTTGAGGGTTGTGAATGTGTTAGGTGCGCTGCTTAGTTAGTCCACGGAGCTTGATTAGAGTTTGTTCGCAGAACTACACCAACAACCAAATATTTTCTATACATCAAGATGACTTTGAAGCAGGATTCCAGCATGGATACAGCCAGCGACTGTATCGGGGAGAGTAAGCCGGGGTGTCAGTGTGCGCCCAAGTCCGCTGTCCAGCGTTGGCTTCCAGGTTCTCCCATCGCTCTGTGCTTGCTGATGTCCCTGAGCTCCATCACCGTGTGTCTTCTGATGAGCCTCAAGACCTACCAGCTGGAGAACCGACTGCAGTTGGAGATGGACAAAGCGTCCATCTTCCAGCCGCCGCACAGGGCTTGTCTAAACGAGGATGGGACCCTAATTCCAGAGCTGAGCACTTCCATAGGGAGGCTCGTGGAAGAGGTACGTCTATTGTCGTTAATACATACATATATAGTGTTTGTGAACCTCTGACAGATGCTCGCATATGTGCGTACAATGTGCGTAATAGCAGGGAACATGTGCAGTGAGGTTGATAAACGCACAGACTTGGTACTTTTTTTGTGGCAATTTCACCCCAATTATTCCACCTAAAATCACTTATTTTGAATGCGGAGCCGTAGGGATCAACATTGCATGCAACTGGCCATTAGTTTGCTGTTATAGCTCTTAATAGGGTGACATAACCACTGATAAGAGACCATCCTCTACATGTATCATATGGAATTCTAGAGCTATATGTAATGGGAGGGCGATATTGTTATTGGTAGGCATTGAGATTATCTTAATGTTATTCCATTCTCTAAATGTTTTTTTCTTAATGATTTCCACATTGAGAATATATTCATCTTTAGGATTGGGAATTTTATCTTACACTGGAATTTGTTCTGTGTCTGCAGAAGGTGGATGTGCTGATGCCAAAATTTCGGACAACTAGGGATGTTGGCCAAGAGTGCTCCTGTCCTCCAGGTATGTCTCCGCTCTGTGTAGCATTAATAGTTACAGTCTAGACATGACTGACTGCTTGGGAAACCTGCCTATGATGCTTTCTGCAGCTCTCTTGAACTTAAAGAGTGTATGTGTTGCATGTCTTTTTCTGTGTGGAGGATAACGGCCCCTAAGCCAGTGTAGGGCCCACACTGTGACAGCAGGGCTTTACACTCAGCAGATCAGCAGGGTTGGGACGTCCAGCCTGAGCCCTGCAGCCTCGTGTCAGTGGGACACAGTTTTTTTATTTTGGATAAAACTGCTGCTCTGATATTTGATGGGATGTGTCCACATGTATTGATAAAGCCTGAACATCAGTGGGTGCGACCAACTGATCAGCTGTGTGTTTAATGGTTTACATGGGCTGTTTGACCTAATCTGGAGAAGAAAGTTGTGGTTTATTTTCAGGGGAAATTTCTGACTTGGAACAACAGGATGTGTGTTTTATTGAAGCTGGCATTCACGACCTTCCAGTTTAAAAAAAAAAATTGCAACTCAAGTGGAATCTTACCATTATCACAGTGTAACTGCTTGCACTCCTCTCTTCTTTTACATTTTGTATCAAGAAGTCAGAGCAGAGGTTGAGTTTTTAAGATGCTTATCTGCACATTTGGGGAATTTCTCTCCCTGGCTCTTCTTTCTGTCTCTTTGTCTCTGGGTGTGAATAGCCCTGCAACAACAAGAACAGGTGAAAGTGTTCACAAGTGCAATTTCTGGCCCGCTTTCAACATATTCTGTTTTCCAGTCTGAAGTCTGCTCTGCCAAGATAGCTCGCTGGCTCTGTCTGGCTGGTTAGCGAAGTTGGTCAAGTGTTTGTTGTTTGCATTGGATTCAGCACAGCCAAAGTCACCGATACTGTAAATGCAAATGGTAGTTATTTGCTGACGTTCAGCTTATATACTTTGAATTCACTTCTACTAAGCATGACTCAGTAGAATTGTATTCAGAGGTATATGTATCTTGTAAAAAGTTGCCCAATTAGGTCAAGCCTGCACTGCCCTTGCTGGATACTGATGCATTTGAATGTAATTTCTCCATTAGATCATATTATTGTATCAGTTGTTGCATCCCATTTTCCTGTCAATTTTGCTGAACTGCTGTGTAATCAAGTGGTTTTGGCACTGAAATACAATCCCTCCACAACTATTCAGAAGTCTATTTAAAGTTCTCTCTTCTCAGTTTTTGGTCTTTAAATATGTGTGTCTTTCTGTTTGGTGAAACAAAAGGCTGTTTTGTTTATTGCGGCTTTGATCCAACCAAATGCCTGTGTTTACATTTACTTTTTTTTTTAACGTTCCCCAGATTGGTCAATACAGATGTGTCAACTTTTCTCCATTAAATGTGTTTATTTCTAAAAAGGGATTTTCAGCTGATAAACTTAGATTTGGAGAGTGTTTCTGGGTGCCTTGTGCTCAAGAAGCCACATGAGCTGGCTACTATCAGGAGTGTGCACGTGTTTGTGCCAAGCACTGCATACAGTATGTGACTCATGTAAAATGTTTGATACATTTATCTGAGCCGAGCTGTGCCCAAATGTGTGCATCGCATCTGTGTCCTGCGTGTACAGTCTGGTCCCGTATGGCTGCGTGTGTGTGTGTGATTCTGAGTGTCTGTTCCTGAGCCTTTGAGGGGCCGACAGAGGCAGCTCTCTCAACACGACAGTGTAAGAAGAAACCCTCCTCTCCCTTTAGCACCAGCTCTTCCCACCTGAAACTTGAATCTCTCACCACCAGGATCACAGGCCAAGGTATTTCTGCCTGCGTGTGTGTGTGAGAGAGACACACACTGCCACACAGCATGAGTGGCATTTCTGCCATTAAAGCTATGCCCTCCGCATCAGGGTGCTCACCTTTCAGCGTGCATGTAGATAGGGGCCCAACAGGGGGCAGCAGTTCCGCAGCAGCACTGGGAATGGTGATGTTGAATTTGTCATTGACACTTCTGACTGAATGACTTCCTTCTGATGAAAAATGAAAGTATTTTAAAGGCAAGGCCCTCTGGTCCAGTCACCACTGGAGTAGCAGAGACACTGCCTATTAATAGTATTTCATGCTGAGGGACATTTATTTCTCGTATAGCCCCTCAGTGGAGGCAGCATTGTGACACTTTTATGCCCACAGATATGACACGGCCAGCAGTCGTTAAGGCTAAGGCCCACTATAAGGCACAGAGTCCAACTCTGCTTACAAGCTTCAGGTGTTTGCAATTAACACCCGCCTGTTCCCTCAACAGACACACACTACGTATGCTCGCACACAACACACAATCATTACTTACACATGAACACAACACCTTTTATGATGCCTTGGCTAATTGGAACCATGTGGGGGCTGTATGTGTCCTGTGTAGTGGGAGTGTATTGTCATCTCTGCAATTTGCATTTAAAAGCTGTTTAACAGGTTGGATAGCTGCAAGGGGGTGCATTGTCTGCCCTCACTTGGGCACGGGCCCAAAATGAAATGCCAGCCAGATACAGCCATTAATGTTACTCAGTCACTGAAGTCCATGCAGCAATGGAGGCTGTGATAGTAAAACTACAAAAAATGCTTCTTACTTCCTGAAAAAATACTTGGGGGGGAGAGTGTATGGCAGGTTTGATTAGACAGTTGTGAGGATTTGCTGCTTTTCTTTGTCTTTTGTGATCGTCAACACAATTGTTTTTGGAGTTTGGACTGTTGGTCCCAATTAGAAGATGTGGAAATATTTCTGATATCTACAGTATATTTCCAAACCGTCGATTAATCAAACTTATGTTGATATATTGTATCACCTACAGTTTGTGGTTAAATGTTTAAGTTGAAAGCATTGAGTACGATTGTATCTGAAGTCATAGTCAGGACTAGGGTTGGGCATCGTTTTGATTTTAACGATTCCAATTCCGATTCTTCCTTTTGATTCCGGTTCTTATCGATTTTCGATTGTTTGAGGGGTGGAGTTTAAACGGGTCACATGCTTATTTTCACAAATAAAGGAAAGTTTTATTTTGAGTCAATGGTGGTTTGCAGTTTTACCGCTTTTTCAATGTAAAATAAAGCCAGACTAGAGCGCTGCTTACTGAGCTCCAAGGCTGCAACACAACAAGAGCCTGGCCGCTTCGGAAACCAAAACTTGCGCATGTTAAATTGAGAAGCGATGATCGGATTTGAAACCAAATCCTCTAAACGATTCCAATAAAGAAACGATTCCGATGGAATCGTAATTTTTGAAACGATTCCAAGTAGGAATCGGTACTCGATGCCCAACCCTAGTCAGGACTGAGCTTTTTCAGTCAGTATAGAGCATCTAAGTCTTTGGTGTTAAGAGTATATAAGGGCAAGATGTCAGACCCCTGGCTGTGCGGTCAGATCAATTTCCATCAGATAAGACTGCACTGAACAGGACCACAGTCCCCCCCATATACATGTGTGTATTTAAATAACTGAGAGAGCATGCTCACAGTGGGGTTCCTTGACACATTTAACACCTACAGACAAATGTATTTAACGTAGTTTCTTGTCTGCTTTCTGTACACAGCTATTTGTATTTATTGCGACTCCTAATTCTCATATATATGTGGCGGGTTACTATTACACTCTCACTGTCTGTCAGTATGATGTCTTGTGTAAAGCCCATCAGCAGTCTGCTGGTTGTTAACCACCTGTCTGGGGATCAAGCTCTGACTCAGGAGGCAGAGAGGAGGCAGCACGCTCTCCCCGTCCAGCTTCCTGCTCCCCCCACCTGAAGGAGGAGATGGGGAAAGCTGGCTTTAAGGGGGACCCACAATGGGGCCAACACCCCCCAGGGGCTGCATTTTATTTTTAAAGCCATAATAAATCGGACAGGAAGCTTGCAGCTACCTATACAATCTATCGCCACAGGAAGAATACATAAGCCATATAATATCCATTAATGACCATTTTAAAATAATAAACGCAGGAAATTTGTTTTCATAAGTGGTCTTGTTTTAGATTTGTTCCGCTATAGCTTTGGGCTGTAGGCAGTGTTTTCAAGTATTAATATGCTGAATGCAGCACATAAGAGTGTGTGTGTGTGTGTGTGTGTGTGTGTGTGTGTGTGTGTGCGCGCACATGTGACAATCTTGCTTGCAGTCATGTATTTTGTGCATGTGTGTTTGTTTTGATGTCTGCAGGCAAGAGTTTTAGTGTGTGGCTTCCAGTGACTGACTGCGTTGCTTTAAATTCACGGCGTATGAAGTCAGCGGTGTATTTTAACCAGGGAAGAAAATATACAGCTTCTCCCACACTCCACTCTTTCATTTCCAGAATAGAGTTTTCCCAATTTATTAAACCTGTCATACTATACATCTTTAATAGGAAAATTCAGAGATGTGTATCATAAATTGGCATTTAGTATTTTAAGGCAAAATGCTGCCTTGGAAATGTCGATGATTATTTTATTTGTGGTTAGTGCTTCATGATGGACATTGTTAGGAAATAGCCTCATCTTCCATTCGTGTTGCTTTCCTTGCACCCTGCTTTGTATTTAGCGCTATATCACAGACTAGATACCCTCGTCATTTGGACAGCAGCTCTAATGCACAGCTGTGTGAGCCTCGTGTCCTCATGTTACTTTTTTCCTTGAGTTGATGTGTTTTATTCCCTCTGTAAGAGTCGAATAAAAATGAGTGACTCTTCTTGATGTCTTGGAAGAGGATCTTGGAAGGCTCGAGTGTGCTCAGTTTATTTGTAGAAGACGAGGGGAATGCTGCCTCTTGGATAGTTGGCAATGGTTGTGTCTGTATCACTGAAGTCAAAAGCTACATTGAAAAAAAAAACTATTTCTAAGTAAGGGAGATAATCTTACATTTAGTTTAAAAGTCTGACTTGTTAAAGATGGATTATCTAGGGATCAAAGTCTTATCTAGTTATCTAGTCTGATAAATTGTCTCAATTGATTTCACTTGATAGTTGGGGGGCGAAGACTGCAAGTTTGGAAATGTACAAAATGTCTGGATGTGGAGGCTGACAGAAGTGAGCTTCCAGACCTCTGTAGCTCACTACTCATCTCTGCTTGAGGCTGGTGGCTCGAGGCTACATTAGCTGCTACTAGCATAAAACACCCCAATATATGACTGAACTGTTGGCGGTCAAGTTGCATTGTGAGTAATGAAGGCTCCAGGTTTTCAACCCGTTTTAGTTTACACGCATTACAACCAGGCAAAATTTGAACTTAAAAACAGCTGATGCAACTGGTTCCAGGTATGTATTGTATGTGTTTGTAACACACACACACACACGCACACACACTATGCACACACACACACACTATGCACACTACTCACCCACATATCTAGACCCCTCCCCTCTCTGTCTCTCATCAGCCTTTTTATTAAAGTTAGCTTTGTGAAACCACAGTGTTTAACAGTAGAGCCGACATTCTTCCTTTTTGAAAAATAAACTGTTTGACACGGGCCGGCCATGAAGGACCACAGAAACACACAGAGGATCAAAGGGCTGCGTGCCAGGTAGTGAGACCTGGGATGTGAAGAGCACACAACAGTCAAGAGGAACTCTTTGAACAGACAGACTGATCCTGTAATGATATTTACAACACCAAGTAGAATAGAAAACATCACTGAATGCAATTATCTATTGATATAACATCATATTAGAAGTGAGGTCATTAAAAGCGGGAAGTGATGTGTAGCAAATAAAAGAAGGAAACATGGAACTGTAAGTATTTTGCATCCATGTGTTCATATTTAAGCATCTTGGCTAACAGTGGAAATTCCAAAGATAGCCTGCTATTGAGCAACAGATATGTAAGGGCCTGTTTATATTTACATCATTGTCTTTTTCTTGGCAAGTCAGAGAAGTGCGGAAGTGCTGAGTTTTCTCATGCACTTATAGCTCCATATAGTGGTGGAAGGATACAAAAATAAGAACTATTGTCATACACATCCCTGACATAAATATGGGCCAGATTAGTGTTTCTTATTACCACGGTTGGACAGAAATGTCAAGAGTTCTGCATTTTTTAGACATTGTACATTGTTTAAAGACTTAAGTAGCAGTTTCACTACAAGTTTTCATTTGAGTATTTTCACAACAATATTGGATTTAGTTAAGTGTTATTAAATAGATATTTACAATTGTACAATAGAGAACATTTGAGGAGGCTTGGTCCAAAATGAGATTATTTGAAACACACATGGCATCAAAGCAAAACTTGTTATAGAGGAGCATCTGATTTGATGCTTGCCACACAATAATGCTTTGTCTGATGCACAAGATTTCAAAACAACCTCCATTTGTTGTTTTCAGCAGACCAGCGTGCATCAAAAGCATCAAGTGTTGTGTTCACCCATAGGGACATAACTCATTTCTTCAGTCTATTATTGATTTAAGAGCATCGCCGCAGAATCATTCATGGTGTGTCTGGAGGGAGAGAATCTGTTAACTTAACAGATGGCTTTGAAAGGATCCACTTAAGTCAAGACAGTTCTATCGTGTAATTAATTCTATATGTCCATATTATGCTCGTTTTCAAAGACGTTCTTGTCTAGTGACTTAAGTAGCAGGAAAAACAAGGCTGTTTAATATCTAATGTTTTACTTAGGGAAATATGAGCATTGTCGGCCACATCTGTGTAGGAGTCAAATTCAGCACATGAGTTACAAATGAATTGCATGTCGGCTTTAAGTTTAAGAGAAAACGTCTGAAACTATTACTAAATACTAGTAGTTTGTATGTATTTTAGTGTTTTTAAAGTTGTTTGGTTGTTTTAGCTCTTAAATTAAGTATGATAAGGCCATAATAGATTTCCTGAATATCTCAATAGTCGTCATCAAAATGTTTTCACAGGGACGCCGTATTTTTAGCGAGGGCTGGTCTAGTCTGGTTGAGAGCGGGAGTGGCAAGAGCTTACTGAGCAGCTCTGAGCAGACACGGTGCCAAATGTGGAAACTATTATAATGTTTTCTTTAATTATCACAAGTGGCAGGTGACAAGGTGAATAGCCTTTTAATGGCAGGGCAGAACAACTCCACCAGGTGGCCTATGGCTGCTGACAGCACTGTGAGGTCAAACGATCTCTCTCTCTGTGTTGAAGTTTATGTCTAAACCTGTTTAATCATTTATCTGAGTTTACAGGACAGTGAGGAACGAGACCTAAAGAGAACTTGCATTTAGTAAGAAAAAATAATGTCGCCACTTGAACACTCCTGTACACAAACCTGTAATTTATGTAAACAGGCTTTTATTTCAATCCCATCTTCTGTTAAGATGTCCAGCACGGATAAAGATCCACAGAAATAAGTTTCCAGTATCAGTCTTTTCCTTGGCATTACAGCCCAGTTAATCCATCAGGAATGTAGCGTGGCTGAATCCAGCTGCAGGACGGGAGTCATGCAAACACACCTGGATTTATTAGACAGATAGCATCTCTGGATGTGACCCCAGACAAACAAGGAGTCAGAGTTGGAGCAGAGGTTATCATTTATCCCTCCACCTCTCCCAGACAAGAGTGGAAAGCGCAATCAAGGAGTATCTTTCTTTGGTAGCTATTGGGAGGGGGGGTTGGATGTGTAAAGGAGGGCATCGTTGATCCAGATGGTCTAACTGTGCCGAACATGCTCCTGCTTAGTGTAAAAGCCCCTGGACAGGCTCGTCACTCTCCCAGCACTTCTTTAATGAGAGCTGAGCTCGTAAAACTAGGCCTGAAACCTTTTGAACAAGCCCTCAGCATCACTGGTCCATGTTATTCTGTTATAACAGGGGGGGCCTGGGCATTTTGGAGCGGAGCGCAGGATAGCTCTCAACAACTTAACACTACGACTTGGGGAGGGGTGTATTTACATGTGCCTGGCCTGTTTTCGCTCTCACTTTGACCTTTCCAAATGTGTCTCTGTCGTTTTGTCTCTTTTTTTTCCTGACTGCCTGTGTCCCAATATTCTGTTCTTTTTACATATGATGCATGTCTCTCTTTCGGTTCCCTCCTCCCCGTCCTTGTCTCTATATTTGATATGAGTATGTGTATATTAAACACTGTGGTCTGGAAGGCCTGAGGCAGCTGTACCTCCCCAGTGGATCAATCTGTTTGCTGTATGTATATGTACATTAACCCAAAGTTCCGCCAGGAGTAAGGGGGGGGGGGAGATGGAGATGGCTATCACACATACTGTAAACCGACAATGAAGAGATGCAGAGGGAGATTCTCACGGTAAGTGGGCGCTCCCTCAGGTGTGTCTATCCAACAAGCTAATTTCCTGCTTTTATAGCCAGCAGTGACAGCAACAGATTACTGGCAGCTCTATTTAGCTGAGACAGAACAAGTACGAGTTGACCACAGGCCTTTTAAATTACAACTCTGCTATGGAATGAGTAATTTGAAAGAATAACCCAATGATTGTATATTTGTGTTTTTAATCAAAGGAACTATGAATCATCGTGGGTCTTGGTCAAGTTTGAAGGAGTTTAAACAAGGCAGAGAATCAACTCAAATGCATAAAGTTGAAAACCTCAGACACAAGAGTTAGCCAACCACGCCGTGCCGTTGTTCTGCTCTCATGTTTACAACCGTATGTAACACATCTACAGCTTAACATGGAACCGTATGAAACGGCCTGCCAAAACCATCGATGGGTCGTTTCACTCTGAGGTTTTTCTGACCCTGATTTGAGGATTTTGCACGCAGTTGTTTCCCAGCAGTGTGGATATCTGAATATAATTACAACAATGTTACACTAGAATTACCCTGTCTAACTGGATCTGATCAGCTTGGTTAGAAAAATGTGTGTGTAAGTGTAGGTTCATATTATGTGTGCCAGCAATTGTGTGTGTTTGTCAGAGGGTTATTTGGCCGATTGTGCTGTGACAGTTCCATAATGGGTGTTAAATAAGTGTTAATGAACGTACAGGGGTGGGCACACATAGTGACTTGCCGCCGTTAAATTGAAACACTCGGTTTCTGTCAAGAACGCTGTCGCTGCTGCCGCTCACCTACTAACTGCCTCAGCCAGATGGAGGCACAGATGGGAGGGAGGAGGAAATGGAGGAACCTAAACCGAAATATATTGCACATGTTGAAACTTTTTGTCAGCTTTCCATCTGTTTTTTACATATTGAGCAAACGCTTGTGCGCCTCTGCATTCTTGTTGCAGACAGAGTGTGTCTGCATGTGTGTTGTAATTCTCATGCCTGTGTGTGTTCCTACGTTTCTGCCTACCATCCAACAGCCCATCTCCATTGCCAGCCTCTATAGGGACTTCTTATCTGCGTATTTGCTGTTCCACTCAAGAATCAAAATAAAATGAGTCCTGAGTGCATTTTGGGAGCCAGTAGAGTGTATCACAGATGTCCAGTCAGCTCTGGTTACACATGGAATATCTGGGTTGAACATGTGGACAATCTATCAGGTCCAGCATCTCTCTTTCCTCTCATTTTCTCTCTGACTGCATTAAAAGAAATTATTTTCTTGACTAGAATCTAGACGGTCGGCGCACAAATGCATTTATTCTGCACACATTTAGGGTTTGGATGGATTGGATCCTAAAGGTGTTGATGTATCGGACGCGTGTGAATACTGTATGATCTAGTGACTGTCTACACTTAAGCATGTGTTTGTGCCTGCTACAAGATAATTGTCATGGTTCAGGAGCCGCAGCCTTGACACATCAAGAAGAAGAGGACTGCTGCGGTTTTACAAGACAGAAGGGAAAACAAATGCTTATATATACACACACACACACACACACACACACACACACACACACACACACACACACTAAAACAAAGAGATATCCACATGCATACACTAATTTTTATGACGCTGTCACTCTTTTATCTGCTGTTAAAACTTCTTAAATCCAGGCACTAGGGATGCACTTTTGGAACCGAGCAGGCCCTTTTTTGGGCTTGTTTATTTACTTGGAGTGTTTTCTCACGTCCATGTGGTTCTGATTGTGTGATTTGGAACAAGGACAAAGACGGGGATGAGTAGGGAGAGCAAGACAGTGGCAGGAGGGAGAGTCAGAGAGACTAATGTGCACAATGTGATCCTGATAAATGGAAATGCAAGAATTTAACATATATGTAAAGTGGACATATGGAAAATTACTAATTTATATATTACAATTTGTTTTAGTGTCTTTCGGTCAATTTAAATTGCATCTCAATGTGCAAATATGCTATTATTGCAACAGCAACTTGGCATTCAGCGCTGCCTCCTCTGCCTCGATCCCCATATTATTCCTTTTACATTCTAAACAAGGACTTTGGCTGTTTAAAGCAAGGATTAAATCAAAAGATTATGTACTGCCCAAATTGGCCCTTAAATTGGGAACTAGTTCATAACGCACAACGGGCCAAAAAGGAGACCTGAAATCAAGCTGCACAGCATAAAACATGTTGTCGGGAGTAACAGCCAAACCACCAGCCAAAGCACTTCTCTAATGTAGTTTTAATTGGAAGAATTGGCTCGTTAACGCAGCAACGAAGTCGGCACACAGGAGAAAAACGCCACTGATTGAATTAGCAAAGATAATTAAGATTTAGTTTGTCAGAGGCGTCAAGGTGGGAGGTTGGATTTCTGGCATGTGGGTGACCGTTTTTTTTCAGGATCTAGGGATCCTGATCTCAGGATCAGGATCTATTTTTTGAGTCTTTTACAAAGGAGCATGTGTATTTGTTAGATGCTTTTGAATGTTTTTATGCCAGGCACCGAGTGATCCAAGCCTAGCCACCGCAAACGATTAACTGCAGGGGTACTGGATGATATTTTGTGTTACCTGGCTGCTGCCTTCCACATTATTAGACATCTGTGATGTACAGTAGTTGTGAGCAATGATCTTTCACTGCTGAGTGAAGGCTGTGTGCCTGTGAACATATCCTAATCCATAATGCTCTGCTGGTCGAAAACATCCATATTAACTTATTGTCAAACACATTTTTCAGTCTTTCTTGTGGAAGAACAGAAAATCTTTCACCCTGACACTTAGATTTTGAAGCTGAAAAAAAATCCAATGTTTGATATAATTGACCTGTAGATATTCACTGCCTCCTCCACTGAAGAACCTGACTTCTGTCATTCACAGAAACACCTTCCTGTTTTATAGTTTTTCAGAAGCACAGACCTGACTTCTGCCCAACATTTGTACCTGGCACTTTTAGAAAACAGGAATCCTGCTGAGCCTTTTTAACAAGCAGCTGTCTACGAGTCATCTTTCCGGCACAGGATGTCCTATTGATTTATTTGTGACAGATGTTTTGATCAAATCAGACCGATGTGACAATGTGTCTGTCTGGTACACCAATTAATTCACAGTGCAGAATCAGCTGTTATCTTTTTGGTCTAATTACGTCTGAACTTTTAAACTCTCTGTTTTCACATCGGCTCTATCTGTCTCCGTTTCCTACTTGGAAAGACAGGCAACGGTAAATGGAGCGTAAGTACCAAGATGTTTATCTTTCCTGTCCAGGATTTTAGCTCCCTGCATGTCTGAATGCCTGTGTGTGACTGCATATGTGCAAGTTCATGTGTATTTCTTTGTGTGTGAGTGTGTTTGTGGACAAAGCAGGTGAAATGCGAGGCATTACATTGCCTGTTTGAGGTATAACGTGGATGGAGGGGGATCAGGAGGGGTGTGGAAGCACTGTGTGTACCCCAAGCAAAACAGGCCAGATAAGATCAGAGTGGAGGGATCGCAGCTGGAAGCCTTCCTGAGTTGACCCCTTTCTCCGCCTCTCTCACATTCCTCCAAACCCCTCGCTGCCCTCTCTCTCTCTCCCTGTTCTCTCTGTCCCCGTACATTTTACCTCCTAACATCTCTTTCCTGTTTCAGCTCATCTTTCCCCACCCCCATTCGGCATGTTGCTCCATCCATTATTCTTTATTTTCAAACAATATCCTCATGTTGAGTTTCCTTAGATCATTTTTCTCCTTCTGTGTGGTGTGTCCCCTCCTGTTCTTGACTTTACTGCCTCTTCTCCACCCCCCCCCCCCCCCCCCCCCCCCCCCTCTCAGCAGGACCTCAGTAGATTGGGGTCAGCCTTTAGCATGTAATTCTATGACTTTCCTCTGTTTCTCCCTTGCTCTTTGACCATGTTCATTAATATTAGCCCTTCTAAACTGACCGATTGCCTTTCATGTTTTCCCTGGGGCCATGTCCTAGACATGACAGTAGACCTAACATTTCAAAGTAAGGCCTCTCTGCTGGGACGTGTATGCTTTTTTGTGAATTTACATTTGTGTGTCTGCCAGTTTAATGGGATCAAGACAAAGCAAAAACATTGTGAAAGCAGCTGTGCTTGTTATCTTTTGTAACCCAATTTAATATCATGAAGTGAAACCATAGTGTTGGTCATTAGGTGTGCGTTGCAATAGTTGAATTCCACATTAAAATGCGTGAGGATGATAGAGAGGAGATTAGGAAAGGGGGAGAAATATGAAACTCGCAGTCTGTGATGTCTTGGAATGATTGTCATGTATATTTAGCTCCATGTATGGCAACACAAAGACAGCTGTTGTCAGCTCACATTTATTTTGGCCTTGTGTTGGTCCCTCCTGTCACTTTTACCAGACCCATATATGTAAATAGTCTGTGCTGCTGACGGACTGGTGAGACAGATCACATGCTGAAGAACTGAGATATTATCTTTAGATAAAAATACAAGCCAGGGTTTAGGAATCTAAATAATCTCAAACTCGAGTTTGAGTTTTTAGATGTTTGCTGCAGGCCACACCCACATCACTGGTGTTGTTTGTTCAGCCTTTTGTGTCCAGTAATAACCTTCAGCCCATGCCCTCACAACCTCTTGACCTTTTAGCAAGAGTGGAGCCCTGTAATCTCTCCTGTAGTAAGCTTTAAACCCTAAACAAGTCCTACTTAGTGTGTCCAAAACAGGATGCCAGAAGTGCAACCCACCCCCTCCCGGCCTACCCAGCCTCAGACCCCTCTCATCCTCCGACTGGGAATTGGAGCTCCATCAGCACCCTGGCACTAAACTCGCACCAGAAGTGGAGGGGGCAGTGGAAGATGGATGGGGTGAACAAGTACAGTAGTAAGCAGAAGAAACTATGTATAGGACATGTTTGCAAATGTCCGATTTTTTTTGTAAAATAAGTGTGCATAAATAATATCAAAAACACAAAAATGTTGCTGAAAATTTTATTTAAAAAAACGCCATTTGCTACTCAAACCCTATGCAAGCTAAACATTGCTTGTTATGGTGCTTATTTAGAGGAAATTGGAGTCTAATTTGCAGGCCATTTGTGTTCACATTTTTCTCATCGCCTTTTATCACCAGAGGACAATTTCAGTCAGATCCTTTAAAATTCAGTTATTCTTTTTAGTTAAAAAATTGCTCTGAGACACTTATAGTGTAGAAAACAACTTTTATTGTGAGGAAATCCCTACTTTTCTTCAGTGAAAAGTGGTTACATCCCAAATCAAATGTGCACCAGTAACATTTTGGTTGGTTATCCTGTTTAGGATTAATGGTGTAAATCATTTCTGGGCGGGATGCACAACAAACGAATGAATGTAGAAAGAATGAGGACCAGGGCTATAGGTCTCTTTAAGGGGTAGGGGGTAACAGTGGGGCGTAGCAGGAGAACTGGAGGGGGTTGGGGGTGCCGGTGGGGTGTTGAGGGTTCCATGACAGGGCTGATCTGTTCACTCGGGAGGTCAAATGGCACTGAAACAAATGACCTGGCTTTAATGCTCCTGAAATTGTCAAAGTGTCACATTCATACACACACACTATGCTCTGGCCCCTCAGACCAATATCTGACCCCAGGCACTGATACCTCAACTGTGTTTGATGTTGAAGTTGGAGCTGAATCGAGTTAAGTCAAATTCTTATTGGACCCATATAGCACGAAACAAAAAGACCCCGAGGAGAACATCTAACCTGGTTACAGAGAGCAAACAAATATGTTTCAACACAGTGGCCAGTATAAACAGGTATATGAATATGTACACAAACGCAAGGCTTGCATGCCAACACATACATGCAATGCAGTACGCACACATACATGCAGAGCCATGTAGATGTACTGTATGTGCATGTGATAGAAACACACACACACACACACACACACACACACACACATATTTTGGATTCGACCCAGCAAACCCCTGAGGACTTTGACTGTACTCCAGTGTACACACACACACACACACACACAGAGACACTGAACAGAGAACATTAACCCAAGAACAGGAGGCGTAGAAAGGAACAGTAAAAAGAGGAAAAAGAATGGTATCTTTCCTGATCCCGTCTTTCCTCTTCTTCCCTGAGGGCCACAGAATGAGACTATTGTTGTCTGTCCTCTTTCTCCTCATTCCAGTCATCATTTATCCCTCTTTTTTCATCCTACACAACTGTGCTCTTTACATAGTTTGGATACTCTATATGATTGACATCAAGGGTGGAAAAAAAGGCCTGCCTCATGATACCCACACCATGCCCATCCGTCCTGCTGGTTGTGATTGTACGTGTGGTATTGAGCTCTTTAGTCTTGTGTACTGTGGTGTCACATTTGTGCTATGTAGTGTGGTATTGTGGTAACGCTTATGGGGCGGAGGGCAGACGGGGCTAAGCAGAGCTCTTCTTTAAAGTGAATAAAAAGTCTTCAGTGTGTGTAAAATCCAGTTTTTTTATTCACGTTTCTTTGACATACTCTGGCATACACTGACATGTGTGCGCATTTGAGGTATGCGGACGGTCCTGTCTCCGATTAGATGTTTTCTGCAAGTGCAGCCCATGTGTGCGGTGTATAGCGCTACCTTCACTTATGGAAGCACACTCTAGCACTGCAGACAGCTCCAGGAAAGCGTCAGTAACTTTGAACCTGCATCTGGCTGTCATAATGAACAACAGTGCCTCCTCCAATGAGCAAGCATGGGAGACATTTACAAGATCCTTTTAGGGCTGCACAATAAATCATTTTTTTTATCATCATCGCGATATTAACTTGCATCATAAACGCATTGTGAAAGACTGCGACACATCGTTGATGCATCGTTGAAAGTGTTGCTAGAAAACTGCACTTTAAAATGCTTTTTTTATTGGTGCCTTTTGCATTCAGTTCAATGTTTCAATTTGTTCAATGAAATAATGTTGGAAATAATTTCCTTCCAGTTTTTTCAATTCAATAAGCAATTTGTTGTATTTTAGCAGTATACTGAAAGCAGGAGGAAGGCAGAACTGAGTACACTTTAATATCCATTTATTTATCATAAGTAATATGGTTATCGCAATATTCAACAACGTTATCACTTATCACATATTTTCCTCATATTGTGCAGCCCTAGATCCTTTATGTTAATCAATGGAGATATTGGCTCATTTTTAACGTGTATTGATATATAGTCAGATAAGTGTAACGAAAAAAGACATGAATTGTGTGATTTTAGTAATTCCTCTAGATTTCTAAGATGTCCGCTGTACTTTGTGTTAAGTGCTAACTAGCAAATATGAGCATGCTAACACTAAACTAATAACGTGATCATGGTAAACACTACACCTGCTAAAGGTCAGCATGTTAGCATGCTGACGCATTTAGCTCAAAGCGTACCGCCTCTTAACTGGCTGTAAACTAGAAGTCTTGATTTCTGTTTATGACATGTTTTATCTACATGAACATCAACCCGAAGAGCAGTGTAGAAGGCTTAATGTAACACACCCTACATTTTAAATTGTTTGCATCTGCTTTAATAAACATAACTTGGCATCAGGTCTCTGAACAATTTTTTCATTTGCTTTCTCCTCTGTGGCCCTTTTTAACCACGTTCAATCAAACTCCGACTTTTGACACATTTTTGTTTCTTTGTATTGTTGTTTAAATTGATCTCAATCTTAATCCCATTTCAAGAGCCACAATCCTGCTTCGACCTTAGTTCTTGGCGGTTACTCAAATCCTTTTTTTGACTGGGTTAGGCAGAGCGGGGCTCAGCCAAAACCACCATTGTCCCTTTCAATTGACAGGATCTCAGTTATCGTTTGATTGGCGCTCTGGTCTCTTTTAGACTATGATTGAGTAAAGATGTTTCCACTTGTGTATGTAACAGTATAATGCCATAATTAGGTTGCCAGCACATCATTTGACTACACACACACACACACACACACACACACACACACACACACACACACCTGCATATCCCTCTTAAAGGGCTGGGATTCTCATCAGCTGAAGTTGAGTTCTTCTGTCTGTTCACTTTACCTTCCATTTCTAATCAATCCTTTGTTCTGTTCAGTCTCTTCTCGTCAAGTAGGAATACAGATGTCAAGGTAATTTGCTTCCCCTCTGTTGGAGAGAGAGAGAAAAATCTTGGACCACTGTAGAACATGATCCTCAATGCTCCGTTAACCATCCGCTGACCTGAGCTGATCTTTCCTTCCATTCTCCCTTCCAATTTTTTCTCCCTCTTTATCTATTCTCCTTTCACTCTTGTTCTCACTCTCTTGACCACTCACACTTTGTATCTTCCAACCCATCATCACCTTTAGTTGTTCTTTTTCTTTCCATCCTTTCCATGACCAATCCACGTATATCTTCTATTTCTCTCTTAGTCTATCTACAGATAGTATTCGGAAATAATTTGGCATCTTTTGATTTGATGGATTAGGAAAATAATGTCCAGCCAGAGTCAACTACAAAAAGTGATGCTAAATTACCATATTAACATTTTTGTTCTGTGTCTTTTAATATTTGTGGTACAGCAGAATGAAATTCTATTGTCCTTTTTATGGAAAGCCACAAACAGTAGAGGCCCTAAGTGAGTTCAAACCAAACACTAAGAATGATTTGTGGATAGTTTAATCCAGATCTGCTATTTACAGAGCAGGACTCGCTCTTTTCCACTCACTTACCAATCCGCTGACCCGTGCTGACCTTAACATTTTAGGAAGCATCTCTGTTTCCACTCATTTCCTCCACGGCTCTAGTTGCTCGTTGTCTGTTGCTCCCCCAAGTATTTGGTGTCCACAAATCCCCAAAACGTGGGCTCTCTCTCCCCCCATATAGCCCACGTGTCATCAGAGACACATGTGCTAACCTATTAGCATGCTTAATAGCCCTCTAAATTCCCCTGATAGTTTTTAATGAAGCCACTTGCTGTAGGGATCAGAGCAGCAGTGTTAAATTTAGGCGTTCATTAACCTCTCTGTGTCTCAGTTTCCTGCTATTGTCAGACAGCAGGCACAAGTGTGGTGGACAGCAAGGGCTTTTGGGATGTGTGTGAGTGCGGGTTTAAAGTAAGTGTCCCGATGATAGAGTACAGAGAGTGGAGATGAGTCGAAGGATCATCACGTCAACTGTGAGATACGGATAGCTGGTAATAGAAGCGTTGATGGATAGAGCAGTAGGATGTATAGATAGACAGAGGGATGGACAGATTGAGGTGTGAAATAAAAGCACCTGGTCCAGAGAGTGAGGAGGCCAATCCAGAGAGGGATTGAGGGGTCGTGACCCATGACAGGTGTGGAGGATGGATGCCATCGCTGTAACATTCATGATGGACAGATGAAGATGGCAGAGATAGGAAGATATTGCCCACACTGAGGGGAAGGAGCTGCAGGGGTAGATCACAACTCAACACTTCACCAATCGCGTGTGTGTGTGTGTGTGTGTGTGTGTGTGTGTGTGTGTGTGTGTGTGTGTGTGTGTGTGTGTGTGTTTTTTCTCCCAGGCCTCTTTCAAATTCAATTTTTCATTATTTCTTCTTAGCAAGCCAACACATCACTCAGTGTATCTAATTTTTCCAGTGTTTGCTCAGGTCCATATATGGTATATTTGACTTAGGTTAATGAGTGCTTCTCCTGCCAAGCCAAAAGAAGATAAATATACTAGAGTTGAGCAAAGGGAATCACTTTCCCGTCTTACACTGAGACTGAGACTCCTGCTGCTTTTGGGTTTGATTTGTGCTGTGGCAATAAATGTCAAAAATACAACAGAGACAAAACACACATAAACCCTGATCCTGTGAATTTGAGATGAGTACAGAATGTACAATGAAGTGCTACATTAATACAAAGTCCCTGCAAAAACTGTGACGGGAATCTTGTGTGGCTTCCAGCTACTTAGAATGAATAAGATGGAGAAAAGAGGTCAAATGTATCTAATCTCATAGGACATCTGATTAGTGTGTTATGGCTTTGAGGGTGGTATCAGCTCGTGGTGGAGTTTGGTTAGTGGCTTCTCATGTGTGGTTTAGGGTAATTGTGTGCGTTTCTGTGGTGTGGAGGATCTGGAAATCTTCGCTGACGGAGGCCAGGATGCCAGGCACCATCGGGAATGTTGGGAATGCTGGATGCCCTTTCACAATTTTGTGTGTGTGTGTGTGTGTGTGTGTGTGTGTGTGTGTGTGTGTGTGTGAGTGATGAGTAAGTGAGAGATAAATGAGAGATGTAAGGGAGTAAGCAAGTGGCCTTTAATAGTTTATAAGGTCTCCCGTATAAACACAGTGACCCTGTAGCGATGCTCTGTACCTACTAACAGCCGAGCTAAATGGACTAATATATTTTCCATGCCTGCCGTTGCAAATAGACTCTCATTATATGGAGGTTGTTCCATTTAAAAGGCATGTAACCTCTCATGCTTGGGGTTTAACACGGAACTATTTCTAGTTTTTCATTAAAATTCTCACTATATTTGTCTGTTTTGTCTGTGAGTTGTCTAATTAAAAAACATCTCAGGAAATCAAGATCAGCTTTGGAAACTTGTGGTATGAAATAAAAAACAGATGTTTGTGGGCTAATTAAGTAAGTTTTTGGTCTCTTTTGTTGTGTTTTGCTAACTCTTATAGATATATAATTATAGTAAAAAAACAAAAAAGCAAAGTAGTCAGCGAGTTGAATTTTTTTCTGTGCATTTTAAGGGAGCCGTGTTGTGCTCATTTTTCTCCATGATAAGACTGTTATTTATGCCCTCAGCATGGAGGATCCAGCCTTGTGTTTAGCATCCGTCATGCTCTTATCACAGCTGTACGGTTAAGGCTTCCTGATCAATCGGCTGCTCCGGCTAATAGATGCCCCCAATTTGTTAAACGGAAAACCAGAAAAAGGCAATTTTACTCTCATTAGGAGTAAATGTTTGCTGAGGCACATAAAAAACTTTTGGGAACACTAAAGCTCAGGAGTGTCTTGCAGCAGAGGAGTGAAGGCCATGTTTGGAGGAGTGTGGAATGCTTTGGCCCGTTGTCATCCCGCTGGTCCGGTAATGGTGGTGTCAGGTTGACTGTGATCCCGAGTTACTTGCATTCCCATCGTCCCCTCCCTAAAAAAAATACCGACCAGTCCAGTACTGGGGCTGGATCATGGCATCAACCCACCACTCATTATTGTCCCGCCACCGTCTTTTCTGTCATATAGAGAGAGGCATGCTAATCCTTCTGTCCACACAAACACACATCAGGTGTCAGAGGGGGTAAGATGGGAAGGACACAGTCACCTTGTGCAAAAGGGACTTGGTGTTTTCAGACAAATGGATAAACAGCCAGCCAGACAGCGGACTGAGGCTCAGCCAAGACGCTCAAAACAAAGCCCATCGGAAGGAGCTTGGCATATTTTAAGCTTACTATTATTGTCCTCTTACACAAAAGCATATTTGAATGTGACCATAGCCTTAAACATGCATGCATATGTATGTCAGCACACACACATATACACACAAGCTATTCTTGTCTAGCCACTCATCTGAAAAAGTGCAGAGCTGGTTATGTTACATTGGGAATGGCCGTGGAGGATTTGGAGGGCAGAATCTGAAGCTGGATAACCCCTCAGCCAGTTTAATGTCACTGTCATTGTTGTCGGCTCTGTGCTGTGCTGCTGACTGCACAACTCCTAATAAACTTAAACTTCCTCATTATGGGAATAATTGTTCTGGTTAGGGGGAATGTGGGCTCAGTCTGTGTGTGGCCAGGCATCGCCTGCCTGCAATGTGGCTCCAAATGCTTAGCTTTCCTCAGGAAGATTTGCATTGCCGTGTTTCACTTTGCCTCCACACACACTGACCCTCGAGGCTGCTTGTATTCGTGAATACAGATTTTGTGTGACATTCAGTTTCAATGACTTTTTAAAATGTAATAATAATGTGAAATCGGTTTCAATCAGCCATAGATTTTTGTGGAGGACCCTAATCAACAGAAAGTAAGAAGAGGGAAAGCTGAGGATGAATGTCGATTAATTTTGTCAATTAAATCGATGTTTAAAACATGATGATTCTGCAAATAATTGCCATGCTGACAGGACTTTGTCTCCATTGCCATTGTTTCAACACATAGTCAACGGAAAAACTATTGAATTTCCAGCCAGTGTGGTTTGTTCTCCCAAACTTTTATAAAGTCCTGTGTCAACACTTCCTCCTTATCCAAATTCCACTCAAAAGCCTCAGGAATCCTTCCCACTGTATCGTCCATTGCCTCTGACAGAATTGTCTCATTGTGAAAATCGGGCTCATAAACGCTGCAGTTGTGGTCAATGGGATAAAGAGAATCAAGGGAGATGAGACTCCTACTAAAACACTGTATGTTGACTGCAATAGATTTTGTCATTTTTATACGTGCAAAAAGGAAACAGATTTGGAATTTAGCACAATAGCTGAGTTTAAGGATAAGGCTGGCGATATTCTATCTTTTTCCAATTGTCAAATAATCCCATAAAATACCAAAACCAACAATGAAATGATCCTTCTAACAAGTAGTGTCTGCGTAGCCAAAGCCTCTGTCATAGAGCTCCATTGATGTTAAAAAACCATTAAAGACACATCAATGAGCCACACATGTTCCTTCTTCACAATAAACATGAGCACTGTAGTTTATTTTAAGTCAAATTCACTGTGCTGCTTGAAACGGCACACCCAATGTCTGTAAATCTGCGGATAAAAATAGTCCCCAATAAATGCACTGTTTACTCCTGTTTGACACACCGATAACTCAACAGTAACGTTGGCTAAAAACTACAGTACCCAGCTGTTTTAAGTTGTTGTAAATCATTTAGCCTTTTTTAAACAATGAAACTATATATGTTTGACCTGTTTTACATCTTACATATTCAGTAAGAGCGAATAGGCTTCGGGTTATTGCCACAGACAGGTTAGTCAGACTAACACATTGTTGGTTTATGTCTTTTCACAGAATATGTTGACAATAATAATAAACTGTAATTTGTCTGGCTTATCCTTTTAACCTTTTTTTGCATTACTAAATGACCAGTGCAGAACTCTCTCAGAAGTCTTTTTCAGCAAATCCCAAATCATTACCTCTGTGTGGCCTGGCATGTTGCAGTAAAGTGTGCTGAGTGTGTATGGCGTGCAGTCACTCGCTGATGCCTATCACTGTGATTAGAAGTGTTATTAGTTCCAGCTCTGCCAGCTCAAGCAGAGCCTGAAAAAAACATGTTTATTTATGGACACATGAAGTATAAGAACATATGTGTGTGTGTACACACACACACACACACACACACACACACAGGTCCATTCAAGCATGAAAATGTCTGTGTGCCTCACACAAACAAACGTGCAATCACAAACCTTTCCACTCTCACTTGTGTTTGTTTGTGTGTGTTTGTGTGTGTGTGTGTGTGTGTGTTTTACATGGTGCATTTACCGTTTGTGTGTCTGTTTATCTTTGCCATATGTTTCTAATTTATGAGGGTCTAATAGAGGATTTAAAACACATTAGTTTAAAGAGGACCCAGCTCTTTCTCCGTCGCTTGCTATAGGAAACACAGTTTACATCTCTCTGTATTAATGAGAGGTAAGGTGATGGTTCCCGGAGAACCATCCCCATCACCATCGTGGTGGAGAGGTTTGTGTGTACCTATGAACCTGAGGGCTGTGTTGTCTGGAGCTTTGTGCTCCTGGTAGGGTCTCCCAAGGCAAAGTGGTCTCAGGTGAGGGGCCAGACAAAGAATGGTTCAAAAATCCTATGAAAAATAGAGGAAGGGATGAAGTGACCCTGCCCGGAGGAAGCCCGGGGCCCCCGTCTGGAGCCAGGCCCAGATGGAGGGCTCGTCAGCGAGCGTCTGGTGGCCGGGTTTGCCACGGAGCCCGGCCGGGCACAGCCCGAAAAAGCTACGTGGCGGACATCTCTCCATCCCATGGGCCCACCACCTGTGGGAGGAACCGCTGGTGTCGGGTGCGCTGCCACATGGGTGGCAGTGAAGGTCAGGGGCCTCGACGGACCAGACCCGGGCAGCAGAGGCTGGCTCTGGGGACGTGGAATGTCACCTCTCTGTGGGGGAAGGAGCCGGAACTTGTGCGGGAGGTGGAGCGCTACCGGTTAGATCTGGTGGGGCTTACCTCTACGCACAGTCTCGGTTCTGGGACCATACTCCTGGATAGGGGTTGGACTCTTTTCTTCTCCGGAGTTGCCCAGGGTGTGAGGCGCCGGGCGGGTGTGGGGATACTCACAAGCCCCCGGCTGAGCGCCGCTACGTTGGAGTTTAACCCGGTGGACGAGAGGGTCGCCTCCCTACGCCTGCGGGTTGTGGGGGGGGAAAACTCTGACTGTTGTTTGTGCATATGCACCAAACAAGAGTTTGGAGTATTCAGCCTTCTTGGAGACCTTGAGTGGAGTCCTGCATGGGGCTCCAGTCAGGGACTCCATAGTTCTGCTGGGGGACTTCAACGCGCACATGGGCAATGATGGAGACACATGGAGAGGCGTGATTGGGAGGAACGGCCTCCCTGATCTAAACCAGAATGGTTGTTTGTTGTTGGACTTCTGTGCTAGTCATGGATTGTCTATAACGAACACCATGTTCGAACATAGGGATGCTCATAAGTGTACTTGGTACCAGAGCACCCTAGGCCAAAGGTCAATGATCGATTTTATAATCATTTCATCTGATCTGAGGCCGTATGTTTTGGACACTCGGGTGAAGAGAGGGGCGGAGCTGTCAACCGATCACCATCTGGTGGTGAGTTGGGTCAGGGGGTGAGGGAAGACTCTGGACAGACCTGGTAAGCCCAAACGGGTAGTGCGGGTAAATTGGGAACGTCTGGAGGAGGCCCCTGTCTGACAGACTTTCAACTCACACCTCCGGCGGAGCTTTTCGTGCATCCCTGTGGAGGCTGGGGGCATTGAACCCGAGTGGACAATGTTCAAAGTTTCCATTGCTGAAGCTGCGGTGAGGAGCTATGGTCTTAGGGTCTTAGGTGCCTCAAGGGGCGGTAACCCACGAACACCGTGGTGGACACTGGTGGTCAGCGAAGCCGTCCGACTGAAGGAGTCTTTCCGGGATATGTTATCCCAGACGACTCCGGAGGCAGTTGCAAGGTACCCAAGGGCCCGAAGGGCTGCAGCCTCTGCCGTGAAAGAGGCAAAGCAGCGTGTGTGGGAGAAGTTCGGAGAAGACATGGAGAAGGACAACTCCACAGTGGCAAAGCCCCAGGAATTGATGAGATCCATCCAGAAATGCTTAAAGCTCTGGGTGTGGAGGGGTTGTCTTGGTTGACACGCCTGACAACATTGCGTGGAAGTCTGGGACGGTGCCTAAGGAGTGGCAGACCGGGGTGGTGGTTCCCCTTTTTAACAAGGGGGACCAGAGGGTGTGTGCCAATTACAGGGGTATCACACTTCTCAGCCTCCCCGGTAAAGTCTACTCCAAGGTGCTGGAAAGGAGGGTTCGGTCGATAGTCGAATCTCAGGTTGAAGAGGAACAATGCGGATTCCGTCCTGGTCGTGGAACAACAGACCAGATCTTTACTCTCGCAAGGATCCTGGAGGGAGCCTGGGAGTATGCCCAACCGGTCTACATGTGTTTTGTGGATCTGGAGAAGGCGTATGACCGGGTGCTCCGGGAGATACTGTGGGAGGTGCTGCGGGAGTACCGGGTGAGGGGGTCCCTTCTCAGGGCCATCCAATCTCTGTACGACCAAAGCGAGAGCTGTGTCCGGGTTCCCGGCAGGAAGTCGGACTCATTTCAGGTGAGAGTTGGCCTCTGCCAGGGCTGCGCTTTGTCACCAATCCAGTTTTTAGTATTTATGGACAGGATATCGAGGCGTAGTCGGGGTGGAGAGGGGTTGCAGTTCGGTGGGCTGGGGATCTTATCGCTGCTTTTTGCAGATGATGTGGTCCTGATGGCCTCATCGGCCTGTGACCTTCAGCACTCACTGGATCAGTTCGCAGCCGAGTGTGAAGCGGCTGGGATGAGGATCAGCACCTCTAAATCGGAGGCCATGGTTCTCAGCAGGAAACCGATGGAGTGCCTTCTCCAGGTAGGGAATGAGTCCTTCCCCGTGGAGGAGTTCAAGTACCATGGGGTCTTGTTCGCAAGTGAGGGGACAATGGAGCGGGAGATTGGCCGGAGAATCGGCACAGCAGGTGCGGTATTACATTCAATTTATCGCACCGTTGTGACGAAAAGAGAGCTGAGCCAGAAGGCAAAGCTCTCAATCTACCGGTCAGTTTTTGTTCCTACCCTCACCTATGGTCATGAAGGCTGGGTCATGACCAAAAGAACAAGATCCAGGGTATAAGCGGCCGAAATGGGTTTCCTCAGGAGGGTAGCTGGCGTCTCCCTTAGAGATCGGGTGAGAAGCTCAGTTATCCGTGAGAAGCTCGGAGTAGAGCCGCTGCTCCTTTGCGTCGAAAGGAGCCAGTTGAGGTGGTTCGGGCATCTGGTAAGGATGCCCCCTGGGCGCCTCCCTAGGGAGGTGTTCCAGGCACGTCCAGCTGGGAGGAGGCCTCGGGGGAGACCCAGGACTAGGTGGAGGGATTATATCTCTAACCTGGCCTGGGAACGCCTCGGGATCCCCCAGTCGGAGCTGGTTAATGTGGCCCGGGAAAGGGAAGTTTGGGGTCCCCTGCTGGAGCTGCTACCCCCGCGACCCGACCCCGGATAAGCGGATGAAGATGGATGGATGGATGGATGTATTAATGAGCATAAGTGCTGTGTTCGATTTGTGTACTTTTTTCCTGCATAAACAGATGTTTATGTGTAAACACTCCTCCTCCATCAAATGGATCTCTGAATGGCCGAAAAGGAAAACGTGCCCCTGAGTGCTTTTAATAGATGATTTACTGTGTATGACATCTCATTTGACTCAGAGGGTCTTCTCACGCTTTTGTACCAGCCTCTTGCATCAGGGTATCTTGTATAAAGTATGAAATGGATTATTATTTTTCCATGTGTATTCATTTCACTAATATCCCATTTAATTGTTTCCCACTCAGTTGTACAATGCTGGTATTCTCTCAGAGTTTTTAGCCTCTCTGGGGTTGTTTTTTTGTCATGTTTGCAGGAGTCTCCATGTACTCAGATTGTAATCTCTCTGTGTGTTGTGGAATGTGTTTGAAGAGTTGGTAGGAGTGTGCTGCCCTCTGCCCTGCTCACTCCTTCATGCTGTATGATGTGTGTTACCCTTGCCCCTACTATGCTGCCCCTACACCCTTTTCCTCTCCCCGCACCAGACCTCCCCTCATGCCCTCTGCTCCCTGGACCTCTGCGCTCTCAGCCGTTACACTCCCATAGGGCCGTCTTTCTTATCGTCCCCATCCTTCTACCCTCAACCCCGACCCTTCTTTGTCCTCCTCCATCTTCACCTGCTGTCCATGCTTCCCTCTCTGTCTGTCTCCCTCTGCCTCAGAGCACCTCTTCAGCTTCCACGATCTGGAGCTTGATGCTGGGGTAGAGGAATGTGTCCAAGGCTAGAGGTCCCCTCTGTGATGAACAATCAAACACACATACACAACTTGTGTTTTCTGTTTGAAGGAAACAGCAATATTATGGTGTGAAGACAGATGGCTGCCAGTTCTCATCATCTTCTCAATAACTTGACCTCACATCTGGCCTGAAGGAGCTGCCACAGAGCAAGGTGTATGTGTGTCGTATGCATGTGTGTGTGCAGAGGGTAGAGATTGGATCCCTGCGGTGCAGTTTATAGGACCTCAGTTATTAGATTAGGGAAACGTAAATAAAGGGCTGTCATTGCAAATGCTGATTAATTTAGTGTGGTTGATGCTCCCATATGATCGACTAAATCTTAAAGCTTAGAGCTAATCTTCTTCTAAAGTCCATTCATCTCTTTGTCTGACTGTTCCTCCTCTGTCTTCGTCCACATGTCTGCCTTCATGGCCATGTGTTGAGTTATAATTGGTCTGTGGTGTTGAGCTGTTAGAACTCTGGTGACCTTTGGGCCTGGTCTATGAGAGAAAGTTCAATACCAGGAATAAAAACATCACTCTTCTCCTGGGCCACACAAACTGCCCCATACACAAAACAGCCAACCAGCAGTGCTACTGGCAGCAATGGACGCCAAGGCTCTTTGGTTTTGAATAATTAGATTGAGAAATAGAAGCAGAAAGTTGCAGCACACTTCTCTCTGGGAACAAGTTTAAAGTAATCTACAGATATCAGTCAACCTTGTTTGACAGAATGGGACCTTCCCCCTCATCGGTCCAGATGTCCCTCTTGCAAGAGACCCTTTAAAGGAGTGTGAGAGTTGTGATGGGCAACACCCAAGTTGAAATGTAGATGCTTTTAATCTCTCTTACATAAGCACATTAGCGAGGAGAGGCTCATGTGTGGGTAGTTTACACCCAAGGTACAGTTATGCTCTGGCTACTCCACATAGCATTCGGGGATGGAAGGAAAAGGTGCTCTGGTTTAATGGCATTTCTTTAAACCAATCAGAATGGTCATGGGCGGTGCTAAACTCTTGCACGAGAATACTCGTGCAAGAAAAAAACTCAGATTGCAGATTGATAGCTAGCTGTCTCAATTTTGCCCCAGAGTCTCATTTCTCAGTCTCTTTTAATAAATGCGGCAGATGCTTTGTTACTAATAAAAAAATCTAACTGAAGGTGTAAAAAAAGGCAAAGTGTTGCTTTTATTCTTTATATATTCCCCTAGAAAAACTTGACTCCCACACTTTGGCCTTGTCCCCGGCAGACAGCAAGACGACAACCCCCCAGCGCTGACGGATGAATCTCACACTGAGTGGAACTTTTGATATCTTCCTCTTCTTTTTCAACCCTTCACTCAATCTTCATTTTCTCCAGAGAGGTAGAGAGGCAGGGCCAGGCCAAGCTGCTCAGTGTCGGACAAGCTGGGCTTCCTGGTGGGTGATAAGTGACGGAGCAGGGCCCGAGTGGTCAGAGTCCACGGGGAACAACTCCGGGGAAGCCCTTAGGGGTCGGAGGGCAGGTCAGAGGTCACATATGAGGAAGATGAAGAGAGACTGGATTGAGCTCCTCGAGGTACCACAACACAGATGGCAGAGAGAGAGAGAGAGAGAGAGAGAGAGAGAGAGAGAGAGAGAGAGAGAGAGATCCTCCCACACTAATGAAGCACTCTACAAGCTCAAACACTCCCCTCAAAGCATAATAATCAAAGAGGAAAGCTGTCTGATCGGGGCAATTAAGAAGTTTGTTTTCTGAATGCCTTTTTGAAGCAGCTGACATTCATTTTTAATTAATCAATTAATAAGTGTGTGCATAAGTGTGTGTGTGTGTGTGAGAGAGAGAGAGAGAGAGAGAGAGAGAGAGAGAGAGAGAGAGAATCAGCCTGAGATGGGGGTGTGTGTGTGGATGTCTGGATGCATGTTTGTACTCATGACTGATTGTGCAGGGCTTTTAGCGTGTGTGTGTTTACAGAGGATCACAGGACCGGACTTCAGCTGTGGAGTGACCCCTAGCTGGGGTCCTGCAGGCCCCCGGGGGCCGAGCACTGAAGTGGGTCCCTGCTCTCTCAGTGGGTGCTCTCTGTAACAGCGTCCTGTTTGCTCACACTAACTCTGTTTGCTGCAGTAATGACATTTTTAAAGAGCATTATAAAGGTGTTCTGTTCAAGGTGATACAACTTGAGTTGAGTTAAACTCAGGAAGCAGCTCAAAACAAGGGGAACATAAATGCTTTCACAGTCTGTTAGTCACGTCATCAATTTTATGTTTGGCTAATTGCCTCCTGTCCTGCCCGGCTCCTCCGCATAATAAAAATCAAATCTCTCTGAGCATTTCCTGTTTGGCAGGAAATTGACTTTAGAGATAAGGCTTATTTGCATAAAGATGGCAGAAAGAGGAGAGTAGCGTGTAATTATTTGCAGGGAGAAGGAGAGTCAGGTCAGAGCTTGTTTCTGCTGGAGGAGAAAGTCCTTGTCCTGATAGTGGTCTGGTTATCTTTTTACCAATCTTTGGATTCAGTTGATTTTATTTGATGTTCTCTTATCACATATGTCGGCCTAAGGACAGTTCCCATGCACTTGGCATAGCATGAGAAGCGTTATGCAGTCCAAATGTGCTGATTTGTTGAGATGCTATCAGGCGTCTAACCAATGTTTCTTAGATGCGATACGAGCAGAGAATTTACCACAACAGGCAGAGGGGATGTGTTTTTAGTATGTTGGAAATTATTAGACTAACTTGGAGGACTAGTTGGACAGTTTGGGAAATGCATGTGATTTATTGGCAAGAGTTACGTGAGAAGATTAATATTTGGTATCAATCAAATTATCGAACTCTTGGCAAGAAAGCAAATAAGTGAATTTCCCAAAACGCCAACTGCTCCTTTGAAGAAATATAGGCAATGCAGCATTTTTGATTCAGTTAGCTTGTAAGTCCATCTTAGTACCTTGACGAGCTGTTATCACGTCCCCCCCTCTAGAAGTGTTCCTCCAACCAGTCCGTACTCCTCAGTTAGCCCCTCACCAACAACCGCAGCAGCAGCCACCATCCAGCCATCCATGCATTAGCGCAGTCTCACCTTCCAAAGACTGGCTGACTTTCAAAGACGGACTTTGCTTGCATATGATAATGTGTAGCTGTGGTTATTGTGTCAGATGAGACGTGTTTTGGGGGCCGTGGAGATGTCTGTGTGCGATAGCGTTTAGTAGGAACACGCTGCTTTCTGTTTCAGAGTGAGCTTGTCTGTGTTTCTGGGTCAGGTAATGAGCTGAGTGGGGGCTCATGTGTGTCACTTCAAACAGGTTTTTATGCTGTTATTGGAACCTCATGTCTCAGTTACGTTTTCAGCATTCTTTCTTTCAGTGTTATATATTTTATCTCCATCAGTGAAATCCCAGATGCCAAAAGCGTGTATATATATTTTTTTTTCAAATGCACTGCAATATGTCTACTGACAATTTAAAAGAAAGTGCTGCCCTGTCATCCAGTGGCACAGAAGTGGAAACACATCGAGCGTTAACTCAGTGTTGGGGTCAGAGATTGTCTCTGGCTTTCTTCAACCACCCTTTGAAACACAGGAGCCTAACTCATGACAAACGTATGGTTTTAGTCAGAGTTTAGGAATTTGCAGGTTTGTTGAGGATGGATATATGTATATGGGTGTAAAATGGTGGAAGATTTTGTTATCTTTGGATGATGGTCAGTTTGTCAGTCCTGTCTTTCTAACACTTTGAAGTGTAAGTCAGCGGGAAATCTAAACAGTTGGCCAAATTAGCATAACATTTAGAATTTATGTTCATAATCCCCAAAATATGCATCTTAATCATTTTGTGCATGTCACAGTGGAAGTTAAAATGTTGTCACAAATTATTAACACAAAATTGTACCTATAGTTTTATTCAGTTACACATGCAAACAGACAATCTTATCCCTTACTTTGTACATCATGTGAGGTATCCTTTGAGGGTATCTTTTAATTGTTTCATCCCTGGTATCATTAGAATACATTTGGTACTGATGTCAAAACAGCACCTTTTTCAATATTTTATGTTTTCTCCAAAATCTTCTTTTTCATTAATAAATACAACTTCTGAAATCCATTAGTTTGTTGGTGTTGATGTAAAACCCAGCCATACCTCCTCTGTAGTAGGACAACATTTACATTTTGCATTTGTATTCTCCCAGCTTGATGGCTTCTTGAGTCAAATGAATCTACTGTACAAACACTCTTATCTGAGAGATGCCAGTCAGGCTCCAGCCCCCCCATTGGTGTACTGGATGCTGATAGGTCAAAGGTCTGCCATTACTGTAGCAGTTTATCACATTAGGCCAGGGTTAGCACTGATAGCACCAAGTAGCATAATTGATCACAACGCCTTAAATTTGCCCAACTTGACCACAGAGCAGCCATTTTTCCAACCACGGAATCAAATGCCCCTAACTGCGGGATCAGAAGTGATCTCATTGGCTGAGAGAGACTTCTGGCAATACTTATCCTTCCTCTGTGGTCTTTCTAGCTTACACCGGTGTTGTGGGAATGAAGCTGGAACTGGAATGATGTCCTTAAACTGTGTACAGATCCTGTTCGAACTAATTCAAACACATGGGATACTATAAATGTTTGTGTCTGCTCTGTTTTTAGTGGCAGATTTGCATTATACAGTCTTGCCTAACAAACACGCATTTGATTTCCTACGGGCACTATTGCTCACATACATATACAAACACACACTGGGCTTTCTATAGTATACTTCGTGAGTCAGCCGTCATTGCGTGGGTACATACCTGGCAGAATTTATGGAAATAAAGTGCAGGTGAGAAGATGGAAGAAAGTTTTTTGATCTGAGAGGCTGGTCGGTTTAACTGCTCAGGAGTTATGAACTCTGGTTTATAAAATTGAAATGAGGTCCAGTATGAAATGACAAATCACGTGCACCCATGCATTTTTAGAAGAAGAATAAGTATGAATTTTTAATTTATCTCTCAACATCCAGACATCCAGCATTTAATTATTGCAAATGCTTATTTCAGTTTGGACAAGAACTCATGTGGCATAGACATAAAGGTGCTCTGTAATAATGAAAGCAATCCATCACAGTGATCATTTTATTGCCTTAATTTCCTCAACAAAGCTACATTATCAACATGTGGTAATGCAGCTACAAATGAAGACAGTTTTGAAAATTCATAAGATAAGATAAGCCTTTATTGATCTCCAGAGAGGGATATTTTGGTCGTTGCAGCAGCACAAAGAAAAAGAAATAATTAAAGATAAAGTTAAAAATAAAGGTATATAAAACTAAAATAAGAATAGAAGTAAACGTCTTGCATTCAGGAAGTTCCAACATACAAGACTTGAGAGTTATCTGCCTGAAAGGTGGAAATAAATCTAAAAATTGATGTTGTGCTTTGACCGACAACTAGCAGCTGTATTAAATATATATTAGATGGTCTAATACATGCAAACCCACAAAAAATTGTCTCTCCCAGTACATTGGCTTGTTATTTTCTCCACTGGGTGGTTCCTCTGCTGCAGCTGGGACTAAGGTCTTGCTCAATGCCATTATTGTGGTAGCTTTTGATTTTGGGAAGAATACTTCTCATTCACTTTCCTGTCCCATATATTTGTTTCCTTTCCAGCTAACCTTTAGGCGATCATCACCCTCAGTGATTATGGGCTAATCAATCGTATTTACTGCCTGGCATGGAACAAAAAGGCCTACAGATAACTGTTTTTTCTGCACTCATATGGAACTTCACAGTCTGGTCATAGTTAAGCTCTGGTGAATAGTAGTACACATGAAATCTCAAACTTGTCTCCACCGCCACTTCTATAAAGGTCTTCTAATGTCAGATACTCCTAACAAACAGCACATGGTTCCTGTTTTTGGGAGGCATTTCTCACTGTTGTTGTACTCTGTGGTTTGTTGCTCCAAACCAACAGAAGGACTGACATGAACGGTGAATGTCCCCCTACAGGGGGGTTAGCTCTGAACAATTGTATGAGAGTGCAGTGTTTCAGTGTTACATGAGAAGAGATGAGATACAGTTAGAAGGGTAATGTAATGTCATGCTACTCAACAACCCAGGTGGAGGCAAAGTCATGACATCAGAATTGACTAATGGGAGAGTGGAAAATTGGACAGCACTTTCACTCAAGCTAAGTCATTGACTTCTTATGAATGTCTATTGAAAAAAGTATTTTTAGACTGACCTTTATTCACATTATCTACATTTTGTGCTTTGCGTCTATTTTTATAGTTTTCTGATTTTATGTTTCCTTATAAAGCACTTCATAACTTGTTTCTTCTTCCCTCTCCCCCCTTTATTATTTTTATTAGCTGCGACCAGCAACTCTATAGCTCGCTCTGTTGGTCCACAAAAATGTCTCCACCTTTTGGCGGCCACAGTTTTCGCCCTATAGGAGGCTGACATTTGTCATGGAGGTCAAGTGTTTGTGAGGTTGTGTGTGTTTGTGGATCCATGCACATATGTAGTTGCAATTATTGCAAATTTGGGCTTGTTGTTTTTCTTCCTTATTCTTCACAATCTCTTCTCTCCTTTGCGGTCATAGTTCGATCTCTCCTTTTTGCATCCGCTGCCTTCTATTTTAATATTAGTGTGGTTGGGAGTAAATTTGTGAAATTTACAAAATGTATGGATCATGGCCCAAGCATTAGTGTAAAAACGTAATCAGATATATCCTGAAATCAGATCTGCCTCTCTGTGTGATAATCCTGTGCAGCCTGGGAGCACACGCCTGTGAAACTGCTCAAGCTGCTTTGTTGAGCTCAGTGCTGTACAGCTGATGGCGGTCTGTTTACTGATCTGACTGATGAGGTTTAGTATGCCTGTTAATAAAACTATAGCACCAGCTCCCACTGTGAGCCCCAGCAACAGTCTGGGATAAAATCCAAAATGTTCCATTGTTTTCTTTCTCTTTGGTTCTGTGACTCATTTGTGTGTGTGTGTGTGTGTGTGTGTGTGTGTGTGTGTGTGTGTGTGTGTGTGCGCCACTATGTGTGCTTGCACAACTTGTGTTTTAATCTTTCTTGTGAGACTCTGTGTCTCAGTCACAAGCTAAAATGGGATGTAAATGTATGAATAGTTTGTGTTGAATAGCTGGCAGCGCGATTTGAGGAGAGACTTTTTTTGGTGGTGGACTGGTAGCTGGAGAGGTGCCAGTTCACCTCCTGGGCACTGCCAAAGTGCTCTTGAGCAAGGCAACCCTCAACTGCTCGGGGTGCCTTTCCATGGGCAGCTACCCCACTCTGACATTTCTCCATTAGTGCATGTATAGGTACTGAGAATGTGTGTGTAATTCAGGCCTGTGTGTAATGTGTATAATAATAACAACAGAGTGAAAACATTGTAATTCCCCTTGCGGGATTAATAAAGTATAAATTATTATTATTATTATTAATAGCATAAGATAACACTTCTGAGTGGGGAGGATGCTTGACTTTAGCGTTCATGTTAGCTATTTCCAAACATTTCTTTCATAGATCAAGTTCTGACCCTCCAAAGGAATTCCTTCACAAAACAGCCCATGTCTCTAAGGACTTCAAAAATAATTTCTTCGGAATCTAGCGCTAAATCTAGGCTGCCTGCTTCCCAATCTCTCCTGGTATAAAAGGCTCTGATACGGGGGCTGAGGAGGTTATTAACCAGCCCGATGCCTTATGTTGATGACTTCATTACAAGAAGACAAAGGCAGGGTGAACCTGAGGGCCTGATGGGTGTTTGAGGGCTCTTAGGGGGTTAAGCTGCACTTTTAAAGAACATCCAGTTGTTTGAAAAGCAGAGTCTTACAGTCTTCCTGCCCCCTGCCATCTTATTCCTGTCCAGTTGATCTGATGTCATAAACACACACACACACCACACAGTGTTAACTCACGCAGTCTAGCTGAATGGATATGAATCTGGGCTTATTGTTATCTGGATGCTCATTTCCTGCCTGCCTTTTCCCACCTCATTGCCTTGCCCTTAAACACACACTCACACACTCACAGCAAGCCCAGGGGTCGGAGGGAGGGAGATTAAGAAGCTAGTCATAGAGGTTAAAGGTTACTTAGTTCCTACTTCCCAATGATTCTGGGTCAGTATGGTGTGCAACTGTGTGCCCGTGTGAGCATGTGTGTTCAAGGTGGACAAAGCGGAGCTTGTATGCACAAGCGCACAGCTGCGAGGGCTACATCGTGTTGATGAGGTCCTAATCAGAGCGCTTACAGCTGGGGTTAGAAGGTCGACGGGTGATGCTAGTTTTGATTGGGCCCCTGGGAACCTGACGGAGCCCGAGTGCGCAATGGCAGGGTGGCAGTGGAGGGCCACAGCACAGTGACAAGGCTGATTTCTCTCGGTCAGTGCACCCAGCATGCTTTTTTGCACATGGACACATAACATATTGTGTCCACCACACATGGACAAAAGCCAGAGGTTCGTTATTACAAAGCAGGAAGAGCCTACTGTGCGGCTAAACCAGCTCATGCTCTCCAGCCATCATCTCCTCTACCTCAAAACCTTTAAACCACCAGACTGGCTCTTATCTTGCTCCCTTCCCCAGCCTGCAGAGTGTAGTACAATAAAGGCCATCAATCAGCTGAATGTGTCATTATAAATGAAAGAATAAAGACAGAAATGCTTTATTGTGCTTTTATAGGGAGTCCCTCTCCTTAGTATGCACTGCTTGATCTCATGCCAAGCGTCTGGAGGCAGGGATGACTCGCATGGTTCTTGAGAGTTTAGTGGACTGTTTTGAGTGTGCATGTTTTGTGTGTTTGTCATGGTCAAAAGGTTTTTACATTGAATGAATTTCAGAAAATGTCTGAGCTTAAAATCAATCAAAAGCTGCTACTGGAAATTTGGAGCACCGCTATCCTGTCCACATTTATTTACTTTAGCGTTCAAAAGTGCAAGAACTTTCCCCCATGGGCCTCTGAAGGTGATTTGTGACTGCAGCCTATTTTCCATTCCTATTTTATTTGTGTTCTGGGAAAGAAACATGAGGCGGTTTTTGACCAGACTACTGTATGAACGCAGCCTGAAGCAGTAGAAAATGTTGGTACCGTGCCACCAGCAGTAGGAGAAAATACTGACCATACACAATTTCATCAACCAAATATCAAACAACCAATGAGGGGGAAAACATTACCAAGGGCTAGAAGATTGACTGTTTGGGGTCAGAGAGTGGAGAATCATGGCAACAAACTGCAAACTGTAAGGCCAGCAGAATTTTCAAATCAGTCACAAAGAATCCTAGAGGTTTATTAATGTGTATTTGCCTATATGCAATGCAAATATACAATTAAAAGTTCAATAAGTTGCATCTGAAAAAGAACCAAATTTCCCCAGAAGGCAGAAGTGACCTCCATGATTTGTTTGCAATCTGTCACTAGAGGCACAGTTTGGTAAATTGTGGTCCCATTCAGACTTCCAGTGAACATCCTGTTGCCCCTCAGTAGAATCCCTCTCTGTGATTGGCAGTCTTGTCTGGCTTCAAAGCAGACATCCCCCTTCTACTAAGCTCTTAAAGGTTAGCGAAGATAACTAAGAAGTGAAATATGAAAGAAGTAAAGGTGAAGCAGAGGTGACTGCAGAGTGGTTCCTCTGGTTTTCCTCCATCCAGCTGACTTTCATGGCACGGACAGCAGCAATCACAGCCAATCAGTTTCATTTAAACCCAGTCAGCGTAACACATACTTGTTCTGAATAAATATACCGTATGCCATTATACCTTTCATATCCTGACATGCCCAAATCATGTCATATATATGAAGTTTATCCTTTAATATACAGTATTGGATCCACATCACATTTCTTAGTGATGCTGAACATCTGTCTTGTCTTTGGAGGCAGATGCTTTGCAGCGCTGTGACCTTTTCGTAGGATCACTTTAAATTAGAGGCCTTCATTTTGTAAGGGGCGACATGTTTGAGTGTTTATTTTCTACCCAATGTTTGCATGCTCTTGTTTATTCAAGCCTGATCCAAAGTTTTCCTCAATGGCTTCCCGAAGATAAATAGGTGGGCAGTTTGGCAATAGATCAGCGAGCGAGGATGAGTGGATGACGACACGCCGGGCTGCCAAGAGAGATGCATCCTGCGGTTAGCCGCTGGACTCTGATGCAAACATCTTCTTTCGCTTTAATGGACTCAGCTGTTGGAACGATGGAGGCTGCCCATTTACTCTCTCTACTCCTTCCATATTTTCCCATGACTCAACTGTTAAACCTCCACCCTGCTTGCTCTTGCATTCTTTACCTCTTTGCGTTTTCTTTCTTTTGTACACAAAGACCTCCAAAGTCAAGCATTAGCTGTCCACATGAAGGAAAGCAGCATACCAGGTGCTCCCTTATGCCACTTGAAGTTTTCTGCAGGGCAGGATCAAAGAAAATGTTAAATGTGAGTTGCTCAGCTGTCACGGTTTGGTTGTTTTCATAATTTTTGTCATTACTGTGTCTTTGACGTTGCTGTGATTTTCTTTAGTCAACTTGAATTTAGCATTTTTTTTGCTGTGAAAAACAATTCAAGAGCTTGGCCACTTTTTGAGGACTTTTTGAGTCAGTCATCCACTTGTATCCAGTGTTGGTCCAGTCCTGACCAAACATCATTAATAGAGCTGCACTGACTTTCTTTACTTACACACACACACACACACACACACACACACACACACACACACACACACACACACACACGTGAGAGTCTAAAGCACTGTAATCAAAGCCACATTGGTTCATTTCATTCTTTCTCTGGAGAATCGAAGTAATTAGATGCCATGTGAGATGCCACATTTCGACTATTGCAACATACCACTTGTGAACCCTGTTTTCTTTGTAATACAGTAAAATATGGCAACTGTAATATGGCATGGTGTATGATGTGAAAAATCATAAATGTAGTTAGAATATATGCCAGTCAAACAGCTGCGTTAGATAAGTCATTGAAGTAAAATCAATAAATCTGCATATAAGACCATTACATTTGTCCCAGAGAATTCTGGCACAGTGCAATTTCATGTATCACAATCCAGCTTGTGCACACGGCCATGGACTGTGGGTCTATGTTAAAGCTGCAGTATGTGGCACACAGTGCTTCCAGTCTGCTGGCTTGGACCGCAGGGTGTATCTATAGGGAGATTAGAGGCCTTCCGCTCACCCAATGGGCTCTGCTAGTTTTAGGACTTAGCTTTGTCACAACAGGCGGGCGGACTGCTTTCCAAACAGCTCTTTCATTCAGCCTCAGTAACTGGGTGACCCACAAACTGGACTGAGCAGATAGGAGGGGAAACAAGCAGAGGAAAGGAAGGCATGTTGGGAAAATGGAAACCGTAATGATATAACCCTCCTGATGATGGGTCATTTATTAAATAAATGTCATTGGCCAGCAGAGGATGATCTAAGATTAAGAGGTAGATCTTTATATTAATCACTGATTAATTGATAAATTCTGTGTTGCAGCATAGTGCTGAAAAGCTCTTGAGCAAGAGCATGTGTAACCTCTGCTCAGCTCCGAGATGAAAGACAGACCTCCTTCTCAGTGTTTTGGTTCTGTATCGGTTTTGTTGTTTCAGGAGGCGTAAAAGCCTACGAAAGATCTCGATCCAGTCAGCTCCATAAAGCCGGTGGGGGTGATGGAGGAGGCTGGGCAGGGGACTTCTCTGCCAGGGGTTGCCAGATGTGTGACCTGGCCCATCACTTTGCAATACGAGTGACAGCTGACTCTCAGCCAGAAGCATATGGGAACCTGCGTCGATGCATCCATTCTGCACGAGAAGAAAGAAAGAGAACGATATGAGATAGAGAAGATGGGCAAAATGACAAATAGACAATTCAAAAATAAAATCATGGGAAAAAGGGATTGATAGAAAAAAAGTAGTCTTCTGTTATTCATCTGCAACTCACATGTGCAGTCCCGTTTCACTGAATGTACCAGAGAGGCTCCTCAAGGCAACCTTAACCACCACTCACCCACCCGCTCACAATAATTTCATCCCTCTCTCCATCACTAACAGACTGTGTAATAAAACCATGTGTTTCACAGTCTCCTTCATTCAGTTTCTTTTGTCTTTCACCCCCCACATCCCGCTCTCTGTGTAATTATCTCTCCAACACTGAGTCAGGCTGTGTAGGTTCACCAATTTGTACAGGGCTTACAGTGGACAGGAAAAGGCGATAGAGATTTATTAGCCAAGTTTGTATTTTAATGGACTGCAGACACTGCATGACATGGATGTCCACTCCCATTGGCAGAGAGCTTTTTTTCTCAGTCTCTGATTGGCCTGTACAGAGATGCCATCAGTGAGCTAATGGCATGGTATCTCTGTGATCGGCATCGGCATAAGAACCCCCGTTGTGCAGAGAGCCTGGACACTGCAGAATAAAAACAGGCCACATGTTGATCCGTGTTGTTTTAGCCCTCTGGGGAGAGGGAAGAGAGGTGATAAGGATCTCTGCAGGATTTAGGCCAATCCCTGTTATTCAATGGGTGTGTGTGTGTGTGTGTGTGTGTGTGTGTGTGTGTTGTGTGTAAAGAAAGTCAGTGCTGCTCTACTAATGATGTTTGGTCAGGAATTTTAATCAAAACTCTTAAATAACAATCAGTGGAGATTCATCTAAGTTGCATTACTGTAAATATACTGTACATAAAACACATGTTCTTAAAGGATCAGGTATGACAGAGAAAAAGCCCAGGAGAAATGTTTCATTTACTTTATGGGATTTAATAATGATGAGTTGTGGATGGAGCATACAGTCGACACAGGACCACCACAACCACAGGGCTCCTGTACAGAATATCGCTTTTAAATTCTTCTCCCATGACAGTCATCCATTATGCCCAAGAATTATCTGTGTCCAACAAAATGATGTATCCAGCTACAACAAAACACTAATTTATAAATCACATTAGAGCATAAGTTTGATTTTCCTCCACCTCGACTTGAGGTGTATGTCAGAACTGAGCTGCAGAAGAACAGGCATCTTTAGTTACAGTTCTGATGGATGGTGCGTGTGCGTGTGTGTGTGGGGGGGGGCCCTTCCCCATAAAGTAGCTGTAATGAGAACAGCACGGTTTGTGTAGCAGAGAGAGCAGAAGACAAATATAGACAGGAGACATGAAGCAAAATACTGAACTGACCTGCTGTTATCAGATCATATCATCATCATCATATCCCAACGAGACTAACCAATCAGTCAAGTAATTGATTCATTAAATTGATTGACCAAGGCAATGACAATTTTAATAAATCATAGAAATCATTTATTAAGTAAAAATACCAAACATTTTCCAGCCACAGCCTCTTAAATGGGAGTGTTACCTTTCTTTTCTCTGTTACATATCACTTTAATTGAAATACTGTTGGCACGCAGTGGCGGAATGTAACTAAGTACATCTACTCAAGTACTGTACTTGAGTACAAATTTGAAGTACTTGTACTTTACTTGAGTATTTTCTTTTCATGCTACTTTCTACTTCTACTACATTTCAGAGATAAATATTGTACTTTTAACTCATTACATTAATCTGACAGCTTAAATTACTAGTTCCTTTACAAATAAAGATGTTTGCACACAAAACCCATACAATCTTATGTTTTATTATAAATTAAACTAGCCAACAATATAATGGCCTACAAGTCCAGCTGAAATGATTAGATCATTAAACACAGAACAGTTTGGATCGTTTCCAGTTTCTGAAATGTGAGGATTCTTCTGCATTGAGTACTTTAACTTGTAATAGTTTAAGTACATTTTCCTGATGATGCTAACATACTTTTACTTAAGTAACATTTTAAATGCAGAACTTTTACTTGTAACGGAGTATTTTTACAGTGTGGTATTACTTCTGAATACTTCTTCCACCGCTGAAGGCACGTCATTTGTTTCCCCTCTTAGTATTTGGAGACAGTATGTTGCTATATTTCAGTGGCCTTAGTTTGTGTGTGTGTGTGTGTGTGTGTGTGTGTGTGTGTGTGTGTGTGTGTGTGTGTGACTCCAGACGGCAGCAATACAGTTCAATAAAGTATGCAAAGGTGTTGAATGGAAGACAGGTTATGTAAGGAAGAGAGTGATAACAAGGACTTTCATTGGATCATGGGTTAGGCCCTTAAAATCAAATCAATGCACCAGACGATAAGTAGAAGGTTTTTCTCTAACAATGTTTCAAAAATAATTTTGCTATACGTCGATGGTTGATCACAGCCATGATCTGCTTTTTGTTTCCAACTGCCTCTTTCACATGTCTTCAGCATGTGCCTCTGGTCCTCGGCTGCATACAAGGCATGCATGTGTCTGTTGTTCTGGCTCTGCATTAAGAATACACATCTGCTTTTGTCAGGTTGTTTTAAGCTGTGCAGCACCATCCAATCCTGGAGTTTCCCTGATCTTTGTATCTGTGCTCCCTCAGCAACCCTCTGCTTCCTATCCACTTGCATTGTAGAGAGGATGCTTCAGGCGTTGGGCCTCTGTATGACTTTCTTTTTTTTTTTTTAAGATTATTTTTTGGGCATTTAAGGCCTTTATTTGAAGGGACAGCTGAAGACATGAAAGGGGAGATGGAGGGGGAATGACATGCAGCAAAGGGCCGCAGGTCGGAATCGAACTGAGCCTCTGTACATGGGGCGCACACTCAACCAGGTGGGCTACCCAGGCGTCCTGGGCCTCTGTATGACTTTTTGAAGTTAAAATGGAAGTGCAGATCTCAGTTGATTCTTGTGGCTCCAGATCCTGAACTGTAAAAAGCTGTACAAATTCTGACTTTGAAGTGCTGCGCCAAAATAATCTAAATTTTTTTTGATTAATAGTTTGTTTTTTCAGAAATTTAAAGGGGTGATTGAATGCAAAACCGATTTTACCTTGTCATAGTTGAATAATGACAGTTTAGTGGGTAACTAGGACATACATAGAACCTCAAAATCCCATTGACACCTCCTCCTCTGCAAATCTCACAATTTGAAACTGCCTCTGAAAACGGGCAAATCTCAACGACGGGCAAAAAAGGTCAAATATGGGCCGTTTTACAAAAATTGATGGCTAATTTCAAATTTTGTCCGACTGTGTGTCGGAGTTCAGCGGCCGGTGCTGCCTGTGTTGCTGCCTCGCCGCCCGGCCTGCCTTCCTTCACAGACCCCGGCCTGCTGTGAGGTAGATGGAGCTCTGTCACGGCCGGCAGCCCACGGCACTCCATACTCACGCAAAGTCACCGTTTTTTGGGTTAATGGACTACCAAACGCCGCTGCCCTGACAGAGCTCCAGGGCCTGCAGTTCCCCTCTTCCTGCTAAATGGCCGGGGTGTGTGTGAGTGAGAGCGCGGTCAGCGAGCTTGTTACGCCAGCAATCTCTTACCCCAGGTTCCAGTTAATGTTATAATGTGTGTAATTATAATGTGTTGAGTTATTTAAACAAACGATCGGGAAAATAAACTCCTCTTGTCCGCGAGTCTCATTGATAGAGCCTGCGGCTGGATGGAGCTCTATCAATGAGAGCTAGCTAGCCTCCTCTTAGAATTCCTCTGAAATTCACAAAGATTCATTAAATTGAAATCGGACACCATTGTTAGCTTTATAAGACCTTGGGGTAGATGTTATATAAGTGGCGTGACGAAATTCAAACTGTAAATATAGCTACTCTAGTTATGTCGGCAGCTGGCAGCCAGTCCACTGAGCTCCACGGAGCCCCGAGTATTCCAGTATTCCAGTAGTCCAGTCGCTTTCTTGTCAGACTGTGTGGAGCTCCTAACAAAAGTCCGACACGGCTTACCAAATTTGCAATTAGCCGTCAATTTTCGTAAAACGGCCCATATTTGAGCTTTATATAGTTGATTTCTCGCTTAAAAAAGTCTCAGAAGTGAATTTATTAACGAAATAGCCCGACAAACAATGTATAACTTTGCAGTGTCTGAAATATGAGACCTGCTGTCTCGTCTCCAATGTGTTTCTATGTGGTTCGCTCAAACCAGTCAGTGCGCAGCTCATCTAAATATTCATGAGCATACCATATTTGGAAGAAAAGCTCTTATTCCAAATAGAGCCATATTCACAGGGTAGTTAAGGGCCTAATAAAATAGCATTTGGGCAATTTTCAGCCCAACCAATGTTAACATACCCTATTAGGAGACCTTAGGGACCGTGTAAAATACCCTATATAATCATTCAATCACCCCTTTAAACACACACACATATCCATCAGAAAAAAGAAGCAGTATACATACAACAAAATAGAATGAAAGGAATACATAGCGCAACCATAGACAAAAACTATGTATCCATCAGTCATGTTTTCTAGTTAAATGCTATGTTTATGAGCCATTTTTGTCCCGACACCTCCAGCATTCCGAGTTATCAACCAAACCAACCTTATGCAGCCTGGATGGTGTCCAATAAATTCTATTCAGTATTTTGAATTGGATAAGTCGTGTTCGCAGTCCCCTTGACATTTTTTTCCCATTTCTAAGAATTCTGCCCCATTCAGCATCTGTGAATGACACCTTTAGGTAAGTTTCCCATGTCATTTTAAGGGATAATATATTAGAGTCCGAGGCCGTAAGGAACATAGCGTAGTAAGCCGAGGCTTCATGGCCGGCCCAAAAATTGTTAGGACCTTCTCTAACATATCACTGCTCGGTGGGACTAATGAAGGGGAGCCGAAGACCTGCACCAGAAGGTGTCTTAACTGAAAATACTTCCATTGTTGACTATGTGGTAAGTCAAATTCCTGTCTGTGTATGCCTCAAAAGATTTTAATGTCCCATCATGGTACAAGTCTCTGAGCACCATAATCCCTTTTTGCAACCAGAACTTCCAAAGGAAGGGAGATTTATTTATACAGAGCTTGGGATTTTGCCAGATCCCGGCAGACTGGTGCAGATACGGATCAAATTTAAAGATCTTAGCTACTCTCTTCCAGACCCACTGAATGTGTGACAAAATGGGATGTGACTGATTCTGTTGGGCTAATTTAGCTGTGATGTATGCTATGGGTGTGAGAGGGGAGGACACCGCGCTTTCAAGGTGAAACCACGGGGGGGCTCTCTCCGGGGGCAAAGACCACTGTGCCATATGCCTAATGGTGAACGCATAATGGTAGAAGAGCAAGTTGGGCACACCTAATCCTCCTCTGTCCACTGGCCTCTGCAGCTTTCGCAGGTTCATCCTGGGGCATTTGTTATTCCATAAAAATGTATTACAAAGTTGATCAAATTGTTTGAAATAGCGCAAAAGAATTCGGACTGGGAGAACCTGTAGCAAGTAGTTGAATTTCGGAGCACAATTCATTTTAATGATGTTTGCCTTGCCCCACATAAAGAGATACAATGGAGACCACCGCTCTATATTAGCCCGCAGTTTGTCCAGTAGGGGGTCAAAATTTGTTTTGATCAGATCCATCAATATGGGGGGGGGGATGTTAAACCGAGATATTTAATGCCTTTCTTAGGCGAGGCAAAAGTGCCCGACCGGAAGAGGGATTTGGGACAATATGGTGTGAGAGGAAGAGCCTCAGATTTTGTCCAATTGACTTTATAACCCGAAATGGATGAGACCTTGTCAATAATTTTAAATAGTGATGCAGGAGAACGTTTTGGATCTGTGACAAAGAATATCGTCTGCATACATCATCAACTTATGACATTTGTCACCGATTTGTATGCCTGGAAATGCAGGTTCTCTACGTATAGCAACCGCTGGCGGTTCAAGTGCAACTGCAAAAAGTAGAGGAGAGAGAGGGTCTCCCTGCCTCGTTCCTCTTTCCAGTTCAAATGGGAGGGACATGATGCCGTTTGTATGCACTGACGCTGTGGGGTGAGTGTATATGAGCCTAATCCAAGCTATAAACTTTTTGCCGAAGCCAAAACATTCCAGGGTGGAGAGCAGATAATGCCACTCCACCCTGTCAAACGCCTTTTCGGCGTCCAGCAAGATAGCAGCCATGGGAGAGGTGTTATCCTGAGTAAAAATTATCTAACTTTGATGAGCTCTAGTGTGGTAATCTAACTTTAATAACTGTCAGAGGCTCTGACCGTGGCAATGCTACTGCTGCTCGTTGAAGAGTGAGGCAGACAGGAACATTAGAGGTAAGACAGGTAAGAGGATAAAGGTTGAGAAGTTTATGCGGTGATCCAAAGTGAAAGTGAGGGATAAAAGAGAGTTGATTTGGAGGAACAGAACAAATGCAGAGATGGATGTAGAAAGTCACGGAAGAGTAGGAGAGAGAAAGCCCTTAGAGAAGTCTGGGGCAATCTTCTCAGGCTGTTTAGTAAATGTAAAGTGATGTTTACGGTCATGTTGTTATTATTTGCAGGTGGAGACGTTGAGATCACTGTTTTCTTTTCAGTCAATAAATTCCACTCTAACCAACTCTGTCACCATGAGAAAGTGCCTCTTCACCGAAGAATAACTTTCTTCTTCTGTTGCTTATAAATCAATCGGAGGCTAGAGTTTGGTTTAGACTGGCTATTAAAATGCCAATGTTTCTGATTAATCTGTTATGTAAAGTACTCTGGGGCATTGTTTATGAGGTGGTGGGCGTTTAGCCAAAATAACAGGATCTTGGATATGGTTTCCTCATGTCGTTGTCATATCTGTCAGTGGATTAAAAATTGTTCATGTACATTATAATGCAGCTTCTCACATGCTCAGTTGCCAAAAGGCTCCCCCTTGTGTCCAGAATCATTTAAATGAGGGATCTCAAATAAATATATATCCAATATATTGTTCTGCCTACAGTCCGTTGCACATGCAGTCCCTGTTGACAGAGTGTTGACATCAAAAAACATGTCTGTGTATCACTTACAGCTTTTCTGCAAAGACCATACTCTCTGGCCAAAAATCCAAGAGACACACTCCTCATCTGAGGAAAAACAGTGCGAGTGTCACTTCAAGATGAATCAGGAGAGAGTCATCACAGTGCATGTGATGCAAGGGCCTCAGACTTTGGTAGAACCACCCTGCTGTGCTGTGACTTCCTTTTAAATATCTGCCAAAAAGAAGAAGATAAAATGTTAACAGAGCAACAAAAACAGAACAAAACTAACAAAAACAGTGACTATAGGACAAGAGATGTTGGTTATCGTGTGCCTTTATGTATTCACACAGTCAGTCGTTTTTTAACCCGTTTGATGAATTGGGGTTTTATTTTTATTTGTATTGTCCCTATGTTTCTGCTAGTTTATTGTTCTGACATGTGTGTCGTGACGTGTAACTTTGCTTTAAAAAGTGCTATACAAATGAAGGTTATAATATAATATTGTGATTTTTTGGCCACGTGTGCTGTTTTTTTGTGTTTTAGAGTTTTAGACCTTGAGGGAGACATTTTATTGAAAGTAAGGACATTTGGCTGATCCTCACTTCTTTAAAGTGCTGTGCAGACTTGGTTTTTGGTTGAGGCAGTTGGTTAAGGTTAGGTTAAGGGTTGGGGTTAGGCATGTGGCTGTGATGGTTAAGGTCAGGTTTAGAGGATCATTAAAAGTGTAGAAGTACAAATGTGTGTGTGATTTGTGGTTTGCAGGAGATTTGTTTTGATTGGAGAGCTGAGACATTGGTAGACAGCTGGGTATGTCACTGGTTGGCTTGCTGAGGGCTTAATATCACACACATCCAGCCTTATGCATCATGTGCAGGCATACATTTATGCATGCTCACAGATGCATGCACACTGCTGAAATTCGTTTTATGTTCTAACCATTCTCTCTTTTTTTCTCTCCCTCCCTCATGTCCCCCCAATGGCGTCTCCCTGCGGTCTTTCTTCATGTCAGGTATGTGGTTCAACTTTTTTCCTCTGCCTTTTTCTCTCCCCATCTCCCTGTTTTATCACACTGCCACAAATTTTCCAATCACTGCCTCTCTGCTTCTCGCTGATATGTTAAACCACCACACATGTCAATACATTCAACACATGAGAATGAATGACCTCCATGTGTCGAGCCAGCGGTGGTACGGATTGGGGCATATCGCTGTGGTGTTTATATACTACGTACATTGACAATGTGCCAGTAAATATCATTAATCACAGTCTTGTTTTGGCTCTTCTGAGTCAGCCATGTGGAAGTGATTTGTGCGGCACTGTTGAACTTCGGGTCCTGCGATGTATTCTACTCTTTTAGCATTTTTCTGTGTTTTTTTTTAATTTTCTGTTCTAGTCACACTTGCTCACACGGTGACTCTGCAGTTATTCACCCTATTTAAAAATGCCTCCTCCCCCTTTTTCAGCGCCTCTTTCCTCTGAGGAAGGAAAGCATAGTCGTTTTTCTGTCTTGTTTTCTGCTGTTTGATTAAAAAGTGCTGCAAGAACAACTATCAAGCTCCACTTTCGTACGTTAGGTGTGGGAATGTGTCTGTGAAGCACATGTGCCTGTACGTGTTTGTAAATCTGAGTTCATGCTAACACATCCTTAAGCATTTCCTGATGGGTGCTTGGTGGGTCTGGCTGCTGTATACGTCCCAACAGGGAGACACAAGTGACAAGGACCCCCTTTTCCTTCAACCACGTCTCAGGCTTGCTAGTCAGGGAAGGCTCCTGTGGTTGGTGCTGATGCAGTCAAGAGTTCAGGCTGTCTGCTGATGGAGTTCAGGGGAAAAGGAGAGGGGGTTGACGCACCATGGGCACAGATTATCTTTCGTCTGCCCTGCAATGACTTATCCATGACAGAGCTTTATCACATCAGAGACACACACACACACACACACACACACACAAACAAACACACACACACACACACACACACACACACACACTGGGCCAATAACAGCATGCAGCTAATTGTGTAGACTGTGTCATCACTGGTTTCAGCACCACTTTCAATCTGATGTTGGTGACAAATATAATCACAAACATCTGGATTTTTATTGAGTCTGGATATAACAGATAAAGACGTCTCGGTGAGTCACAGGATGTGTCTGACTTGTAAACAGCACCAGCTATCCACACCTCCCAGCAGGCATGTTTGCCCATATTTGACCAAAATCAGAAAGAGTGGTAAAACATACTGTACAGTGTAGCAGTAGTACAAATAGAGAAGAGTCTTAAAGTCAGTAATTTCACTTAATGTCAGATACACAGCAATATCTACCTGAAGTTTGTTAACGTTAGCTAACATTAGCCATCATAAGCTACTGGTCATACCAGATCAAGTAATACCCCTGATTGTAGCTACTGCAAGAGGCGTTTATTTAGATGCCAATCTTTTAGATATTTCCTGACCTGAGTTTATTTGTTTTTTTTTAAGCTTTTATAGAAGTAGAAGTCCAGCACATACCTGTTGTATTGCTGTAGCCCTGCAGACATACAAAAATATATATTAAAGTGCTCATATTATACTCATTTTCAGGTTCATAATTGTATTTAGAGGTTATATCAGAATAGGTTTACATGGTTTAATTTTCAAAAAACATCATATTTTTGTTGTACTGCACATTGCTGCAGCTCCTCTTTTCACCCTGTGTGTTGAGCGCTCTGTTTTAGCTACAGAGTGAGACATCTCACTTCTATTCCATCTTTGTTGGGAGTCGCACATGCGCAGTAGCTAGGTAAGGACAACTACCCAGTCAGAAGCAGAGTATGAGGGCGTGCCATGGTAGCAGCTAGGCGAGCATTATAATGTGTTACAAAGTGACGCACATTCGTCACGGAAGTAAAGGCTGGACTACAATAGAGCTGTTTGGAGGAGTTTGTGAACAGTGTTTTCTGTTGGAGATGGTAAGTCTCTTTGGGGTGGACTTTGGGCTTTTTCACTTTATAAACCTATAACGTGCACAAAAAAGATATATAACACAATAAAGGAAAGGGGAAAAAGCCAAAAAGCATAATATGCGCACTTTAAGTTTGTGTGTTTAGTGCAAAGCAAATGTTTGAGAAGCCTTGCCTTGTGTCATTTTCTTTTTGCTGACTGGCCAAGATCTGTAGACCTAAGGCTATCTAACCTGCTAACCTCCCTGCAAAATGAAAGTAGTCATTGTAGTTGCTGCTCTTTAACAAGCTGTAGGACTGCCCTGAGACTATTATGCTTGTACAATGAATTAGTATAGAATGTAAAGAGCTGATTGACAGGTAAGAGCCAGTGAGTGTGGAAGCCTCTGCTATGATTGCTGTCGATGTAGCACAACGTCTGATGACGTTGTTTCCCAGTGGAGGTTAGCCTGGTTTCCCGGCACTTCAAAAGGACATGCATACAGTACAACAACAAACTCAGAGCTCAGCACTTGCGGCCGCTATTGGATACTGACTGTAGAATCAAAACAAATGTGATAAAGCAAATAGGACCCCCTCCCTGGCTCAACGGATGCTTGCTGGGGGGGACACAGCTTGGGCTGCTGGGGGGGGGGGGCTCTTTAATGTGCCGGGGAAGCGTCACGCTGGAATGCTCTGCACAAACAAGTCTCAGCTGACATGTGTCGAGTGTGTGTGTGTGTGTGTGTGTGTGTGTGTGTGTGTGTGTGTGTGTGTGTGTGTGTGTGGGGCAAGGGGTAGGAGTAGAAATGCGAGTGTGTATCTGTGTTATTTTTTTTGCCAAACATAGTCCAGGTTCCGTATGGACCTGGTATCAACCACAAACCCACATCGTGGTTGTCAGTGAAAACAGGCCTGCAGCAGATCCAAACAATGAGGATTTGGCTTGAGTTTTTTCACGTTCTCTGAAATCACAGTCTCAGCCAGGGGTCATTATCCTTTTACCTTAGTCTCTTAAACAACATCAATGTTACTGAAAACAAATTACAATTGCCCAATCCCTTTACCTCTATCTTCGTTTACCCCACATTGTTTTTGCACCACATGTAGCATAGGCGGTTTAATTTCCCAGGGGGTCAGGAATCACACCCCCTCCCACCCACTTTGTCTACACTGTAATTGTATGACTTTGATCATTGCTCTATTAAGATAACTAGAGTGTAATTACTTTAACTTACTTTCTAAAACCAACACGTCTGTATCATAGTGGAAAGTAAACTGAACAGAACAGCTTTCTTTGCGCTTCATAAAGAAAGCAGATTAAAAATGTTCCTGTGGTCTATGATTAAGACACAAAACTGGTGATCTGAGACGTCCTCTATTCGGTTCTGGCCGATAACGTTTTTCACGTCATTACCCCTCTCTCTACCATCATTTCCTGTTACCTCACTACTATCCTTTATGAATAAAGGCCCTGACCAACTTACATGTCAGTTGTTCATTAAATTTAATGTAATTAATTGGAAGAGCCCCAGGTCCCTCTGCTTTTGTTACACCCACATGAGGATATTCATATTTACTGTATATCAAAAAAATATTAAATAACCTAAACATATTTTCAAACCATCATGAAATATTTTGGTTTATCCTGTATGAAATGCTAGATGTATTAGTGTTTCAGTAAGTACGGGATATTTAACATACAGTATGTGTTGCACTGCCCCAGGCCGACCCCCACTCCCCTCTGTTGTGGTGTGTTAGGTCAGATGTGAGGTGGTCCTGGCCCATGTTGAGTGGGCTTGTGTTTGTGATTAGACTGCAATGATTGTCTGAAGTGTAAACACATGGATGAAGTGAAGAATTCACCGATCCTAGCAGGTAGGAGTTATATCCCAAAGTGCTGATTTGAATGCATATACATTAAAAACCCTAGTTTCAACTTTTAATGTTGAATTAAATTAGTTTAAAAAAACAACAACAACCTTATCTGTTGTGTATTATCTAAACTCTACAAAAAAATTTGGGAATATTTACAAGTGTAGCTTGGATATCCTCGAGGAAATCCAATCCTTACTCCGTAAACAAGCTTTCTGGATTGGTTTATGTTTATGCGCATTTTGTATTGCTATTTTCGTCATGCTGTGAGCGCTGCCATTTGTTGGTGTTGGACTTTGTCTTCTTCAGATACAACCATTTCTAACTTCATCAGCCTACAATGTTGTGTAAACATCTCTTGTACTGTGGAAAATTGAGCCACAATAATAAAAAAAAAGCTTAATTTTCTTTTATTTAAAATAAAAAAAGAAATGTTGTGATTGGGTCTCTTATGTTATTTGAAATGGTTGGCCATCTGTCCTTTCATGCTTGATGGCAACCATATTGATGGGTTTGTGTTAATAATTCCTGCCAAGCACCTAAAGGCAAGACCCACAGAGTCTGAGTGAATAACCTCTATGAGACACAGAGGAAGAAAAGGGATGACAAGAGGTTTTAATTAGAAATCTGTCATTCATTAATGTATTCATTATAAACAATAAATTATACTGCCTGATGATTTAATAAACTCATGACAGGGAGGTAAACCCTACCACGGGCAGGGGTGGAGAGGAAAAGGAGAAACTCAACGTCTCATTTCTTCATCCCAGATAGGTTTTTTTTTTCCATGCGTAAAGCTTTGTCAGACTGGCTATGGTAGCATTTACCTCCACATTAAAGCTACTCTTAAAGTAAAATAATGTGCATGGGTAAATTGATTTTCTTAAACATTAAAGGATAAGTTAGGTGATATTCTATACTTTTGTTATTGTCACCAAATCTCATGAGACCAAAATCAAAGCCTGGTATTGCTTATTTGTTTGTGCCATAGACCTCCGTTGTTGTCCAAAAACAGCAACACAGTCATACTCTTCATTACAATGACAAAGGACACTGTAGTTTATTTTGAGTCAACCCTACATACACGGTCCTGCTGCTTTAAACACTCACCAGGGTGCCAAGTCAGTGGCTGAAAATAGTCCCCAACAAATGACTCTTGAAGTTATTGTTTGCTAAAAACAAAATACACAAATTAAAACCCAACATGGAATCTGGACATGCATAAACAAACACTATATAATGAAATAATACTGCATATCAAACAAACAAGTAATGCATAACACATTTCATTTTAACAAATGACACACACACACACACACACACACACACACACACACACACACACACACACACACTCTTTAACAACATATTTGGACACACATGTAATTTTTACTGGAATTTTCAACCCCAAAGAAATGTCATGCCAAGATCATATCTGGACAAAGTGCAACAAGCTCCGTCTGTGCATAATTGCTCGCTCCACGAGCTAATGCTCCTCATAAAACACAGTTTATAACTGTGTCCAAATATCAGACGATAATTAACTACATATACATCAAAATGTATCCACTGATTGATAACCGACTGAACCAAGGCATCTCTGTACTGTAAATCAAGTGTGACAGCAGATGGGGAGGCAGATAATGAGGTTTTTGCACCCCTCAAACATTGGGTTAATGTGACCTTCACATTAATGTAGTTGGTTGTGTACTGCAGAATGAATTCATAAACCATCTGTTCACTCCTTCCGTCCTTGAGTTGTAAGGTTGGCTCCAAAGTTGAACATCTAATTATCATGACAGCACATGCAGGCACTGTATTCCACACAAATCAAAGGGATGTACACACATTTTCACATACGCACTTGTGTTTGTGTGCATCCTCTCACTCCTTCAATCGTACTCTCTCCATTATGTATGTTGCCAAGTGTGCTGAAACAGCCAAATGGTCCTGATTAATAAAGTGTGGAGACGTATGAATGTGACTGTGTTGAATGAAACAAAATACCAGCCACACAAGGAATTACGTGTGTATGTTTATACAGCACACTGACAAAGAAAAACATCGGAAGGGAAATTAACCTTAGTGACTTCATACTGATGCATTGGCTCAGCAGCCGTTCATAACCATATGTTCTTTCTATTACTGAATGTGAGGAATCCTGAGCTTTTAGGGAAATAGCCTTGTTCTGTCCGTCTTCCCTATCCAGCTCTGCTTATGGTGTCACATCAGCTCCCTACTGAGATGTCAGGTTAAATGGTATCTGACCTTCTGTTTATTATCCTAAACCAACAGGTCCTATACAAGATGTGCAAATGATTGATGGAGACAGGAGTTTTTAATACATTTATTTTACTTTTTCACCAGTGAAAAAGAACAGAAAAACAGACACTTTTTGGCCATGCTAGCCTCAGCTCTACTTGTTAGATATGTGTTTTGTGCTAATTAGCTAATGTTAGCAACTAAGATGGTGAACATGGTAAACATTATACCCTTTACTGTTTATATAGAGCATTATGTCTGCTTAACATGTTAGCATTGTTTTGAGAGCATGTTAGCATGCCGTATTTAGCATTTAGCTCAAAGCTGTGTCTAAAGGCCAGCCTCACAGAGCTGCTATGGCTGTAGAGTCTGGTTTATTAAGTCATAGTTGTTAGGAACATGTACAGTAACTGTTTGTATTTTCTTCTGCCTGCTTTGTGAATATTTGCTTAAACTGTTTGGAAAATGAGGATGGAAACATACGTAGCTAACGAGAGAAAAATAAAAAGATAAATAGAAAGAAAACGCAATACAAATAAAAATAGTGGAAGCAAGAGTGAGGTGTAACAGTGTTGGAGTGTGTGTGGAGAGATGTTTGCTTCGTGTCTGCAGTCCTCTGGCTCAGAGACAGACCTCAACACTGATGGATGTGGTGTAAAAATACGCTCTGTATCTGCAGGGTGGAGCCCCATCTGCTTTCTGATGGACTTGTGACGCAGTCTGAAACTCCCTTTATACTCTGGGGTTCCGTTAATCTCAGCCCACTATCCAAATGAGAAACTCTGGGTCTTACTCCGGGACTTGGCCTCATTAAAACCTAATTCTCCCCATGTCACCAGGTTCTTGTCATATTTATTCATACAATATCCTGTTCTGATTTCCTCTCTCAGCTGTATTAAATCATCATATAATGAGCGCTTTTAAGATACTGTATATCAGGAAGAATATCGTCCAATGTCAATAGTTTGTTAGGTAAATGTCGAGCAGTCTAATGTCAATGGCACGGTGATGTGGTAACAAGATTTCAGTTCTGTTGTAAGACTTAAGCTCCTCAGGCGATGGGAAAGTTTCTGATGGATATCAGAAAGAAATGCAGTAACGCCGTCCCAGCTGGCCATAAAGGATATTGTGTGTGTGTGTGTGTGTGTGTGTGTGTGTGTGTGTGTGTGTGTGTGTGCGTGTGCGCACAGTATGTTTAGAGTTGGTAATGGACCGGGGAGGTTTGCATTTGTACAGGTGAGACAGTATGTACAGAATCCATCTCAAAAGGCCACATTAATATTCAGCTCACAATAAGTTGGATTTGACAACAGTGTGCCAAATGTGCGTCAATATTTTTGTTTTGGAGAGAATCCCTTTTCTGAATTGATTACATTGCCAGTGAATTAAACCCAGCTGTAGTGTAGCACTCTCTACATGTGTGTCTTCACTGTGCGCCAATAAATAGTCAAACACACAGGCAAGCCCTCATTCATCCCTGATTAAGAGTCCTTGTCCTCATTCGTTGAACACCAAAGGTACTTGATGACATATTACTTCCAGGAACTACAAAGAGAGCAGCGGGTTGGTTGAGAAGGGGGTTGGACAGTGATGTATCGCCTTTATTTAGCAGGGACAGATGGCCCATTACTGCTTATTACAGGCTGTTCCCTCTATTTACAGCATAATTTGTTTCCAGTTATTTGTACAGTAACTTGGGCTTTCCTTAAACACAACGCTTTCTCCATCTCTTTTATACACACATGCGCTTTTGCTCTTGCTTTATCAGAGACCATAAAAGAGGCCCCTTCTTTCTGCAATGCACGGCTGCAGCCTTAAAAAATGTGTCTGACATGTTGGCCATGTTGCCATCTGATTAAGTAATCCTTGTTACTGGTGTGTATCAAGTTTAAAGTGTTTTGTATGTGTGCATTTTGTTTGTCACTGGGGAACGTGTTGTTAATGTGCAGAGCGGCTGTGCATCAGACTTGCAGCCATTCACCACGGTCCGTATGAAATTAAGTGAAGAAGCGTGAGTGTAGAAAGCGAAGCTAGCGAAGTTTTAATATAGAGCTGTACCGGCTGAAAGCAGGAAAGTGAGCAAAGAAGACGAGGATAAAAGGATGGAAAATGCAGGGGGAAAAAGAAAAATGGAGGTTGTTGAGTGGAAAAGATGCAGGAATGCCAAATGTTGCATGCGTGGCAAAGAACAAGCAGTCAAGCAAGCAGAATAAGTGACTTTTGGTCAGTTTATCCTACAAAGCTGTGCCAGTTTTACATTAATGACTCATTCACCGTCAGCCAAAGACAGATGAGCCAGTGATGCTGATGTCACTGACTGCTCCCTTTTCACATTACTACTTTATTTGGAATTTTACTTTGAGAATGGCGTTTCACAAGCGACTTTAATATATTATAGTAGCTTTGAATAGTTACTCCAGTGCAGCCATTAGGGTTATATTGTAAATATACAGCAAAGTATCCTATATGACAACGGTAAAACATAACAGATGTGAAAGTTTAGTGTAAGCTACCCTGATCTCTGATAATAAGGGTTACCATGCCCAGATAATTATACTGTATTTGAAAAATGTAATACAGTTGCTCTCTTTTTATAACATTTTAAGCAGGGAGTGAGATGAGGTAACATCTCTGTACAGATGTTTCTCCTTTTGAACTCTCCACAAGGACACATGCTGAGCATCTCTCTTCATCACTTACCACATTTTCTTTTATATCCATTTGATGAAAGAATAAAACAGTGATGAATTGGATCGAACTCACCATCAGTTGTCCTAAGACCTGTCGCAGTAAACAATGAATTATTTCCAGCGATGGTGCACATCTTGGCAAATGCAATTAATCTGTAATAATCTTATGAAGCAGGTGATGCAGACAGTGAGCAGAGAGAAGTGACCGCCAAGGGAAATTCTGGTTGGATCTACATGCAGTGAGCATATCCCATGCTGAATACTTTTGTACTGCAATCTAAAGCAAGTTCAAGTCTCTGCAAGTTTCCCTTTTTTGCGCATCCTAAACTGAACTGGCATGCTTTTGAAAATGGTTGACAGTTAAATAAAGTATGGATTGTAGCTAATCATCTATAACCTGATAAACCACTTGTATAATCCCTTTAGACAGGCTGTGCTGAGCCCTGGGTGTCAGAGATGGATGTGTGTTGTCCTCCCTGTGGAGCCCAGGCTGATATAGGAGCATATGCCACAGTTTGATCCCCATGTCAGGAGACACAGGGAGAGTGGGACTCCTGATCTGTGGTCATGTCAGGCATGGTTAACTAACTCCACACCGGAGGGGCCGCAGAGGGGTCACTGCGTTGTCGGTTGAATGTGGCCGTTTTTGATTGATTGATTAACTTTTATAAAATAAAGTGTTGCACATATGCTAATGGTGGTCAGATAGTTTGTGGTTCTGCCTCCACCAGATGCCTTTAACCAGTAACAACCATGTGGAAGTGAAGTTGTGTCACAGTAAAGGAATCCCTGCTGTCCTACCGTAGGGGGGGGCACCATAATTGTCTGTCATGCATTTCCACTGTAAATGATGATGTTACCTGAATGAGTCAGATCGCTTTGCTTTTCCTGGGCACTTATTTTTCGGTTCACTGGCTTTAACAGGTTAGCTCAGCTGTGCTTTGGGCTGTGATTGGCTGCAGACCTCAGAGAGTGCCTCATGACTTTAAGAGGAAAACACAAACAAAGAAAGTCAATAAAGATTATATTGACCACAAACTGTATACTAATTCTGTTCAGAGTGACTAATAAGTCTACTTTGTAAGTAACAATTCATTTAAAATGATCAGAAAAAACAGTTCCTTGTCAACCGATGCAGCTCATAAAATGTGTCCAACCTTGGAAGTGTGTTCCAGTCTGAGAGGTGTAAACTGTCTCCACCCTAAACACTATTATTTAAACCTCTCTGCTGATCCATCATTAAACACAAGATGGGGACACTTAATGGTTAGTGTATGATGGGCATAACAATAAATAAACGCAGCTTGTTGTTTTGTGACGAAAAACTTCTGCAACTCTCACTGACTTCATTTCACTAAGCCTTGTCTAATTCCCGTAGAGCTTGCTTAGACTTTAGGAAGAAGATGCAGTTAGTGGGTTTAGAGGGAGCTGTTTATGGTCTGCCACTCTACTGTATAGTTTACACTCCAGATAATTGTCCTTTCTGTGCTTCCCAACAATTTTTTTATTTTTTTTATTTTTACAAATAGGCCTACTCAAAGCTATAGTGCGTAGTTTCTGCCGCCCCCATGAGGAATTCTAAGTAATCGCAACAAAACTGGCAGGTCCACATGATACAAACCTTCCGTGAACGCGCACCGCCCCCTTTGACGTTCATTGTTGTGGAAGCCACATAAAGAGAGTTGAAGCTGAAGAGGTTTTTATTATAGATAGCAAAATAAATCTAGCTGTCAGATTGTGCTGAGAATACAACAATGAGACATACAAATATTGAATGGATTTCTGATCACTTTCAAATTCTACACATTATTCATGTATTTTCAAGTTGGAATTATTAGTGAGACCAGAATTTGACCTTTATGTGCTTGTTTTTCATGAATGCCTGCATGGCATGATTTTCAATAATCCTGCAGTCACTGCTCTGTGTGTAATCTGGGGTTTAATCACTAAACACAACACACACTCCTGCCAGTACTTTATGATCGCTTAAGGAACTGTCAGAGTGAATGGACCTTTTTTGCACCAGTTCAAAAAGAGTCCTCAGAATGTAAAACAATAATGTCCACAGTAGAGCAGAGATATGAAAAATCCGGTTTTTGTGATAAAGGTTGAAAGTCAACACATATTAATCTCATGCTTTCATCTAATGTGTCCTTGTAATGAGAAATAACATTTCTCTTCAGTCATATCTCTGTGGTTTCTTTTCCTCTCCGTTTGTCTTGTTTTGCTGTGAGAGCGTGACGAGCAGTTGTAATGAAAGGGATCTAACTGCTGGCCGTAGTGTGATTGTCTGGTTGACAGCTGGCCTGTTGTTTATTTTTCTATTGGTCTCTGGTGCCTTGAACCGACACTCCGGTCTGCTCGCAGGGGCCTCATTTCTAAACGTGGCGTACGCACAAAAGAAGACGTACGCTGCTCTCTACGCAAGAATTGGGATTGGGATGAAACGCATGAAACTGTGTGAATCTGAGACCATTGTGTAAAACAAATCAAAATATTCCCTTTATTGATGATATGAAGAATTCACAAAGCCAAGGCTTACAATTAATATCCTACACAAACACCTGTTTTATCCATCTACGGTAAAAAATAAATAAATAAATAAATAAAACAAGATACTATCGTAAATTCAAACAAAGATATTTATGCAAAGAAAACTCAAATGTTCTGTAATTATATTGGCATGTTATGGAATTTATTCTCATGAATAATATGATAAACAGGACAAATAGACTGGTGTTTTTGATGCCTCCGTCTGGCGGAGCACATCGTTTTAATATGCTCACACAGCATCGTAGTGTTTTATACAGTGTTCATTTTTATGGCTTTAGATCACAAATGTTTGTTTTTATTGTAGATCTAAAGCGTGTTTTAACCATTGTGAAAGGTGCAATAGAACATTTTACCAATTACATGCTCCTTGCGCAGAACGAAGGGTGGGGGAAAAAATCGATACAGCATAGTATCACGATGTTTTCCATGGTAATACTGTATCGATACACAGACGCCAAGTATCAATCTTTTATTATATACAGTATGTGTTGGTCAGTTTGTCTACTTGACAATCCCAGTTTGCAGCAATAAAACTGAAGTGAGATGAACAAACAGAGAAATGTATCTTTTTAGATAAAGCAGATGTTGACAAAGTTTCCTTTTGGGGACATCATTTGAAATTGGGAAAAATTTGAAGTTGGAAAAAAAGGGAATAAATTGCAATATATCACAGAATATTGCAATATGTTTAAAATCGCAATAATATCATATCTTGACATAAGTATCGTGATTATATCGTATTGTGAGGCCTCTGGTGATTCCCACCCCTACGCAGAACTATTTGTCACTAACAATTAGATTAATTCCGACACCTTAAGCGTTTTAGATACAATCCAATGAACGGGTAAAGGCATGTCATGCGTAATGACGCACAATGGCTGGCTTTGCAATGTTGGCAAATGGAGACCGACAGCAAGAAGACTTGCTGGCAAACGAGGAAGAGTGGCCTCAGGTTCCGACTTCCTCAAGCTGTCCTGTTGGATCTCTGTGCTGTTTTGGGCCCAGCGTTACAGAGGAGGACTCAGAGAAACCACGTTTTGCCTGTCCCACTTCAAGAGGAGTCAGCTCTGGTGTCCCATGGCATAAAACAATTTCTCGGGGTAGCGCTAGGTGTTTTCTTTTTTGCATCAACTTTAATATCGGACCATTTCTTTTTAATTTGGGCCATGGTCCGACCTCTGAGGCTGTGGCATTAACCCTCCTGTTGACCTTTTCAAGGTTTCTACATTAGAAATATGGTTTCTTTCAAGCAAATTGCCCAAAAATAACATGGATGGTTCCATACAACGGAACAACTCTTCGCAAGTAAAATTAATGATCAGTTCACTACTTTCCTTGAATTTTGGGTGTTTTATTGAATTTTATAGCATTTGAAAAAACAATTAAATGGTTTCTAAACAGTATCTTGACTAAACTTTAACAGTCTGTGATTATCCACTCAATCGTAACTATTTGTAAAAATAATTCATAATTTCAGCTTTTTTTTTTTTTTTTTTTACAAAAAAATAAGGTAGAATTTTATATAATGAGGTTTGACCATTAATTAAAAACTAGTGTAAAACTAGTGGTAAAAAAAACAAACAGAGAAATGTATCTTTTTAGATAAAGCAGATGTTGACAAAGTTTCCTTTTGGGGACATCATTTGAAATTGGGAAAAATTTGAAGTTGGAAAAAAACTAGTGGTAAAAACTTGATGTAAGTGGTGAATCCAGTGGTAGTGGAGAAAATGTGCAGAAAAATGTGACGGAAACCTAAGAAAAGCTACAGAAACCTTGAAAAATGGATTGATTGATTGATTGATAGATAAAAGGAATCCGGCGTAGGATGTGCGTGCGCAAGGTTTTATAAATCCGAATATATTTCTGTGCGTACTCACATCCTATGTTTCGTCCGTACGCCACTTCTGACGCGAATTTGCCGCACAATTTTATAAATGAGGCCCCAGGTCAGTGAGAAAGTGGAGAGATGGATGGACAGATGTGTGGACCGGGATGTTTCACATCAAAGATCAGTTTCTTGGGAGTTGTTGAATTTGACACATCTGGACCTGACTCATCAGGCAGGCACACATCTACTGCCGATATACACAATTACACACAGATGAATCACCTCCAACCATGTTTACATGAGGAAACACTAATCCAGAAATGTGTTTCTTCAGTGTTTATCTATGTGTTACAAGCTCAGAGCTGTTTCTTTGCCTGCCTGCACCACAGAGAGGCTTCTGCAGGTCAGAGACACAAGCTCATCCTCTCCACTCCCATGGAGCTTCAGCTAGTTACATGTGTTACGCCCTGCAGGTGAATCCCTTCTTAGCAAGTGCAGTACTTTGTTCTCCTCCTTCCTTCGGAGCATTCGTTTGAACAAGGCCCAAAAGCAACAAAGCTAAATGATGTGTAAAAGCAGATATTTTTGCGCTTACATTCCCAGTAACAATGAGTTATTTCCTTTGCATGTACATGAAATATGACCACACCCTCATTAATAATTAGACTGTGTCTACAGCTCTACAGAAATTTTGAACCAAACGCACACACGCACACACACAGGCACGCGCGCACACACACACACACACACACACACACACACACACACACACACACACACACAAACAACACTTCTCGGATTTCACCTCCCCAGGCTAGCATACCAACAAACCCTTGCAAAAATAGCAGGGAACCTCTTCCAGCCTAGCATGGCATGTTTTGTGTCTGTCGGTCCTCAAGGCGTTTGAACAGGTTTGTTCCACTGGCTGGAACTGAAGAGAAGGGCAGGTGAGGCCACACAGCCCCCTGACCTCTTAACCCTTGCTGTGTTAACCTCTGGCACTGGCTGTGTCTCCTTTAGCTGCTAACAGGAAGCACCGGTTTACCCCAAGAGGTGGCGGTTTGCCCTGTCTATCTGTGCCGTCGCTTTGACCCTGACAGGACATTCCCAGACCATTAGCACACCTCTGACCCCGCTGGAAAAACCTCTCCACCTTTCTCCGTTACTCATAGTTCCTTGCCTATCCATTCACCGGAACTCTCTTTGGCTACATTCTCCTTAACTGAATTACATCGCCGCTGCAGGGGGGGAAAGAAGAGCCAGCCATAAGGATGGACAATCTATGACAGACTCATCAAAGACAGGGTCTGCTCATGTTTTTTGTTAACATTGTGTTCTGGAAGGATGATGATGATGATGATGATGATGATGATAATGACGTGAATACATTTGTGGGAGCCGTAAGGAACAGGAAGCCCTGTTAGTAAACTCCGTCCTGATGGTGAAAGCCACAACTAGGCTCCAGTCATATGTCCTGCTGACTAATGTGTCAAAATAAGCTTGTGATCTCTCTGTTTCCAAAGATGCAACAGATCTCAACATGCATTTATTTATTCCTTTGTTGCATTGTAAGGGATTGTGCATGTCATTGCATAAGAGCACCATGAAACCTGAACCACACGTCTTCAGCCCGTCTGCTCTGCATCGATCGTCTCTGGTGTTGTTTAGAGTCGAGGAGAGAAAATCAGTGTTGTTCTCCTCTCTGTCGATCTCTCGGGACGGCTGAAGAAGACAAAGCCTCCTCCAAAAGCACAGTCAGTTCACTTTTTCAGTTGAATATCTCCTTTTCATTATGAACTTTAATTTGATCCGTTCAGCTGTTGTTTGTGCTGTTCTTTCATACAATACAAGCCTCCACAGCCACAACAGGACAGTAAAGCTAGCCGCACTGTTCAACAGGGGAGCCACGAGGCCATAAACATGACCAGATCAAAGGCAGACTCTCCATTCTTGGAATAAAGCGAGAGTTGTTTTATTATTTTAATGTCTTTTCTGCTGAAATACGAATGGTGTTTATCTAGTGTTCCGTTAATTTATCTCTGTGTCTCGAGACCTTTAGTCGGTCCTAGTGGCCTCAAATATTCAGACTTATTATCAGTTTGCCATGTTTGCTTTGTGTCATCTGTCTTTTTGTTGCTGTTTGACGTTCATCTTTTAGCACATTATTTTTGTCTGTTATACTGTATTGCACTCGTTCAGCTGCACTCAGACATACAGCGGCTGACTGCAGCTGGAGCCAGTGTTGCAGAGAAATCTGCTTCTTTAAAATAGTAGTCCACCAAAAGTGCAGTCCTTTGGAAACCCTGTATCTGATCTTTCTTTTTTTAAAGAGGGAAATCAATGTTGAACAGCTGTTATACTCACTTTGTTAATGAAGGTCAGTTAAAAAAATGTGTATTGACCATTTGCCACAAGTAAAATACATTACCATGTAAAATGGTTGCCTTGAAGAGGAAACGTTCCACAAGCTTCTTCCTTTCCTCCCTTATCTTCACTTTTTCCCCATGATTTGCTGTTATCAAACATAAAAGAGTTTGAGGACAGTCGTTAGGACTTGATAGTCTGGATGGTCATGGTCAGCTTCCACAGAAAAGAGAGCCAGAAGATGCACTGAAGATACTATAGTGCTGGGGACTTTGGCAGGAGGCCTGGAGTAAAGATAATCTAACGCCACCAAGTTGTCTGGAATGGCCTCATGAGTTTTCCCAGCAGCGTGCCTGAGGCCTGCGAGGTCTTACTCTAATTCTATGGAGAGAATTAAAGGCACATTTCTCCCTGCAGGCTATAAACAGCCACAACTTCCCTACTTTCTTCATCTGATTCCAAGGTATTCTGCGTGCCTGACGCTCACTGGGACAAGGTACACGACCTGTACCCTGATTTTTTTTTTTTTTATTTGAGCCAAATTAGGGGAGAGGGGAGTGAACAAGAGAGAAAGTGATAGTGGGACAGTGAAATGACCAATACAGTTAAAATTGAGGTTTGGCTTTCCTCTTCAAAGTTTCCTGGAAGCAACTGTTTAGCCCCGTGCCACAGTTTGCTTTATAAAACCACACTCCTTCTTCTCGGAGTCATAACTCAGTCAAATCTCAACACACATACATAAAAAAATATATATTATAATATATAATATTATTATATAAATATAAAGTATTTTATATTGCATATAATTATGTATTGAATAAAGACTATTCAAGTAGCCCAACATAATCTGAAAATAACATTATATGACATGCCTGGTTTATACGTGGACTGCAGTGACTGCTAAAAGCCTGTAAATAAAAAAAAAACTAAACAAAAAAAACAAATGCTTAAAGGAGAATTCCGGCCAATTTTTACGTTAATCTTGATCGCTATAGCTACGCGAGTACTTTCGATAGAAAAAACCCCGACCCGAATCAGTGCAGGTAACACGGAGAAGCTGCAGCTACGTACTACAAGCGTCCCCTGAGCTAAAACGGCAGTGGTCGGGGCAAGTTTTAGAGTGCCTTTGTGCCTCTTACCAGACACAAAATACAATTAATATGTCTGTGCCACATGAACAGGGCTCTTACGTGTCAACAAGATGTGTTTTCAACTCAGACAGTGTTTAAATTCACCTACCTTGGTCCCTGTCTCGATCCTGCCGGTAGCTAGCTTGCCCTGCTAGCTGATAGCCGTTAACTGCTAGCTGCCGTCTGGTGAGTGTATTCAGACAGGCTTCTGTGATAATCATCCCAATAACAATCCACGGAGCGGCGGTGGTGTGGCTATGTCCTCCAGAGGACAGGTCATATCACGTCTTGAAGCTTATTCCCCCTAAAAAAAACAGTAGTGCGGTAGTAGCTGTTAGCTGCTAGCTGCCCTCCGGTGAGTGTGTACAGCCAGATAGCCGTTAGCTGTTAGCTGCCGTCTGGTGAGTGTATTCAGCCAGGCTTCTGTGATAATCATCCCAATAACAATCCATGGAGTGGCGGTGGTCTGGTGGATGTCCTGCATAGGACAGATCATGCCTTCGCAGCGAAAAGTTTAGATTATTTCCCCCTCAAAATAGGTAATTAAGAGCTGTAGTGGTTATGACCATATCAGTGACTATGTAACATGGAAACGGGATAAACGATGTCTGTGGCTTGCACAGTAATAGCGTTACTGAAGCTTAGCTGTAGCATCGCGCTGTCTCCTGGGAATTCAGTTGTAGCAGGAAAAGGGGCGGAGTTGTTCACAAGGGAAGAAGCTTGGAGTAACGTAACTATGGAGAACATAGCAGATATACAACACATGGAAGAGCCTTATGGGTTTGATGGTCGTCCTTATTTATTCGAACCCGAGTATACAGACGAAGAACTAGCCTCACAAGAGTTGGAAAGAATGAGACAGACAGAGGGGCAACAGGCAGATGAACTTGCTGCTCCAAGTGCAAGCTAAAGCTAGCCTTCAGTAACTGGAGGACATAGCAACACCATCGCCGCTCTGTGGATTGTTATTGGGATGATTATCACAGAAGCCTGTCTGAATACACTCACTGGACGGCAGCTAGCAGCTAACGGCTAACGGCTATCTGGCTGTACACACTCACCGGAGGGCAGCTAGCAGCTAACAGCTACTACCGCACTACTGTTTTTTTTTAGGGGGGAATAAACTTCAAGACGTCATATGACCTGTCCTCTGGAGGACAGGTCATGGATGATTATCACAGAAGCCTGTCTGAATACACTCACTGGACGGCAGCTAGCAGCTAACGGCTATCAGCTAGCAGGGCAAGCTCGCTACCGGCAGGATCTAGACAGGGACCAGGGTAGGTGAATTTAAACAATGTCTGAGTTGAAAAAGCATCTTGTTGACACGTAAGGGCCCTGTTCATGTGGCACAGACATATTAGTTGCATTTTGTGTCTGTTAAGAGGCACAAAGGCACTCTAAAACTTGCCCCGACACCTGCTGTTTTAGCTCAGGGGACGCTTGTACATGTTCTCTGTGTTACCTGCACTGATTCGGGTCGGGGTTGTTTCTATCGAAAGTACTTGCGTAGCTATAGCGATCAAGATTAACGTAAAAATTGGCCAGAATTCTCCTTTAATTAACCAAACTGGTTTGAATCCTCCAACTAAGTACCAGAGGCAGTGTCAAGGTTTTGCGTGCTGTGACCGTGTGTTTATCCAGTTTGCCAGACCTGTGTTCTCCAAACACATCTGATAGTGCTTTGATATGTCAAAACTGTTGATTTCCTTAAAAATGTACATCATCTGATTCTTCTCCATCCAGCCACATGTGGCCTCTTCCGCTCTGTCAGAAAGGTCTCTGACTGTTCAACGTTTCCCCATGGCATCTGCCAGTCACGCAATCCCATAAGACAAATTTCCTCACAGGTTAAACTCTCTTAAAAGTTTAAAAGTCATTAAATGAGCCATGTAATCTCAGGTCGTTACTGTCATTTTAGGTTTATTATGATACTATTAGATGATGTAAGTTTTTCTTCATCTTCTTGACTGATGAAGACATTAATGAGTAAAGCTTTGCTGCTTTACTGTGTCACTGCTTGTTAAAATGATGACTAAATGCCATCATCTCAATGAAATATGAGCCTCATTTAGTCCTGTATCTTTGTTTTCGTGAGCAAGATTGACAGTTTACCTGGGTTGTAAAGTGGCTGTTTAGATCTATATCTAACCTCTTCAGGAGATCCTCAACTGCATGATTGATCAGCAAAGAGCAGGAAATGGACCCAACAGGTGGTAAATATGTGAGAAAGGTCAAGAGAAGTGAGTGGGAGTGACAGGCCACCTTCACTTTCTGCAATAATTATGTCCACATTTTGTAAGTGTATGCAGGTGGAAAGAATCGTTGCTTATATATGCTTTGGGTAAACAGAGATGGGCCATGTATACAGAGAAAGTCATTTACAGCTTCCTGCTAACTGGGCGTGGGGCGCTGCAGAACTGAGCTGCATGTAATCCATGTTACCTGCAGGCCAGCGGTGATCCAAGCCCTCCTTGATCTCATGCAATCTCAAAGACACTGCAAATAAACAGAGAAGAGATGCCTGGGAGAAATCACGTTGAACACAATAAGCAAACGGCAGAGTTTAACAGTGAGGGTAAAGGATGAATAAATGATGGAGGAGAGATGATGGAGTGATGCAGGCAGTGAAGAAATAGAAGAATGCAACTAAAAGGAGGAAAATATAATAAAAAAACATCAATAAACAATGGCATCCCAGGCCTGTCTGTGACCCATTATGGATGGGTTTTCTTTTGTTTGTTGATAACCCTGAGAGTAGCACATTGTTTACCCGTCTTACCGCATGGCACCACTTATTACACATAGCATTTGCTAAAAATGTGCTGGCAGGGGATTTTTACACTGAACAAAAGGTAATGGAAAGGTCAGGCTGTTGCCAGTTTTTGGATTAGCATCTGGCTAACAGGGGCTTAGCCTCTCACCGCGTTTATAACTGTTTTTTGTAATATTTTGCTTAGGATGAATTCTGTGTTGCTGCAGCTTGAACGACCAAGTGTTCACCTTGTTGTTGTAAGTCTCTGAGACCTTCAAGAGTCAACATAATCATTTAATCTCAAACCCTTTTTGCACCGTGCCTTTCAACTGCCTGATATCTGTGTTAGCCTCAGCTTCTGTGCAGGAGCTTCAGAGGACTCCTGTGGCGTCATATCATCTTTATCACTGTTGCTCCTCAAAGGACGGGGCCCCTGAGTGTAAGACGGCTGAATAGAGTCCATTCTTTATTTCTGCAGACCCAATATTACCATTAGGCCTCCCTCACTGTTACAGCCTCGCTGTAAGAGTGCTCTTTGTGGCTTTGTCTCCTTCCTTCTCGCTCCATCTCTTTCACGTGTTAGCTCTGCACCGCCACCACTGTACGCATTACTGCCCTACGGCTCTCGTCTCAGGTATATTATCTCAGTCAAGTGTCCGTCGTTCATACGATCTTCAGCGAGGGACTGTAGTTAACAATGTCCAGACCATGCTGCTACTTAAGAGGCTCTCTCCATTGCTCAGACTGTACCCCAGGTCATAATTAACCTGAGACAAAGCACTGACCTGTAACAAATAGACTAAGTCTAAACCCCCCTCCTCCCTGCTCAGCATAGCACAGTCCAGCATGGCACAACATACCCAACTACAGTGTGATGGAGATAAAGTTTGGGAAATAACCCGGGAACTGCAAGGAAATTACTGCTGAATTCCATTAAGTGCTGTCGCCCACAGCCAGAAAGAAGTGGATGATATCATCCTGCAATCACATGTGTGATGGTTATTTATACTGCAGCTGCAGTGAGGATTCTTTGGAGTGGACTGAGAGTGAAATGACTGTGAGAGCGCCTCAAGGACAGCTGGTTAGTTGGGTATAAACGGAGGTACTAGTTTATTAAGTGCACTTGTACAATCTATTGTGCAACAGTCCTGCAAGAATCCAATCTTTATGGACTGGTAATGTTCAGTTAGTGATTACATTTTTGATTTAACGTCATGGTCATTTTTAAGGCCGTAGTTAGTGGTGGTGTTGTGTTGGATAGCACTGTATTAAAATGTATTTCTAATAATCTGTTCTTTTCATATATCGCCGAGTAGTGTCACTAGTCTTTAGATGACATTTCAGAGGGTGACAGTGTTTTGTCACTGTTTTTTTAATCATTTATTCTCAACTGATTTTTAGTTTTTCTCCAAAATGCTGATATATAGCTTATCGATTAAAAAATAAAATTACATACACCATGATAGATGATGATATAAATCATGTTTCTTTGACTGATTGGTTCACTACCATATAGATACAGTGGGTATGGAAAGTATTCAGACCCCTTTTAAATTTTTCACTCTTTGTTTCATTGCAGCCATTTGCTAAAATCAAAAAAGTTCATTTTATTTCTCATTAATGTACACTCAGCACCCCATCTTGACAGAAAAAAAACAGAAATGTAGAAATTTTTTAAAAAAGAAAAAACTGAAATATCACATGGTCAAAAGTATTCAGACCCTTTGCTGTGACACTCATATTTAACTCACATGCTATCCATTTCTTCTGATCCTCCTTGAGATGGTTCTACTCCTTCATTGGAGTCCTGCTGTGTTTAATTAAACTGATTGGACTTGATTAGGAAAGGCACACACCTGTCTATATAAGACCTTACAGCTCACAGTGCATGTCAGAGCAAATGAGAATCATGAGGTCGAAGGAACTGCCCAAGGAGCTCAGAGACAGAATTGTGGCAAGGCACAGATCTGGCCAAGGTTACAAAAGAATTTCTGCAGCACTCAAGGTTCCTAAGAGCACAGTGGCCTCCATAATCCTTAAATGGAAGAAGTTTGGGACGACCAGAACTCTTCCTAGACCTGGCCGTCCAGCCAAACTGAGCAATCGTGGGAGAAGAGCCTTGGTGAGAGAGGTAAAGAAGAACCTAAAGATCACTGTGGCTGAGCTCCAGAGATGCAGTAGGGAGATGGGAGAAAGTTCCACAAAGTTAACTATCACTGCAGCCCTCCACCAGTCGGGGCTTTATGGCAGAGTGGCCCGACGGAAGCCTCTCCTCAGTGCAAGACATATGAAAGCCTGCATAGAGTTTGCCAAAAAAACACATGAAGGACTCCCAGACTATGAGAAATAAGATTCTCTGGTCTGATGAGACCAAGATTGAACTTTTTGGCGTTAATTCTAAGCGGTATGTGTGGAGAAAACCAGGCACTGCTCATCACCTGCCCAATACAATCCCAACAGTGAAACATGGTGGTGGCAGCATCATGCTATGGGGGTGTTTTTCAGCTGCAGGGACAGGACGACTGGTTGCAATTGAAGAAAAGATGAATGCGGCCAAGTACAGAGATATCCTGGAAGAAAACCCCATCCAGAGTGCTCAGGACCTCAGACTGGGGTGAAGGTTCACCTTCCAACAAGACAATGACCCTAAGCACACAGCTAAAATAATAAGTGGCTTCGGAACAACTCTGTGACCATTCTTGACTGGCCCAGCCAGAGCCCTGACCTAAACCCAATTGAGCATCTCTGGAGAGACATGAAAATGGCTGTCCACCAACATTCACCATCCAACCTGATGGAACTGGAGAGGATCTGCAAGAAAGAATGGCAGAGGATCCCCAAATCTAGGTGTGAAAAACGTGTTGCATCATTCCCAAGAAGACTCATGGCTGTACTAGCTCAAAAGGGTGCTTCTACTCAATACTGAGTAAAGGGTCTGAATACTTATGACCATGTGATATTTCAACATTTCTGTTTTTTTCTGTCAAGATGGGGTGCTGAGTGTACATTAATGAAAAATAAAATGAACTTTTTTGATTTTAGCAAATGGCTGCAATGAAACAAAGAGTGAAAAATGTAAAAGGGTCTGAATACGTTCCGTACCCACTGTATAGTTTCAAAGAAAGGACATTGATGATGAAGTTACAGTTTCATATTTCTGCTAATATGCTGTATAATGTAAAGTGCAAAGGGGAACACACAATTGGTAGTTATATTACATGCAGCAAAATGCATGTCGGTTGCATTTGACAACCGCTATTTACATATCTGTCATATTCCTGCTTGTCTCGTCCTGTTGGTGCTGTTCTTCACTGGTGATGCTGTTTGTCTGTGTTTTGGCATGTGGAGTCAAGATTGTTAATACCATTCCTCTTGACGTATCAAACCATTTTTCAGAAATGTACCTGCAATTTGGCCAAGAAAAAAGGATTTCTGAGCTGTTAGTCACTTTCAACTTTTACATAAAACAGCTGATTGCCAAATGTATTTGATAGTTTACTCATGCTGTTGAGTGACCATAAAATATATATATATATATATAGTATTTATTGTATTAACCTATTTTACTCAACTCACATGACCAGCTTGACAGCTCTTTACTTGCAGGGGTCATGAGAATATTTGTTACATTGCACAGACTAATAGAGTAGAACAGTTTTCCAGAAATGCTGGTTTACAGTTTTACTGCAGTTTAAGTCAGTTTTAGTTGATCTGTTGTACCATTATAGTCTCTCCCACATAATCCTGTCATCCCTTATTCCCGTTCTCAGCTAATTGCAACTGAAAACACACACGGACGCTCCCCACAGCTTTTAACCATGCAGTTACCACAGGTATGTTAACCAGGCCTGGCTTTGGTCTCTGTGCATTAGCTGCACATTCCAGTGGTGTGGATAATGGTAAGTTCTATTAGGAGCTATTTGTGGCTGTGCTGTGGCGTGTTTCACTAGATTCCAACATTAGCCGGGGTTTTAACCTCGTTGGGTGAAGGATACAAAGGTGAGTGAGGGGCTGATGCTTTGTCTCCATTTGTCTTGTTTGTTTCTGTTGTCAGCCTCCCTCCCTGTATATTTGTTCTGTGTCGTTGCAGACTGCCATGGGAATGTGTGTTTGTTTATCGTCTGTGTGCATGTGTGCACTTATAGTATCTGTGCTCATTTAGGCCTCTGTCTTTCTGTTCCACTTTTGTCTCTTCCTTCATATATTTCTCATTCATGCATTTGACACTGTCCCCTCAGCATGATCTGTACGTACTTGCACATGTACACTATACATCTACGTGTACCGTGAGACTCTGTGTGTGTGTGTGTGTGACCGTTGGAGACCTAATAGCCAAGGCAGCAAGGGGTAGCCTGTTGACACTGAGCCATGGCAGGGGAGCTTCCTTCTCCCCAGCTAATAGAAAGCAAACAAGCTAATCAGAGCCAGCACTCCGGCCCCCTTTCAACTATGCAGCCATTCAGTCTGCCGGACAGAGGAGAGGACGACGGCCATCCTGCTGCAGAGGAGTTACAGTTACAGTCTGAGTAGTGTGTGTGTGTGTGTGTGTGTGTGTGTGTGTGTAGATGGTGGAGGGCAGAGGAGCATGCAGATGTGCCCCCAACAACCTCTGAGGAAACGTGTGTAGTCTAAACTTTCTTAACGCTTTACATCCCGATCAGCGACCTTTATTAGCCTTTTTTTTTAATACAGATTTTCACAAAAAAATCACAGATGTTTTGAAAGAAACATAACATCTTAAACTGCCGTTTTACCTGTTGACAAACCAATCTCGCCTCACGGTCCTTTTATTAGCTGTTCTAGAGCTTTTAAATATATAGCATGAGTTTTATCAGGGAGTTTGCCAGTTGTCATCAAGGACTTATAATCACTATCATAAAGTATTATAAGGACTTATCTTCCGATCACTGTATTTTAAATAAGTTCAAGAATACTTCCGGTTACAGCAATTTAAAAGAAAAATTGGGAGAAAACTGAAATGAGCTGCTGGTATTGCTCCAGATTCCCTCTTTGTAAATAAAAAAAAAATTAAACCTGAACCACTTTAGAAGTATTTATACAGCAGTGTTTGCATAGCAGATGCCTTTTTAATTCAATTTTTACTTTTGTATTTTTTTTAATTTAGTGATTTTGGAGCATCTTAATGGCCATACGCCATACTGTGATTGCAAGTTCTTTCTATGATCTACCTTAAAATACAGGCCAAAAAAACCCCCCAAAACAATCATGTGTTTCCTTTGAAAAGAATGAGCCCTAATAGTTATGGTTTTCCCACTGCAGTTTATTCAGGTGTGTTGATATTATCTGAATGATCTGCACCAACCAGCCTCTCTCTACCTTTCCCACGGCATCATTTCCACTTCATTCATGTGTGTACTTTAAATGACCTTTTACAGGTCAACAAATATATTATTCAACTAAACCTCCCCACCGCTGGTGTTTGGATTGCCCAAGTGAGGCTTTTAATATTTTTTTGTTGTTGTGTACAGGTCGCAGTCAGTGTTGCAAACATACAGAAGCTATACGACTTAACAGAGTTACGTATTGTAATCAAATTTGTTTCTTAGAATGACAACACTTTAATCCCCCTTCTCCAGTTCAAGGGCTTTTAGCCAGAGGGGGTTGCCGTCGGACAGTCCGGCGAGGTCAATGACTTGAGTCTGGTTGGTGTGTCACGACCTTATGTGTGTTTGTGTTTGTTACATCAGGTGCAGGTTTAAACTCTTCCATAAACCTTTGGAAACACACTTTCTCGTCCCCCCACCTCCCATTGAAGACATCAAACAAATAAATCTCAGACTTCAAATTAGCATCAGTCTATACTTCACAGCATGCCCACCTTGACACCAGATTACTTTGGTCTCACCTGATCACCCCGAGAGAGTAGTAAAGTTGCTGCTTTTAGACACGTTCGTGATTACCCATGATCCTCCTCGGCCATCCTTGACCCGCTAAAGGCCAACACGAGTGAGCTAGGAATAATTTATGTGAACTCTTTGCACGTCCCTCGAACGCCTTTACGCAGTGTCAAGTTGTATTTGTGAATTTTGGTCCTGGCCATATCTTCTTCTGTCAACACTCTCACGCTCCACATCCTGACCGACCTGCACCAGGGGAGAGGAGAGAGAAAGATGAACGCTGCTATCCAGTAGCTTTCGCTCCGTCTCTCTGCTTCATGACAGAGGCCATTTGGCAGCTCTGTTATCTATCTCTGCTCTTCTTCACTCAAGGTCTGGCCTCCACCCAAGACCAGACAACACACGCACATACTGCACATGCATGCACAGAGAACATTTATCACATTTCCCCCCAACAAGATGGAAATCACTGGAGGAGTGGAGGTTGGAGTGGATTCGAGATATATTGTAATCAGCAATCAGCAATATACAGAGTTTTGTGTTAATGTATTAGTGTATCATTATGATTAAGGTAACTGTTTCCCTTTATATATATATATATATATATATATATATATATATATATATATACATATATATATATATATATATATACATATATTAGGGCTGTCAATCGATTAAAAAATGTAATCTAATTAATTACATACTCTGTGATTAATTGATTGAAATTAATCGCATACATAATTAACGGTGCCTGAACCGATAAGTAACCGAAAGTAAAAAAAAAAAAAGGGTACTAAACAACAGTTGGTGACATTAAAGAACGGCTTGTTTATCGCTAAGGCCATATGGTTAAAATGAAATTATTTAATAATAATGTATAACAATAACAATAACTAATTTCAGTAGTAAATTGCTGTTGAACCATCAGATGGGAAAAGGACATTTACAATAACTTCAAATGCACCACGAGGCTGTAGTTTACCAGTTTCTTGAACGCACCGTCTGTGTTGTTTCTCCGGCAGCTGCAGATTGTTACATCCCGGTGTTGAATCCTCTACAGTGAAACACAGTCAAACTTTACACCGCTTTAGTGTTAGCTGTAAGCATTGTAACCGTGTTTAATCCAGCTACTAGCTAGTGGTAGGCTAACGTTAGCTGTTGTCGAGTATAGTGTTAACTAGCGTCATGTGCAGCGGTGTTTGTGTTTCAGAGCATCAGAGAGAAGCGCAGACATATCAATGGCACCAGATTTCGGTAGCCAGGGTTGGCAGGAAGAAGATTTTTACAAGTAAATGTTCCAATTAATAATGCAGGCAGCACATTCTCGTCTCCCTCTTTCATTTTACAGTCCAATGGTGGCTAGAACGGCTCCGGGTCAAGCGTCAATATGGAATGGATTAATCTGCGTTATTTTTTTAACGCGTTATTTTTTCTCAGATTAATTAATCGAAATTAACCCGTTATTATATATATAATAATTTTTACCCATTTTCACTATAACCTTTCTTTTTAAGGAACAGAATGTTTAGACACATTTTTACCCATGGATTCAAAAGTTTCAAAAAGTTAAAAATAAAGTGTGATTTTTCTACCACATTTTTATATAAAGAAACACTAAATCTAGTTTAAAAGTTGCTCAAATTGAAAAAGCTATAAGTCTGCCAGGTCATATGTTGATTTACTGCAATCATCATTCCAGTTACATGAATTTCAGGAGTGAAAGTTAATGTGAAATCATATACTCCGTGAGAACAGTCCCTGTGGTGCACAATTCCATTTGTTTAGACTTGATATAAGTACAGTTTGGTCTATTTCTTTTTTTGTATGTGTCCAATCAGGATTACATTCATGTGTGTCTCATGCCAAGAGAGAGGGAAAAGACAGGAAGTCAGGAAGAAACGCACATACAGTATGTATACATACATCCACACAGTACTGTAATAGAGATGCCTATCGAACACAGTCTTAAGTGGAAAAAGGTGACGTTCCCTGTGACATAAATGCTGTTTTTCACTGCCGTGAAAATTAAAGTCCTCACAGATGTCTACATATGGCAAACACACTCGTTATCGAATCAACGGCTGCCTCTGTTCTGCCCGGTGTTTATGGCATCGGTAACTTCAGAACACTATTCAATAAAGGGAAATAAGCCTTCCTCATGGCCGTGTAGTGTGTCGGTGTCAGATGGATTACTAAAGCATATATAAAACACATCACAACACACATATGGTCCCTGTACTCTCTTTAGGGACTGTCGCACAGTGCACCAATCTGCAGCTTTGGTCAAACAAACATCAAAGAAATTGGAAGTTTAGACATCTTGATAGTCTGTGTACCGCAGCAGAGGAAATCTCATACTCTGTTAACCTGAGATATGCACTTCAAGGCTTTCTGTTATTTGCTTTTAAACGCACACCTTCCTCTTTCTTGCTCCCACTGATACATGGAAGGACTGACGCACCTCAGTGTACATGTTTAGTGTGGTGTGAGTCTGCAAGCTGCTATGAGATATGGGTGTGTGTGATGTGGGCTTGTGTGATACAGAGCATGTGGAATATGTCTGCCTCAGTGTATCCCATGAGAAAGTTTGTGTGCATGAAAAGCAGACTCGTAGCAGGTACTCGTGTCATTGTGGTGAGTCATGCCGTATGACCCGGGGATGCTGGAAGCTCTTCAAAGTGAGTTTGTTGCTGTTTTGCAGTGAAATGAGCTGAGAGGATCTGGACTCTGCAGATGAAAGAAGCAAAGAGTGTGGTGGGATTGGTACATAGCATAGATGTGAGTGGAGGAGATCTGGTCCACAAGAAGTTGCACCCGCTGTGTGTGTGTGTGTGTGTGTGTGTGTGTGTGTGTGTGTGTGTGTGTGTGTGTGTGTGGGGGGGGCGCTGGCTGTTTAAGAGGGAATCATGAGAATCATGTTAACATGACAAAAATACATCAAGTGTAACACATGATTGTGTTCCCATTGATGTCCAAAAAAAACTCCCACAAACTTAATAAAAGATCAAAGATGTATTACATTTGTACAATTTATTTATTATGCTTAATTTCATTCCAAATTCAGGAAACATGTCATATTATGTCAACATAGCAATTACACTTAAGCGAGACTGAAGACAGACTTATATATTTATAGTAATTTTATTGACACCATCGGGAAATGTCTTTGCAGTGAGAAACATAGTAGCAAAAGATGAACAGCAACAGATTAGACAGTGTATCTGTGGCACATTAATGATATATACATGTATATACAGTATACATGTTTGCTAGAACATGCATCATGAAGTGTTTACTGTGCATAAAGTATAAGATACAGACATCCTGAATTCTATAACAACCACCTGGCTGACCGTGCAGCTGCACTATGCGACACTGGCCTTGAGTGTTAACTGCGTGACTGCGGAGCCTGCAGAGCCGTAATGAGGGAATCCATCAACAAGAAAGGGCAAAGAGTCAGTACAGGAAGAAGCAGGTGCGACTGTATACTGTGTTATTAAAAAAAATCTTCTTAAAAGTGTTTTTTATTAACAAAAGATGGAAATGGAACAATTATAGCAACTTAAAATGATTCTTCAAGGCAAACATTTTGGGTGAAAATCCTTGAAGCATTAAGTAAATGACTTGTTGACAAATGAACAGGCTGGATGATGAATAGACAGACCTCCGGCGCAAAAAACTAAATCATTTCCTTTTGCACTCCAATTTTCCAGGCACCTTTTTGCAAGTATGGCAGTAACACATGTGGAAAATTATTCCTTCTCCTGACATGGATTCCCTCTATAGTCAGTCAGTCTAGCCTCATACTGTGTGTGTGTGTGTGTGTGTGTGTGTGTGTGTGTGTGTGTGTGTGTGTGTGTGTCTAACAGCTGGGTTGGCCACACTGAACCAAAGCACCATGGATGGCTGCTAATAACCCACCCTAATAATCCCTACATTACCTAATGTCTTTCTGCGTTCAGTGCCATTAAATACCCATTCATTATAATGCCAACAGTTAGTGCTATTGTGACCAAGGTCCCAGAGGTGGAACGCTAGATGATGGCCTGTTTACTCTGCAGTGATGCAGCGGGTTGGCTCATGCCCTTGGGTGGTGATGCTCGGTGATTACCTAGGGTTCCACAGAGGTGAAGCCCAGAACAAAGCTCCCTCAGCAGGGCATATGGTTAATGAAATCTGGGCGTGCTGCTGAAGCCCCCAGACTGGAAGGATAGGAAATATACACAAAAGCTGGATACTGTACTGGAACACACACACACAGTCTCAATGTTCATTTGATCTGTGCTTCGTTTCCTCCTTACAGTGGAGCATAGTGAGAGCCTGCCGAGAGGGCTCACAAGACAAGTAGCTGAACATTAAACACATTTGATGGCTTACATTAAAATCAAATTTTCTGAAACTGGCCAATTTGACTCTAACAGCATTCATATGTAGATGCAGTAATGTAATGCATTCTGCTCTGCTACAAACCTGCTTAGTCTGTCATTCTACAAGTGTGTTAGCCCAGATCATGTCTAAGTTTTAAGATACAAGGAGGCTTAGCAGTACATGTCTTGATTACACCACTCTGAATGTAGGACCTAATTAGACGCACGGAGGAGACTCCCCTGGAGGATGGCTGGATATACGCTGGGGACTCTGGGAACTTTACTGGAAACCATTAAGGAAACAAGACATTTCCGACCGCAGGGAACAAGAGAAACGACTGAAAAATGACCAGAAAGGGAACAAAAATGAGACGCTTCAGGCCTGAATTGTTACAGTACATGATTCTGGATCGTGCGTGCGTGTGTGTGTTTTGGAGGGGGGGGCTCTGTGCGTGTGTGTGAGACCTCTTTGTCCAGGTCGCGTGCCAAATTACACGTTAGCATGGTACCAGCACAGCACTTCTGTCAGCTCATGCCACTTTTTTTCTACTATCCCTTGTTTCCTCGCTGCAACAAACACAAACTTACTACATAGAAATACACACACCGCATGCTGTTAGATAATCACCTCTGTTCAGTAGGTCCCCTATCCATATCGTCAACAGTCACTCTTTTATTATCATCACCTTTCAATTTTGAGCTTCAACTCTTTTGCCCCCTGTGGCAGCGCCTGCTTCTATCTTCAAAAGCTCTGTGTTTGTGGCCAGGTTGGCTCAGTGGTAGAGCAGGCACACGTATTGAGAGGTTTATGCCTCGATGCAGAGGTCCAGGGTTTGAATCCGACCTGTGACAATTCCCTGCATGTCTTCCCCCTCTCTCTCCCCTTTCTCACTTAGCTGTTCTGTCAAAAAAATTAAGGGTGGAAAAAGCAAAAGAAATAAAAAAAAAAAAAGCTCTGTGTTTTTTGCAGGGGGGCATGCTGTAGCTGCAGAGTGAGAATAATACACAGTCGCAGTCTTCAGAAGAAGCCAAGTGAACACTATAAATATAAAACCCACAATATTCATGTCACTTTCAACTCCTTTTGGAGAAACTGATGGAAACTCTTCATTATGGTCGAAACGTTACGTGAAGCGTGGGGTCGGAACCTGTAATGGCACCTGGAAGCAATTGTGTTTCCCTTCCTGGAATATTTATGTATTTGTGAATTATTCTAAGCATGTTCCCAGTGTTTATTGCTCCAATGATGTCTGGCGGAACAACCGTGTGGGTGTGTGTGTGTGTGTGTGTGTGTGTGTGTGTATCTATTGACAATGCAGCAACAGCAAACTGTATCCCTCATTAAAGTAAAGTCCACCCACCTCCCCCAAAGCTTCCCTTTTTATTTGCACCACCCCGTATCCAAACACTGTTAAAGACTCATAAAAGCTCTGCATAATATTTTGATATCTGTCATCTTATGCTGTTATAAAAGAGCTAAAGGGAGAGGAAGTTGCCTTCGTTTGTGGTATCCATTCCCATCATAACACACAAGCTCCAGTTTCCCATGGGGATGTTTGTTGTGATGTCTTGTGGCACCAACACAAACAGACACAGTCTGCTGGAAGCCTTAAGGCCTGGTGGATGTGTTTAGTTTTGGTGGGCAGGACACAAGGAGAGGATTTTGGTATTTTTTGGATGCATGCTTGTTTCTTTTCACTGTGATCTCTGTCTATAGGAATTATTTGCCTTTGTGGTTTTATTTTTATATATGATCATCTTACTGCTCAAGTTTCTTTGTTATAGCATTGTTAATGTGTTCCCATATTTTAATAATTACATTAGGGAGTTATCACTGAATCATTCAAATACATTTTTAGCCATGCTAGAGGTGTGGCTCTAATGGCAATGTCACTTTTAATTTATGACCAAATACCTGCAAAACTAAGGAATTCTTTTTTTTAGCATTCGTACGTGCTAAACTAATAAGGTAAACACTGTAGCATTGTTTTGCTGCGCATGCTTGGCATGACATTGAACTAAAAACATTATTCTTTAAAAGCAGACTATCAGGTTAGATATACATTAGCTCCCTCTGTGGGATGTTATCTCAAGTAAAGTGACGAGATAGTCAGGAGGAAAGAGGGTGGTGTGTGTGTGTGTGTGTGTGTGTGTGTGTTTTGAGGGGCAAGGTCTCTTCTGGATGGTGGGGGGAGGATGGGTGAAAGTTGACACCCTGACAAGTGGTGTTTACGAGACTAAAGAATACCAAAGGACAACTGCGAGCCGTCTTAAATATGAAATAGAAGGAGAGAAAAGAGGAGGTGACTGAGACCGAGATGTGTGCAAGTGAAAGTGAGAGGAAGACGGAAGCCAAGATCCAGGCGGGAAGACGTGACAGCGACATGAGGATCCCTCTCAAACCAACACCAGCTCTTAACCTGGAGGTCAGAAAGAGAGAGGTGTGGAGAGACAGAGTGAGAATATAGTATGGCACAACCACAGAGGGATCCTGGGAGAAACTTGGCAGCCATCTTCACCCTCTATCACTTGTCTATCTTTTATTGGGTGAATGTGTACAGGACAGGCACACCAGCAAAGAAAATGTGAATGGGTATGTGTGAGGGTCAGAGGTGACCTGTGTTGGAGTACAGTGGCAGATTTATGGGCTCCATCAACCTGAAGGCTGGAGGTTGCATGCTGACTTTGTTACGCACTTATATTTGTTACCAATACCAATACCAGCCTGCTGATGCTAGGTGTGTGTGTGTGTGTGTGTGTGTGTGTGTGTGTGTGTGTGTGTGTGTGTGTGTGTGTGTGTGTGTGTGTGTGTGTGTGTGTGTGTGTAAGCTTCCCATCTGGCCTCAGGGGTAAAGTCTGATTTAAGATGGAGGACAGGGCACATTGATCAGTAAAGAAACATGCTGTGGACTGGGGATGAAAGAAAAAACTGGAATTGTGTTGCTTTGTATCATTAATATCTATCAGAGCATTGCAAAGCCAGACATGGAAGGATGAGAGGCCAAGAAAGAAAAAAGAGGGAGAAGTTTCTCAGGGTCATACTGTTGCCCCTCTCTTCCTTACTTTATTCATTCATTATCTACCTCCCTTCTGCTGTCACTTTGCAAAGAGTGCTTTCATCTCCTGTGGGGTGGTTTGGTTATAAAACCTGCAGGAACAGTGTTTACATCATTTGGGTGTTTAACTATTTATTCTGATGTAAACCTGTCGTACATGTTTCTGCTACTTTTATCCTCTCTCCCTTTTGATGTGTTTTCATGTCAGAGGTTTATCTAACCTAATGGGTGTGTTTGGACTTAACAGATTGGTTTAAATAATGGTTCAACATTTTGGTACACACTCTTATTTGTTTTCTTGGCTAGAGTTGGATGAGAAGAATGACATCGCTTCTATGTCTGTCCGCTAAACATGACCCTGGAGATGGTTAGCTTAGCTACGCACAAAGACTGGAAATGGAGAAATGCTAGCCTGGCTTTGTCCAAAGCAGTGTTGTGTATGTGGTTTACAGCCCTTATGCAAAGCTAAGCTAACTAGCTGCTGACTGTAGATTCACCGTACAGACATGAGAGTAGTATCAATCTTCTCATCTAACTCTAAGTATAGTTCCTGAAATGTTGAATTATTGAATCCACAAAGTAAAGTTAGGGTGCGATAGTTTATTAGTAGACTGTATGTCTGGAAATTACTGCCAGTCACTCACACTTTTACCATGTGTGTGTTTGAGTTTAAATGTCTGGTTTTCATCTGTACTCCTCTGTTATAAGCTGGGGCTTTAGGTTTGAGCTGCTCCTCCTCTGTTGTAGTCTCAGACAGCCAGAACAGATAATTAGGTCCTGTTATCATTACCTGCCAAAATGTGAGGCTTGGTATTGCATTTATTAAATACAAGCAAAGTGAATTTGAATTTGGCATCTGAAACATATGGTCTCTTGTTGCACCTTGATTTTTTACAACAATGGATCTGTTAAAAATGGGCTTTTAGAAATGGCTTCAACAGAAGGTTGAGAGGGGAGAAGTGTGCCGTAAAAGCCATTTAGTTTAAGGCCATATTGGCTTAGATACAGTCAGGTGCATGCAGACAAAGCCTCCATTGTTGGAAAACCCTAGATAGTTAGTTTTACTATAAACTTCCTCCGACCGATTTATGAGACAGGCCCCATCCTGTGAAGAAAAATATAAAACCTTTTGTATTTCTAGTACTGATGTATCATTTTGCCATCAACACCCATTGATCTGGGGCTCCGGCTCAGTCCAAGAACCTGTCTGTTGGTCAGAAGGGCGTTACAACTCTAACCCGTTTTCTTCCACTTGGCCTGGCAGACGATCTCTGAAACCTGAAGCCGTCCTGAAGACGTTCAAGTATGACACCTCAGGGTGGCTCCAAGCCTGGGTTAATGCCTCATTACTTGGTTTTGGTTCAGTGAGAAGTGTTGTTAAATGATGTTCCTTCTGATATCTTTTCATCTTTAATCACTGACCAGACAAATTCTGATATATAGAACCCTCTTTCCCTCCTTTTCCACTGTTGTTGGCTTATTTGTTGGCAAGCTGGAAAATGAGGGGATTTTGATTTTAGGCCAGCAGCAGCTGAGGTAGCTTGGCAGGAACCAGGTACAGCAGGAGAGCTGAAGGCGGGTCAGTGTTCACATTGGATGGGAAGAATAAATCCCATTACATCAAATAGTAAACATGTGTATGGTGACATGACTGACTTTGGATGAGGCGTTAGATGAGCGTGTGTTGAGTGAAATGAGCTAAATGATGGCCCGTGCATTTCTCTCTCTCTCTCTCTCTCTCTCTGCAGCTGGGGATCTTTTGCCCACATGATTCCTCTGGACCCTTATGCAAGGTCACTACATTATGAATGCTGATGCAGAGATGTGATTGGTTTAACAGCAATGAACGGCACATACCTCTGTCATGCACGCCCAGCTGTGTTTTATTTTCATTACTGCACATGAAGGCTATTGGACATATCAGCTGTGTCAGCCATCTATCACAGTCGCAGCTGTCGGACACACAAACTAACATAGTTTGAGACACACACACACACACACACACACACAAACTGTAAATGCTCTCAGACACATGTCTCTCGGGCAGGGCCATCTGCCCAGAGATATGCAAAACTCCACATACCGTGACAAATTTTTATTGAAAATGATGTTATATACTGTGGATACATGAATGGTCGAATGCAAACTCACAACAGGCTGTAACATCAGACTGATTTCAGTCCATCGCCGACTGTGTCAAAGGCTCGACAGCCATCCCAGCCATGTTCTGACCCCAGGAACATGAGCAGCTGATTGGACCAAATATGGAAGCCACCAATCGGATAAAGTGACACATGACCTCGTCCGATAAAGTTCACACTGGGGCACGTCTGCACCTGCCACAGGAGCAGTTTCACAACACACACATACAGTAGACACACTACACTGTTCTAGCCCTCGAATCACGCAGTATTGAAAGGGGACATGGGTTATGTTACATCAGTAACCTCACAGCACAGAGAGTGAGGGACATTCAGAAACCCTGCAGTGATGGCATCGTATCTTGAGGCACTATGAAATGATATCCTCCTTACGCACACCTGTATGTGTAAGCCTTTGAAATAAACAGATGATCATCTTCAAAAGAAGTAGTTGATACCCTCGTTTTGAAATCCCAGAGAGTTTATGAGTGATCACAGAGGCAGCAGCACTGACGACAGTTTGTGTCCTAGCAGGCTGCAGCCGCCGAAAGAAATACTTTTTTTCAGTTGTTCTACAATGAATGGCATTTGAATTGTTTCAGGGAGCCATGTGAATATTTCCCAACATGGATATTGTCTTGCCAGTTAGCCTTTAATCCTGAAGTGCAAAGTATCGGCTTCATTCTAAATTCTACTCTATTTGAGTAATCCAGAATATATTTACATACCATTTTTACCACATTTGTTTTAAAAGATAACATCACATCTGTTTAAACGCTGGCCCTCAACATGAATGTTCCTGTTTTAATACGGCTTGTTCGCCTAACGTGGCGCTGCTCCACATAATCAATCACATCCTTTAGCAATTCTTGATCCACACGTATCATTGGAAGTTGTTTTTTGTTTAAGCCAGAATGAGTTGGCAGCGCAGAGGGCTATGCACTGGGATATGATTACTACCAGACCAGATACAATAGAGTATTGGCACATAGTGGATGGATCAGGCCAGGTATGCCAAGGCTGGTGGAATCAGGGGCGGTAATGAAAAAATAAAGCGGCAGTGTTTCGATGGTGGTGAGTAAGAGAAATAGGCTGGAGCTTGCATGGCAGAAAGTTGAGTGAGTGATGGAGGAACGGGCTATTATGGGCATGTGAATGCTGTGGCAGGATGCATACATTACATGAGTAGGAAGTAGGAAAAACACATTTGACGACACGTCTCCTTACTTAGCCATTTACTTTATGTATACCTGATTATCTGATAAAATAACACATGTAATATCAAGTATACATGTCTGCAAAGGTCCATTGGGTCTACTTTGTCAGTTTGGTGTGTTTTATGGTTCTACTCGCCTGCATCATGACACGCCAAGTCACAACTGTGTAATCAGCCTCTGGACCACCTGCCCCACGTTGCCCATAAACCAGTGGGTGCGTGGCTGGCAGCTTTGAGATTGCATCCTCTCACCTTGGCTTCCACAGATGCTGTAATTAGCCTGTCTGTTTCAGGTGTGAGAGAAGAGGTGAAATAAACCAGAGCTAGCTTAAAGTAAGAGCTAAGGGCATGAGGGGTGAGACACCTGTGAAAAAGGAGAGAAATAATGGTGGAGATTAGAATTTGATTTCAATTGGTAGAAATTGCACAGGGAAGCAGGGCTGGAATTTGGTCTTAAGAAAGCCAAGGGAAAGGCAGAGATCTGTTGGGATTAAAGAAAGAGGCTTACTGGAATGAAGCTCCCTTTTGAACATTCACACCATGTTTCCTCAACTGTGGCCCGCACATTGCCCTACACATTGTCTTCTGTTACAGCCACATACACACACACAAATGCTGCAGTTTTCGTTTAAAGTCATGGTGATTAGTGCACTTTTCTCTTTATTCCTTTACACTTGAAGACCTACCCCCGCTCTCTCCATGCCCGGCTCCCCGGGCCTGCTCTAACATGTTCCAGAACATCAAACTAGAACCATATTTTATGAATGGATAAGGCATACAAAGATAAAAGAGCATTTTATCCTGTTATAGACCACCATTTGACATAGACTGACACTGGACGAAACCGACACTCCTTGTCAAATTTCCACTGCGTACATTGATGCTGCTGATGTTCGTCACATTAAAGATTCTGATACTTTAATCTTGTGTCATTTTTTAAAAGAAATATCCGAAAGGAAAGGAAGGAAGTCTGTGTTTAAAGGAGGTCTGGCACTTTGGATGTTCAAGACACAAACTCCCCCATGCTCCCCAAGGTGACCCATGTATTTTCTTTATTCCCACTCTACCTTTGTGCCATTATGTGTTAACCCTCTTGTTTATTCTCCCTGAGGACTGGATTGCACACCTCCAGACTTCCTGGAAGTCCTTGCAGCAAACGGTGGCCCCCAATTTGATATGATCTACAAACATAACCCTCATTCTCACCTCGACATGGCACATCTCCCATTCGTTATGGGACTCAGTGATTCCCACATCTGAGGGTGGCGATTGGTCACAGGAGGTTTGTCAATAACCAGTGCTACTCAAAACACGAGAGAGAGCAACATGAAAAATGTGCAGGATTTCTATTTCCAAGCTGAAACCACTGAGGAGTGTGTGTTGAGTTGATAGGGATTGCTCGTTTGCGTGCAAGTGCGCTTAAAATCCTCTCAAGTGCTCAAATTCCAGCGTCTGTGGTTACAGTCCCTCCTTATGGAAGTACCACCCAGGAGCCTGTATGAATGGTGAAAACCAAGGCTCTCCCATACACGCCAACATGCCCAGCGTCAACAAACACATACATCCGAGTGTGAATGTGTGTGTGCGTGTACACGTGTGATTCACTTGCAGTCGAGGAGAGTTTGTTTATCTGGGGTCAACCCATTTAAGGCATCGTCACGCCAGGGCCCTCTTTCCAAAAACAGGACACAGACCTTACAGACACACTTGTATTAACATGTGCTCATAACAAACTCCAAACAGCTGAACTCTCAAACATTTTTCAGGATTTCCTTAAACGAAAACTGCCTCTGCTATCCTGTGAAAATGTTATGATATACAACAACATCAGGGAAGAGAGATTTTCCTTTTCACACAGCTGGTGCCATATATTTAAAAATAGAAGAAACGACATGTTCTGTTTCATACAAATGAAAAGTGTCATTCATACACAATAAAATACACTTTTAACTCACTTCAATACAATTAAGGATTTTGCTGCTACTGTCTCATTTGGTCTGATATAAACAGTAGCTTATGGTGGCAAATGTTAGCAAACTTAAATATTGCTTTACGAACTGACATCACTGAGTCAGTTTGCTTACGTTGCCCTAATATCATACTTAATGTAAGCATCTATCATTACCCATAAATATGGCCAGTGGCTAAAAGTAGCATAGGTTCACTTTAATGAGTTTAGGCCATCATCTACTACAGGAATCAATCACGCAGTGAACTGGGGGGAACCCTGTTTTCAATCCTCAACCGCAACCTTTTTCTGACTTACTTTGAGCCTGTAAATAACCTAAAGACAAAGCTTTTGTCTTCTGGCTGCTGAACTTTGGGTGCTCTGGTCCACTTTGTTGTGATCTGCTCTCATTTGCTGTGCTCAGCTGGTGTTGACTGTGTTTTGCTGGAGCACTCTCATTGTTTTGACTACGTCTGTCTCTCTGTGTGGGGCGGGCCCGTCTCTGCCATCGCCTCTCATTAGCTGTGACACACGGTGACTACCCAGGCAGCCTTTCAGCACCCGCCTGCCACTCAACGCAAACCACCTGTCAGACATCACAACAGCCGGGGTCTCCTCCTTCCAAACCTGTGCACGCTCACAAGCAGATATAAACACGTAATCAAGTTTTCCACAAGTGCAAGCTCTGTCACACCAAAAACACGAATGAACTGTCAAAGATTATAGAAAGCCAAATGATAAGCTTTTCGTTCGTTAGGACCCAATGAATAATGCAACAGACATCTAAACACCTAAACAACCCTGCAGCTATAAGAGCATGCATGCATTCTTACTCACACACATGCAGGTTTACAGCAGCATCACTCAGCCCTGACAGAGCGGGTCAAGGAAGCTATACATTGATCACACTCGCACAGGCATGAAATAGGCGTCCATGACCTCACACAAATACACTCTCAGACAGCCTCTCACACAGACGCGCTCTCACTCAGCCCAGAGAAATCCACTCTGCAGTCATGTAACACTTGATAGTGATGAAAACAGGAAGGTCAACTTGGTACCAATGTGTTCTCTTCTTATTTCCCAATCACAGATTACCTTTGCATGAATACCAGAGTGATGTTTACTGTACAGCATCTCTCTCTCTCTCTCTCTCTCTCTCTCTCTCTCTCTCTCTCTCTCTCTCAAACCACATGTCATCAGTCAGAGAGGTGAAGTATGGTCCACACACAGGCAGAGTTTATAACTTATATAAGACTTATATATTCCACGAGAATAACAGTTTATGGTAGTGTTGTGTTTGTGGTTGGAGGTTGAGACACACAGAAATATTAGGGGAACAAAATTTTAGCGATAACTGCTTTCATTTGATACTAATCTGAATTAAATTTCAGTATCCAATGACTTGAGATAATGCACCATTTGCTGAACTTGCAAATGGTGTTATTGCAAATGGCCAGTTTTTTTGTTAGTTTGAATAGGGAATCTCGAGCCCTCTTTAACAGCTCAACAAGCATACTTAACATTATTTTATAACATGATTTTGGATGACATGTTTCCTAAGAATAAAATGGCACAGTCCATGCCAGAGATTTACATGTGCTCTTTATCTGTGATTAGGGTTGACAATACTTCTAATGCAGCACTATCACTGCCAAAGCCAAAATTAGTCTATTAGGAATTCTGTTATTTGAGTTTTATAACAGCCTGTTCGTAAGAGGTCTCACAGGGAGATAGACCTCTCTGTGGTCTAATTAACCCCAAACATAAGTATCATTCTTAAATATTTAAGACAAATTTGTGGCAAAGGGGAGGATATCATTCCATTATTTTCCTACATATTAGGATGTAATAAGGTAAGAAGAGAAAGGAAATAGTATTTAAAGGAAGACAAACATTTAATTTAGCAATCATTGTTGAATTATTGGACCAAGGGTACCATATTAGCAGCCTCCACCAGTGAAATGCTGGGCAAATATGCAAGTGGCTGGTAGATTTGCTTCACTCTCCAGCCAAACAAAATAATGTTAATCTATAGAGTGGCTGGAAAAATTTGAACATTCATTAGCTATTTGGCTGGTGGACAAAAAAGTTATTTGTGCAACCTGATTGGAAGTAAAGCAATTGTATCAAAGTACAGAAAACTACAGACAAGTAGGCTACAGACTACAGACTGAGACCGCTACTTTAAAATGTGGATTATGCAATTTCCAGAATATGATGTACATTTAGTGTATCGTGGTTGAGTCTGGTGCAAAAAAAGTAAGAAAACACTGATGTGGGAAAATTATTGCATAATTTAAACAACTTGCATACATGTGGTGCAGATCTTTATTAAATCTACATTTAAGATTTAAGAGAAGATTTGATGGGATGAGGTTGGATTATAGGTAACTGTTCTGTTAGATTCTGAACCCGGGCTGACAAAGGACAGTAGAGACACGGGGCAGCTGGAGAATGAATCACCACCATGTGACTCACATCCGTCTGTCTTTTTCTCTTTCTGTTGCTTACAACCACAGCATGTGTCCCCTAACTTATTGGAGGCAAAGTTGGACACAGTGAAACGCTGACAGATCAGGAGACACTTAGGAAGAAGTAGTTTTGTTTCAGACAAAGAGGCTCAACAGCTGTGCCCAAATGTGCAAACAGGAACCGTTAAGAAGGGAATCCTCACAATTATTTTTCAAAGCGGTAAACAATTACAATGCAATTGACTCAGACGTCTCATTATGAGCAAATAGATTCGGTCTTTGACAAATAGTAAAACAACCCACTTTGTAATTTTAAACAAATGCTGTATGTTTGCAATAAATAATTTTTGAGTCAAATTTTAGGACAGCATCTCTGCAATTAAATAGTGTTTTGTATTTCTGTCTTACGAGCATACACTGTATGAAATAGCGATTAGGAGCAAATCTCTAGTTTGCTTTTTGTCTTTGCATACAGACACCTCTTCTATGATAGTATTTAAAGGCGATTAGAGGAAAATCTGCTACTGGGATGTTTTTTTTAAACATTCTTAAGTGGGAAAAAGAAATGAGAGAGGAGATGCCGTAGAGACACATTGCCTCCAGCTAACATGGAAGCAAGAAGCTGATCTTACTTACACCCTACCTCTCCACACCCCCACCCCACATTTCTCTTCCTCTCTAGTTAAATTAAATTTTCCCCTGTTGCAGGAGGAATATTGGGGGGGTATGAAACAAAGAAGGAGTGGAGAAGAGGGGGGTAGATGGATAGATGGATAGATGGATGGATATAAGTCCTGTGGTTGTGCATACGAAGTATCACATTCTGCTATTTTCATTTGGCTCTTTATTGCTCCCAGTTGTTGGTTTAAACAAAATGGGGCCTAAAAGAAGAGTGGAAGAGGGGGTCGTTCCACAAATCCTGCGCTTTGTTCCCTGGAAGCACTTTGTTTGCGAGAAATGTCACAGTAGCTAAATCAAGCCGAGCTATGAACAGATGGTGTGTGTGTGTGTGTGTGTGTGTGTGTGTGTGTGTGTGTCCAGAGACCAAAGGTGTTGTAGATGCAGGGAGCACATTCATTTGGTAACATTCACCTGAGAAATTCTTGCTCTAAATGTTTTGAGAGAAGAAGAAAGAGTGATGTTGTGTTTGTGTGGTTTTTAGCTCACAGATGTACTTGCAACCAGTGAAAACGTTGATGGAGAAATTGCTTTAAACCTCGCTCAGGTCGATTGCACTTGTCAGCAGGAAGGTTCAATATGCAGTATTGGAATTATGGAAATTTGTGTTTGTGTTTCTGCACAGTATGTGTGTGTGTGTGAGCTTATACACAGGACTGTGTGTCATGCTCCAGTCGCTAAAACATCCCATGTAAAGACTGATGAACAAATCAAGGCAGAGATCCAGATGTTTGTTTCTTTCAGTCTCAGGTATTTGACATTCTCATAGAAAAACACTTCCAGTCCTAAGGGAGCGGTTGCCCTGCTAGCTGCTCCCAGTCAAACTTTGGACTGCATGTTTTTCTACATAGAAGTTTAGGGTTAGCATGAGATACAGTGCTTCAGGCAAAAAACGTACTATCCACAAGTTCAAACACGCGTGCATGCGTGCGTGCATGCGTGCGTGCGTGCATGCATGCATGCATGCATGTCTATTGTCACTCTATTTTCATATTCATGACATATGATGCTAATTGAGCGTGCATGTGTCCAGCACTGCTTGTGTGTCCCTCAGAGAGTTCTACATGATGTAGTTGTCTTACCTAACTGCCTGACATTTGTGGAGGTCCATCTTTCTTTCTTTGGGGGATTTTCAACACCTGTAAGAGTGAAGGACTTGTCCTCCCAATCTTCTTTTTTTTCTTTTCTGTTAGCTCCCCTTGTTTTTCTGTCCCCTATCTCCTCTGCCTGCTCCTTTGGCATCTGCTGTACATTGTTTAAACCAAACGATCACCCAGAAAAATTGTGCTTTGTTTCGTCTCCTTTTGATGTTGATAACCTTTGACTTCGACAAAAAAAGAAGGGAAGGGAAGTCAAATTATGATACATCCCATTACTGTGTCAAGTAAAACATGATCCTCCAGACTATCTCTTACTCGCTCTAACGTACACACTGTTTCTATTTTGGTTTGCGTGTGTGACATTTACTGAGCCTGGTATGCCACTACGACACAGGAAGTCGAGACTGACACCTAAGTCACGCCATGTGTCCGCGTGTTTGAGTGTTTGTTTGTCTGTATCTCAGTGGTTATGTGTTCACTGCCCTCTCCTGTAATAGGTACTAGGATTAGTACTTCCACACACACACACACACACACACACTTTGCTCTCCAGTGCTGCTGTTTTTCCCATTAATTCCTCCAGTCAATTCAGTCCTATATCAGCTTGTCATCACCCAACTCCATTCCCCCTCAACCCTGCCACTCAGGACCAATCTCGCTCCCACGTTTCAGTCACTCAGACGCCCGCTCCTCCAGCGTTTGGCGACTGACCTGTCAACATGCTGAAGGCTGCCTTTTATGTCTCAAATGAAGGTAGAGCAGGCATGGCCCCCCATGACCCATATCTTATAATGCATATCCTTGCTTGAGGAGGCACTTTAAATGGCCAACAACCATGTGTTACAAGGATTTTTAAGGGATTGTGAAGCCATCCATCCATCCCCTACTAACTCCCTTTATCGTTTTTTCTTTCTTCACCATCTTTCGTCCTGATCCCACCGTTTCTCTGTCCCTCCCGTTTCATTTTTCTACCACCACTGTCTTTCCTCCACATCCTGCCACTCCCTTAGACATTACTCTCTTGAAACAGTTGTACATTTTTACTCCCCATCTATCTCTCTCTCTCTCTCTCTCTCTCTCTCTCTCTCCCTCTCCCCTTCCAGCTTGTCCTCCCCATCTCCCTCTCCTCCAGCCCTGAAGAAATGCTCCATCTCTCCCTGCAGAGGCCTAAGCCCCCAGCAGAACCGCTCCATGCTGCTGTTTATGGCTGCGGGGGTTGAATCAGAGGAAGTAGGCCCACTATGGAATATGGAGACTATTAATGTAAATGCTGCGGCTGGCAGTGTGTGTTAGCTGGCGTCTGAGTTTTGAAGGTGTAGAAGTGTTAAATGATTAAAATTGTTCAAACATATATTTTAAATGGGAGTCATAGGTGCACAGCTGTACTCAGTCTCCATTGTTACATTTTCAATTGTGTCTTCTTGTTGCCAACAAAGTCTGGCAGCAGCTACAAATGGCAACTGAATCAGATAAAGAACAAGAAACAGTACTAAGGTGAAAATCTGGTTCAATGGTACACTGTAGACTGAGCACATGCAGGAAGCAGTTAACTCTTTTTTCATGATACTTCTTATTATTCCTTCAATTCCAAAGTAATTAATAGCGTATTGCTGTTGCATAAAGGAGGGAAAGAAGGATGAAAGAGGGAGAGGTAGACGGTAGAAGGAGGTGGAGCATGATTGAGGTCTCTTTGAAAGGGTTGGCAGAGTCAGGAAGTGATTAGGCCACTACAACAAGTCCAATAATGACAATAGGGAAAACATGTCTGTAGCCACAGCCACTTAGCATCAGGAACAGTACCCAGTATGGTTCCCATTTCATTACAAGAGCCGGACTGAGTGTGGGAGGATGGGCACATGGAAGGAAAGAGATGAAATATGGTGTTACCTACAGGAGAGTTTCAGAAGGTTTAGTTACTGTTGTTTCAGCTGCGCTACTTTCTTGCCTCACATATGCAGTTTACATTAATAATGGTGGCAGATTTACCTTTTGGAATTCATTATAAACTTTGAAACAATGGGTCTTTGATTTCACACAAAAGCATGCTTCTCAATTCTGGCAGGTGACCAGAGATTTTGCCAGCGAAAATGACAGCTCTAGCTAGCTATCGTTAGATGTGTGAACATAAATGATATCATGTGAAAAGACTGAGGTTTAAGTAGCAGGCAAGTCAACATCCTCACTAGCTGATGATTCATGTAGAGGACATGGAAATAACGGGTCAGAATTGTTATTATACTGCAGGGTAGAGCAGTATAACAAGGGACAATTTAAGATCAGTTATTTTATTCTGACATCTTGTTTGGATGAATAAAAACATACGTGGACAAGCAACACAAAGGTAAAGGTTATAAGATAAGGCTAAAAAAGACATGAACCTCCAAACTTTAAATGCAGAGTGCCCCTCTTACTACAACACCACACAGAGCTTCAACATGTGCCTGCTGTGCCTTGTTGCAGTTGCTAAGCTAAAGGGGAGGGGTGGACGGTCTTTCTGAGCCTGAGCAGAAACCTGTAATTTTTTTTTTTAGTCAATTGCACCGTCTCTTAAAAACAACACTTCATAGGATGTTGAATTCCTACTGACCCGATTGTTTTGTTACTTAATCACGACTCTAAATTACACCTGCTAGGAGACAGAAGAAAATTTGGCTAGCCGGCTCAACCGCATCCAAGAAAATGATAGCTCAACGCTGGCTCCCCCCCCCCCCCACTCGCTTTGTATAAAACAGTGGTTGGTGTATTTCCTAGACATAGTTATGCTTGAGCTCTCTACAGCAAGAATTAACAAAGCCAAGTCATCAACTATAGACCTATGGAAAAACGCAGCAGGACAAGTATCAGTCCTAATGACCTCAACATCACAAGAATTAAAGGAGAGCGATCAGGCAAGGTGTGATTTTTGTTTTCTTATTTATTGGTTTGTTTTGTTTTCCTCGAGACCGCAGAGGGTGGGGGGTGGGCAAGGGTTTTTGTTGTTGTTCAATTGTATTTGTTTGTTCTGTATGTTCAAAAATATCAAAATAATAAAAAATTGATCTTAAAAACCCCCCCAAAAAACAAATGAATGGTCTTGTAGCAGCATGAGCTTTGAGACTAGGTCGGCCCTTTCTCTGGCCACATCATCTCCTGGTTTCACTACAGCCCTCCTTCTATTTTTCACAACTTTACTAGACTTCTCCATCAACAGCAGAAATCGTTTTACCGGAAAGTTGGTGCACTGGTGCCAACTGCATCACTGCAGGGTCAGAGGAAGGTAGCTGGATAAAGCCCAGGCAGTGAGCAATGTTTCTCATAAACTTGATGTTCAGCCAGAATGAGGAGAGAATTGGTCCTAAACATGCCAGTTTGACATAAAATCAATACAGTACATTTGGTTCTGAGTTTGACGGCATCCTTTGTTGTCATTTCTAACGTCTGAATCTGTCCTCACGTCACTTAGGCACAGATATTTCAGTGCTGTGCCAGTTCACACAAACTTAATGCCAGGCAACACATGACCACCAGCAGTGAAACAGCAAGTGATGCTCGGCTCTTCTCTACTCATCCCTGCAGTGCTGATTTGGGGGATTTACTGCTCTGTCTGTGTGTTTTCACAGGGCTTCCAGGGAAGCGTGGAAGGATGGGAAGAAGAGGGGAACCTGGTAAGTGACGCCCGCCACCTGCTTTGTTAGTTTATTTCTCTTTTTCTTTCTTTTCCTGGATTACTCTTCATCTCTCCCTCTCCCTCACTTGCACCCACACTCCCTCTCTTTTCCTGGGTGACCAGCCCAAGTTTGAGGGCTGGTAAAATAGCCGTGACCCACGAGTCAGGCCATTGCATGATGGGCTGCAGTTGGCCCTTCGCCCTGTCCCTCCCTATTTGCGCCGACATAGCGCTAACCTCGGCCATGTGGTTGTACTAACTTTGCCCAGATGTCAGTCGTTCTCGCTGAGCGGTAGCAGCTGCAGTAGTACAGGCCTAATGAGATTCTCCCTTGCCAACATCACTACCCGCCATTATTGTGTTGCTTTTTCTTTCCACCCAGACCGCAAAACACTCATTGAGGAACCAAAACAGTGCAGAGACATAACTGTTGTTACAGAAAAGGCTGTTGTGACAGATAGATCGGGTGTTCGGAGTTTGAGTCACCCTTGTTTTAAAGAGTTTTTATTAAGTGTTGACGCCACCAAATTGTGGCGCAGCTGACAACTAGATGATTTTATCAAAACCTACAGGACTGAAGTTGTTCTGCAGGATGTGAGTCAGGTGGGAAAACTCCCAGTCTGGTTGTGATTCATTGTTGTGGATATTTAGTAGATGACATCTGTTCCGGTGGAGATGTTAACTAAGTTAAAGCTCACCAGTAACATTTATTGTTTATCCTTTCGGTAGTGATCTCACCCTTTTAAAGCAGGACAATATATTTGAAATTATTTCTTTCAAGCTGCTTTTTTTAACTTGTCTATTGACTTGATTTTATTTGACATAGAATATTCAATGATGAGCTGAGGCTTATCTAAAGTTCATACACCGTGGTGCCAAAGTGCCTTTATTTTTTTAATCCCAACTCTATTGTGTACCTGTTGTTCAATTAAAGGATTCGGCTGGAAATATATATTTTTCTAATTGTCAAAAAAGCCCATGAAACCAACAATATTAGTCTCTCTCGAAACATCCTTGCTTCCACAGCCTGATTGTGACTCTCAGTCCCAAGCCCATTGATTTCTACTAAGGACATAAATCTTCAACAAAAACAGATCAAAATATATAGTTCCGGGCACCTGGATAGCTCAGTTGGTAGAGGTTTACTCTTCGACAGCGGGCCTGGGTTTGACTCCGACCTGCGGCCCTTTGTTGCATGTCATTCCCCCTCTCTCTCCCCTTTCATTTCTTCAGCTGTCCTGTCGAATAAAGGCCTAAAAGAAAATGCCCAAAAAATAATCTTAAAAATATATATATATATATATATTCAGTAATTTCCTAAAAGTGCCAGGCACTGTAGTTTTTTAGCAAACGTTACTCAAGCAGAATGTATGTGGGATTGAACCAGTGCAATGTTGTGGCTGTGTTTTTAATAGTTTTTGGATGACAATGGTAGCTGGTTTTGGTTTCTTCATGGGATTTATTGACAACAAGAACAATATAGAATCTCACCAGACTTGTCATCTTCCAAATCCCTCTGAGTTGTGTGATTCCATCAGGCGATCACCAGGACAAGTAAATGAGATGTCTGTGTTTTTCATCAGTGTACTACTACATTTTGGAGGATCATCATTACGGGAAGGCTCGCCGTTAAAGTTTCTTCCAAGATGGGCCACTTGTTGCCTGCTCACTGTTTGTTGAAGGATGGTCTGTATCTTAAAGCAACACTATGTAACTTTTCCCGCTTCGGTCCTCCTACAGGTTGTCTCATTGGAACTACAGCTTCAGCTAAAAGTTACATAGTGTTGCTTTAAAAGGGCGGTGTGGTTCTGTTTAGGTTGTCTCTCTTGTTGTTTACTTTTGCGTCCTCACATTGCAGCCTGGGATATATAGTGCGGAGAGGCTGTTACACCATGCTGCAGCTGATGACTCCAGGACAACTTTTTACAAGAACAGAAGAGGTTTTCCCCGTTCTCTCAGAAAAACAAATGAAAGTGGAGACAAGAAGCAGAAACACAAACCTGAATAACAGGAAAGAGTGCAGACAGAGTAGTGCTTTCTGTTTGCTCTTTCTTATTAGCGTCCGCACACACTCACTCTCACTCACACACACACACACACACAAACACACACACACACACACACAAAAACACACACACACACACACACACACACACACACACTCACACACACTTGTCTCAAGTTCAATCCTTGAAGCTGGTCTTACTGTGGCTCACTGTTTACCTGACTGTCTGGCCCAGAAGGTCCTTGTCCCGGCGTCTAGACGCAGCTAAATTTGATTGACTTGGTCTCCATGCCTCATAAATCCCAAGGCCTCTCTTCTTTTTCTTTCCCTTTCACCTTCTTGCCCCAACCAGCTTTTTTTTATCACTCTTTCTACTCCTCTTACACCAAAAAAATGCTCTTTCCCTTGAATCAAACAGGCTAACAGAGATTCTGGTCATGTTAGTATGACTTTTTTTGTTTAAATCGTAACAAAACACGACAAATAACCCACTTCTACCCAGAAGAGGTCTGTTTTCAATCTTGCCGAGTTTCTGTAAATGTTTAGTGTTGCATCCATGCTGATGAGGTGTGTGGTACCAGGATTGCAGTGGTGGCGTAGCTCCAAATCGTGTCATTGACTGTAATTGTGTTAACATCACATAAATCAGCATTATGATGGGTTTTAAATTTAGATCATATACAAACAATCACTAATATAGAATCTTTTAATGGCAAAATATATATTTACTTTGTAGGGGTTTGGGTGGTTTGTTAGTGCCCTCGGCTATGGACTTTTAAGAGAATGTTTTTTACAAGAATATTCTATTAAGAACATGAAGAATGATACATGAGTCTTTTGATCATTACTGTTGTTTTTGGTTAGGCTAAGTAAGAAAAGCTGAATGTATCGTTTGCTGCTGAGGCTCAACATCAGAGCATTTCAATCAGATCTGAAAGACTGCCCTGGAGAAAGCTCAGAGATATCTTTTTTTATACTTTAAAGGGACACACAGTTTGCCAGCACAACCCCAACCTTTTCACTGTCTGTTTGTCCTCCATCTCATACACCCATATCTTCTTAGGCAACAAAGTCTTGACATGACTTCATATTCTAATGTATAACATGCCCCATTATCCAGAAGTCTGTTTATCATAACAGGTTCACCACAAACTCCATTGGCAGCAGCTCTAATGAGCTTATTCTGTACCATATTTAGGTGGTTAATTACAGTCATAATTTAGCAAACCGCATTGCATGCGCAGTTTTTCTGTTGCGCGCCATTGTTCCGAGGAATTGATTGCTGTACAAACCAGAGGTTACCATAACTCACACATGCTGTGCTTCATGTATCAGATGTATCGAATTTATTTTCTAATGCCTGGTATCTCTTTTTCTGTTGCAGGACCGCCTGTAAGTACAATTCCATCTCATACAGGTAGTATTAAAATCATTATTGAAGAGCTGTTACAGTACAGTACACTCACATATACACACACACACACGCACACATACACACAGTATAAATAGTATTCTGCACTATACAAACTATGGTTTTCTCTCACAGAACACAGACAGACAAACTGTCACAGACTCACTCACACATGTCCATCCCCAGAGTGACTTATTACCAGCGAGTTATTCTCCTCTGTGGGACTATAACTCCTGCTGACACAATCTCTCACTCTCTCTCTCTCACACACACGCACACACACACACACACACACACACACACACACACACACACACACACACACACACACACACACACACACACAAAGCAGATAAAACAAACACATAAAGACATGTACTAACTGGAGCCTGCTGCTGCCTTCAGTTTTGAAATTGATTTTAATTCAAATTAAATGATGTGACCTGCCTAGGAAGTGTCCCTTTTCTGATTATATTTTTTGGATTTGAATATTTCAATATTTATATATTATGTGGCGCAGATCATATATGCAGAGCCGCACCTTGTACGCTCTGAAACACATCATAACGCTGTTCCGGAAACATCGGACAGCGAAAAATCCAGGACATGGTTTTATTGGAGAAAATTGTCTGTGCAGCTGATTTACAGTACATACTGTAAGTGTGCATGAAACAATGCATAACTTCTTTTCTGGAACACACACAAAGTCTAGCCTGCAGCCCATAAAGTCGAAGGGAAGGTGTTGTAATGTAATGTCTGAGTCAGGTACATTGGCTGCATGCAAGCCAAAAACAATGTCAGTGGCATTTTTGTTTGCTTTTTAATTATTTTATGCAGGAGGAGATCATTGAAGTTTGAAAAGCAGCTGCCAAAAAAGATCATATGGGGCCATAAATTGTTTAACTGGGGGTCAAAAGTTGGAGTGTAAACATAAACATACTGTATGATTAAACATTCACTCAATGTAAATGTAAAGTCCATTTAGATTAATTCAGTTAGTTCATTCAAAAAGTCTTTGTACGAATATCCTGTGTACCATTTAATACTTCCTTAGAATAAAGTGTACCAGGTCTATATGTGTGTGTGTGTGTGTGTGTGTGTGTGTGTGTGTGTGTGTGTGTGTTGTTTGCAGCTGTTGGTTTCTGTTCTAACCTGTCTCAATGCTTCATGCTTTAATCTCTAACCTCACCAGGGCAAGGCTGGACGGGATGGATACCCGGTAAATTTGATTTGTTATTTATCCTGTCACTCTTCAATTTACCCAATCACATCTCTATTTTCCTTCCTTCTTTTTTTCTCTCGCGGCTTCATTAGGCCTTTTTCTGTTTTTTCCTCTCTGCTCTTTTTGAAAAAAACATTTACTCTAATCGTCGCCTGTTGTCATGCTACCTTCAACATTTAATCTTCACTGATGATGCATCCTGCCCCATGACTGAGAAGTGACTCAAATACAAAGACAGTCGTATTTAAACACACGCAGACATAGACTGCTCCGAGTGGTGAGATGAGATGAAAGTCTTCTATTTCCCACAGCCAATTTGAAGCTTCACAACTTACTGACTCGAGGCAGAAAATAGTGACATAAAACATATTTAGCATACGTGTGAAAGTGAGTAAACATGAAGAGCAATAAACATGAAGACAGATCTTGTAAAGATATCGTCGGTTTACATAAACCACGTGGGTGTAAACCATGCCCATGAAAAATGTGAAACATTCATTCACAAGTAATGGCCTTCAGCCTTTAAATGGGGTCAACTAATGTTTAAATAACATAACTGAACATCCATGGCTACTGAATGCAAAGCAGATTACTGACCTCCACAGTGGTGGAATGTAACTAAGTACATTTACTCAAGTACTGTACTTAAGTACAATGTTGACGTACTTGTACTTTACTGGAGTATTTCCACTTGCTCTGCTATTTTTTACTTCTATTATTAATGCAACATATCAACTAATACATTCTGCTATATTGTCAAAGGTAAGTTACCCAGCAGTATATAAAGTAATTAAAATGAGTCCTACCTTTACCAGCTGCAACATTAAAGTGATGAACACATTAATCCATTGGTAATGATAGTCCAGTAATATATATCATTCTGAAATGGGCCATTCTGCATGATGAGTACTTTAACTATATTTTGATGCTAATACTTTTGCACTTTTACAAAAGTACTTTTAGTATATTTACACTGTAGTGTTGCTACTTTTACTTAATCTTAACAGATTTGAATACTTCTTCCACCACTGATGTCAATCAGTGATGCATACCATACAAAGACTGAGAGTCAGTTCTTGTATTTTTCACAGATATAGCAGCCTCTTGTGGCCGCTATATCAGGCTGCTGACTTTCTCCATCACTGCTGAGACAAAGCAGCCCATGGCTCTGTTGCTGATTTGTGGTGTAGTCATCTGACACCGATACACTCTCATCATTCAAGAGCTTAGGTTGTGTGAGCAGATGGATTCATCAGGACTGGATGTCTGCATGGTGTGCATGAGCAGGCTCTTTGTTCAGTGTGACACTCTGTCCCACTTTCGCGTGACCCCCCCTCCTTTTAGTTGCCATGTTGACCCACCGTAGTCGCCCTGGTGTTTGTGTTCCACGACGTGTTGTTGGTTGTGTGTTGTTGTCTCACTGGGAATATTGGGAAGTTCATTACCCATGGGGCCTCGCTCCCAGTCAGATTTCCAGTCTGCCTGGCACTGCACGGCCCTCCTGACGGGAAATGCCTGCTGCTAATTACACACAGGTGGACCGAATGCACAGAGAATTGTGTGTGCACATTTGTGTTTGTTTGCCTGTGACTCTGTTCTTCAGTGTCACTGTCTTCATTAGAAATTCCAATGTTGTGGCACGTTATAGTGTTGCTGTTTTTGACTTAAAAACATCTGCTTAATTAAATGATGTTATGTATTCTTTTAAAGATGGATAATCTGCGTAATCCTTCCCGTCAACATAATAAAATCAATCCTTATAGTCATTATATAGGTGTAAGAGGCAGCCTCCTGTTATGATGTGTCTTATGACTAAGGAAGCTGCGTATATGAAGTTAAAGTGAAACAACAGCAGATTAATCATACTGGAAATTAACATGGACAGCACATTATTTAATTTAGCAGCAGAGATGATCAAGTTTAAAACACTGAAGCTTAAAAAGGGCCATTCTTCCTGTTGGGTAACAGTGTTTGTGTATCTATGTCCATATGTGCACATGTGAGTGAACTCCATCCAACCACCCATAGTTTATGCAGATCTTTGTAACAAAGGCCAGAACTGGGGAAGTGGTCAGAGTGTATGGAAGTGTATGTGTGTGATATGTTTTCACACCAATAACTTCTCTCACATGGACTACTCGTATGGAGAGGGCATGTGCACATCAACACAAATGAGTCAAGTCGGTTTCTGGAGAGTACGTTTGTTGTGACTGTAAATGTTCTTTCTTTATTTTTACATTGTTAAAACAAACAGCTAGATTACTTTCCAGCTATTTTTTTTCTTGCCCTCTTTCACCCTTATTACAGTACGCCTCTGTCCAATTCAAACCTTTAACCCTCAGCAGGCAGGAGTCTTAATTTGCTGACTGTACACATAGTCCAACAGTTTGAACAATTGCAGTGGTGGAAAGTAAGAAAGTACATTTACTCAAGTGCACAATTGTGAGATACTTGTACTTACTTCCGTTTTATGCTACTATACTTCTATTCTACTACTACAATTCAGAGGCACACACTTCTTACTCCAATACATTTGTTTCATAACTTTAGTTAACACTGTGTTAACATACTGTGCAGATTGAGATTACTAATACATAATACAATCAACAAATAAAGTATGATATATTATTAAAGGTTAAGATGAGACTTTGTTGATCCCTGGGGGAAATTCACAAGCTATCCAGCAGTATGTAAAGTAATTAGGGTACAATTAGTCCCGCCTTTACTGGCTGCATCATTAAAGTTTATGCATCAATAATTTTAATCCAGTTATATAATATATATGATTCTGAAATGAGCCATTCTGCATGATGAGTTCTTTTGGTACTTTATAAGTACATTTGGATTCTAATACTTTTGTTTTTACTAGTACTTTTACTTAAAAGTGAAATTGTGATTGCATGACTTTTTGCTTGTAACAGAGTATTTTTATACTGTGGTATTGCTACTTCTACTTACTTCCACCCCTAAACAATTGCCATATAAGTTATGTGCATACATGTGTGCATGTTTACCAGTGTGTGAGCGTGCATGTGCTGCACTTCATTCAAGTGGTATACACATGTCTTGCAGTCGTTATGCTCAGCAGTCCACTTCCATTGAGGCATTAATGTGATAAACAGTGTTAATGACATGCGGCTTGTGTGTATCTGAAGCATAACATTATGATAAGTGTGTGTTTGTGCATGCTGATGATTGTTTTCTCTCCTCATATAACCCCTGCCACTTCTTCCTCTCATAAATCACAGGCGAGGGGTTTGAGTTTCAGAAAAGAGCCTTCCCACTGTCAAACAATCAAAGCCTAGGAGACTGACAGAATAGTGCAGAGGTGTAAACGCACACCAGTTAATTCTCATTCATATGCCCAGCCACTAGCATGTTTATACGAAAGTGCCAATCTGTGACAGACAGCGGCTCTCACTCAGCAGAAACAGGCCAAGGCCTCCATTGTTCAGCCTTCCAGGCCGCTGAGCACAGATTAAAGCCAGACAGTCACCCAACAACATGTCAGTAATTTTCTGTCCCAAACACACAGCACTCTGGTATGCTTTATTGTGCTCTTTGGTTCTGGATGCAGCCACTATTCTTTTTTTCTTTTTCTTTTTTAAAGAAGCAAATGTCATCTATCTCAAATTATGTTCATGTAGCCCTGACACAGTGGAGTTTTGTCCCTTTGGCAACATGAAAGTAACTGGAGAGGAGGAGGGAATGAAAAATATTCACAAGAGGGTTGGTGGATCTCTGCGATGGAGAAAAAATATAATGGTACCAAAGGAGGAAAGTAGAACCAGGGGAGTGGAAACGGTCCTCTCACTCTTCCCAATCTTCCTTAATTTTGACGTCACGTAATTAAGCTCATTGAGCCTAATGTGTGCTTCTAGCTGAGACGTCTGCTCTGATGTGCAGACACCAAGTTTTCACGCAGCATCCTCAACAATTACAACGTACTGGATAATTACCAGTCTGCACCATAGGGAGTACAATAAAGACAGCAAAGACACCCCTCGCCCTGTTTCATTTGGATTAAGACACACACATATGCATGTATGAGCATGCACACACACACACACAAACATAGACACACAAACATAGACACAGACATATGCCCTCCTGCAGGCCAAGTTATTTTCCAGAAATGTGTTTTAAAGCCATTTAATTGGTGGGAATGCTGAGTCAAAACTTTTTTTATCTACAGAGGGACGCTGCGGGACAAGATGGCGATGTAGACTAGAAATACACACAAAAAAACACACACACACACACACACACACTAAAAAGGCTTTTTCCCACAGTCCCTTGAGGTTTTGGTGTTAATCTAAGGCCTATTTTTTCACTTTTTCTCAACATTAATTTCCAAGTTTTTTTCTTCTTCTCTGGTCATTTATCTGTCCTTTTATTCTCCGGCCTGATTTTTGTCTTTTGTGGTGAGATGAAGAGTTTTTACTCATGTTTTTTTTTTTTTTTTGTTCAGCCTGTTCTATTTTTATTTGAATTCCAGCTCTTTTTCCTACCTTGCAGACCAGTGTGCACTGTAGGTTTGTACCACACTAGAGGTACAGTATAACAATTCAGCTATACAGAAAGAGAAGCATGTAATATATTATGTAAGGACCACACATCAAAATCCAATTTGCCCTGGCTCCTGTGTTCCCGACTGTTATTCTCATTCATATAAAGCCTACCGGCCCATTTTGCACTTGGTTTCTCTTGGTCTGTGTTGCTGATTAAAGTATGACTCATATAGTTTAAAGTATCTCAGTCATAGAAGAGCTTCCTGGACTCCTGTATTGTTGGTTGAATTATTGCTCCACAGTAATTCTGGGTCTTATTTTTATTCCATATTAAATACCAGTGACGTAAATAAGCTCATATAGGTTACAGCATATCCTATATAGTATACTGGGTGTATGCAAACTGTCAGCTGCCAGGTATTAGATACAGAGTTTTATTGCTGAGAATAAAGCCTTTCTCTTACACACACACATACACACAGACACACACCTACATACGCACCTACATAGCTACCTACAGTTCACAGGCCTCTGTGTGACTTGTTAGCAGCCATAAATCTGTCTGTTTTTGCTCTGGTTCAGCAGCTGATGACCTCACCATGTACACCTTGTCTACTCATCCTGAGTCTTGAAGGAGCCGGGCTCTGATAAACACTTCCAGATGCAGAGATATCACTGCATACATGCACACAGACACACATGCATAGATCCAAAGACACAGATCGCAGGGAGAACTCACTGGGACATTTGTAGGCTCATTCCAATTCTCACATTTGCATGACGGACATGACAAACGCAGTGTGCTGCATTTAATAGAGTGGTGAAACTACAACCTGTCCTGTAGTGTGCGTAGCATCCAGCATTACATCGTTACTCTTCACTTGAGACAGTCATGGTGAAATTATTGCCGTCAGATTGGTCCCAGTCATTTGTTCCACCCCCCGTCTCAGCCACCTACTGCTGATTTCACAAGAGGCCCTCAATTCAAAAGACATCGGGAACCTCAAAGGCTTTTTGCTGTACTTTTTATAACTCTCTTATACGGACTTACCACTTAAGTTTTTGAAGACAGTTTATAGCCATAGCTGTCCCATTACAAGACTAAAGAGGGGCAGCAAACGATCACATGAACTATTAATGAGAGCAGCTCCAAAGCATCATTCCCTACTTCTTCTCTTCCCTCCGTCCTTATGTGCCCATGCACTGTCCATCCGTCAAAGCAAGCAGCGACGACACTGTGGTAGGTTTTCACTACAGGACCTCAGGTCGAATAGCACCCATGGGGCTAATAAAGCAGGGAGATGAAGAGAAAGGCCCAACGTATGGAAGCCCTCCAAGGCCAGAGATGACGACTGTTAATGATGGTTTCCAGTCTGCAGAGCCGCCAGGACTGTGAGGGGTTGAGCAACACACGACTCGAGGGACCCTGTGAAAACTGTTAGCTTTACTTCAAGTACGGTTATTAAAGAGGAAGTCAAAATTAGCCTTCACCACATACATCACATTTAAGTGTTTTTGGAAAGTTTGATCCAACTGTTCCTTTATGTTTAAAAAGGTTTGTGCCTTTGATCCAAGTGTTGCTTTGCAGAGGAGGTTCAATGACTGCTCGGCTGTTTTTATTGAGGTAAACAAAGTGGACAACTCCAACTGCTGTTGCAGCACTTGAGTGAGGTTGAATAGGGACTTTAAACGTACTTGACTGCCTGCTGGATAATCTCATCACCACAAACACACATAGACACGGTAGATGTTGGGTTGTGTGGAAGATTAATACAGCTGGACCAAATCCACCCTATCATGTTGGACACCACACTCTAAATCTTAGCACGATTATAAACCCCCTGGAAACATCTTAATATTTGAATTTCACATGTGCACACAAACGCGCGCGCGCGCACACACACACACACACACACACACACACACAGTTAAATGGGGCAGGATATACATAGATCATTTGTATAAAAAGTTTTTTTTCAACCAATAACTGCAGCTGTTTCTCTTTCGTTTACAAGCACGCTTTTTACTGTCCTCCCGTGAAACGTTTGTCTTGCCAAATCCACTTAACTGTTTTTCCTAAACTAAGATCACTTACATTGTTTTCCTGAGAGATACGGAGTCATGACTCAAACATTATTACAATACTAATAAATAGCAGTCAGTTTATGATATTTTTGAGGGGGAAGATAGTTTTGTCAGTGGATTTAAAATAAATATTTTCCTAAACATGTTCTCTATTCCCAGCAGACTTACAATAGACATTTTTGAAGCCACTCGTTAAAGGAATAGTTTAACATTTTTCTGTGAGTTGGATAAGAATGTTGATACTAGTCTCATGTCTCTACGCTAAATAAGAAGTTAGAAACCGGAGAACATAACTAACATAAAGACAGGGGGGAGTAGTTAGCCTGGCTGTCTGAGGGTAAAGAAACTATCTTTCAACACCTCTAAAGTTGAACACATATCTGGTTTGTTTAATTTGTCCTGAAGTGTAAACATGATAAGTTTTGGTTTTATGGGGGTTATGTGCCAGACCTTTTCACAGTAATAAGCTAAGCTAACTGTTACGTGGCTCTAGCTCATGATACATGAGAGTGGTATCAATCCCCTATTCTATCTCATAGCAAAAAAGTGAATAATCATATTTCCCAGAATGGCAAACAATTAATTGAACGGTTCTGCATCGCTCTCTTTTGTCTTTTTGTAATTTCTATTTATCTGTCCTCCAACAGGGTCCTCTTGGCTTAGATGGGAAACCAGTGAGTATTCCCATAATCAAATGTGTAAAACATGCTTTAAGTGACTGACTGGAGTTTAATTTTAACTCCGTTTATTTTCTCCTCTCAGGGTTTTCCAGGTCCCCAGGGAAGCCAGGTACACCATCACACACCTGTTCTATTGTTTTAGTTTTTTTTAACAATTCATTCTCAAAGATCTTTTGCGAATCCAGGTCGGTATTTGGCCTGTAAGACAGGTGATGGTTTGCTAATTTTCATCAATCATCTTTACTGTTCCTAAGGGAACGATGCAACTGTTACTGAGTGAAAAAAACACAGAAGCCGTCTTGTTTCCACCGCTTAATTTATCCCAGGGCTCAGCCACGGGGGACTCATGGTTCAACTGAAACGAGTGCTGAAATTCCCCGTTTGCACTTCACCTCTTGGGTCCCATTGATCACCCATCCCTGAAACCTCCCCGCCGCACCCCCAGACACACCCAGGTGTAGCGTGGAAACAGGCTAAGCAGAGCAAATGGGCTACACACTAGTGGGAAAAGTGAGAGAGAAAATAAAGTTTATAACCTCTACAGATGCTCTTTAAAAAGTCATTATACTACCCTCTCAACCCCACCCTCTGGTCACCTTGGCCACGAGAAGGACGAGTCATCTGCTGAAATGTAAACCCCCCCACAGCATAATGAGAGCTGTTTGAATAGCTCCTCTCCAAACACTATTAAGCTGTTGTTTCCTACAAAAGGAGACCTTAAGCTGGGTCTGTCCTTTAAGAGGACTCTCCCCATCGCCGAGGGTCTGCCGTAAAACCGCAGCAGGTGTGACACAGACATCATGACCAGAGTGGCCTAAGTACTCAAGGGATGTGGGGGGAGATGAAAGTCCCCATCAACAAAGTTTGATTTGTTGATGGATGATGGCCAGGGGAGACACAAGACGGAGCGTGAGTTCAAGCACCATAAACTTAAAACAACTTAACAACTAAACAAGAACAAAAACAATTATTTTGCAAAAAAAGTTGAATCTTTCAGACACATTTTGTGGCCTTCATCATCAGTGGATGGAGGTTGCTCAGTTGTCATGGAAATAGTTTAGTTGAAAAGCTCTGGAAACGTTAAGTGGACGTACGATTTTTTTTTGTCAAACTGCTATTTCCAAGGTCAATAATGAACCTTTTATCTGAACAAAAAAAAAAGTTTTTCCCACTTCTAAAATTACATAAAGAATACAAGAATAGCTAAATATGAAGTATTCAAGCAGCTTTTAATTGAAGCAATATTATGTTACACTGACTACAATTTCCAAACACAAGACTCTAAGTTTTTATGGCTGCACCCCTGATTAAAATATAAATATTCTAATAATTCTTATTCTAATGTTTCAAGCAGAGCAGGTGATAAGCTAATGCCTGTCACCATGTGGCCATTCACATTAACAAACCTTATCCTTTGCAGAAGATCCCCTTCTTCAGCTCCGTACTCCTCAACACAATTAGAGCTCCAGTCCAAACAAAATGTCTGAGGAAAGGGGGAACAAATCAAAGATTTAGATGGCAGAGTTATAGAGACTGAATAAAAGCAGAATGACGGAAGGATGGGTGAAAAGAATAAACAGTTTAGAGAACAGAGACGGGCTGAGATTAGAGACAGTTGGTGGCAGGTTTCCATGTCGTCCTCTCTGTCAGTTTGTGGCGCTGCCACATTTGGGGTCCTTGTGCCACTGAGACAGGCAGACAGACAGATGGATGAGGCAGAGATAAGGTCATCTGTGGGCCTGGTCTTCATAAGACAATGTCAACCTGCCAACAGTGTCTCTGAGTGTCTCACATATTACACATCAGGCCTGTTGTTGTTGACCCTGTGTTTTTAGTTAGCATTTCTAGCATTCCACATCTAAAACATCTTCCCCTCTGAGAGAAAGACAGAACAAAGGAACGTACTTTCAGTTTTATCTCTCAGCATAACAGTTTTAATCTCACAAAGAGAAATCGCTGCAAGCTCATGTGGTCTTCTTCTTGTGAAATATGCTCAGACAGATAGGATTTGTGACTGAGCAGTCTCGATGGCACAGCTGCATTAAGTGGTAATACTGCCTTGCCTTACCATTTGATTGAGTGTTCCATGCTAGCAGCCAGTTGAAGATGTACTGTGCAATGATATATGTTTCTCATATGATAACGATTATCTCCTCCCTCCTACAGGGACCAGCCGGACCCAAGGGAGAAAAGGTATGCTTCAATATGGATTTCAACAACCTTGCCAGACAAGTCAATGTGTGGATGTATTTCTCACATTAATTTACAGGCAGACAGACAGACTCAGATGCAGGCGCACACACTTACACACAACCTCACAGGTGTTCCCTGCATCGCCCTCCCACATTCACGTTTTCACTGCGCGGCCATCAAATGAGCCATAGAAAACATGTAGTAATGTAGGAGCTCGTATGTCTCCGCACATTCTCACGTCAAGGCACTAAACAGGTTTACAGGCCTTCTGCAGGGCTTCGATGATAGCCAGATGTTTTCCCACTCTGTGAACCTCTGCCCAGCCTGAGATGTAAGCGGCCGTAAGAGCTGCAAGAGCTGGCAGAGGAGGCTTATGCAAGTGGTCAGTACACACCAGTGGGTAACTTTGTGTGCGTACATTTTTGCACTCAAGAGAAAATTGTCCAGATAAGCGCAACCACAAGAACAACTACAGTAAACAACATCTGTCAGAGCAGGATTCAGTCTGGTGAGTGGGGATTGCAAATGACGGATGATGTTTGAGTTTGGAAAATTGGCTCCCTTCGTGTAATCTTGCTGGTAGCTCTGTGATGAGAACATGAACTCCAAATCCTCATTGGAGAACGAAAAATCCCCAGCACGTGCGCTCCCACTTCTATTTCCTTCGCATCCCGTCAGATGATTCCAACTGTGGCCTATCAAATGATTTATGCAGTAAAATGTCAACTTCCTGAGCTGGTTTGGGGACAGATGACCTTTGAGTCGCTTCCTTCCCATAAATGGTATTAGCTGTCTGTCACAGCTGCTCTACAGTAGCAGTATGATGTTACATTCCTCATCCTGTGTGCATATACAGTGGTAATAACTGCTGACAATTGTTATTTTCCTGTTTTTCTCCCAGGGTGACCAAGGAGACGTTGGGCCAAGGGTAAGTCATGTTATTTGTCTTTGCCTGAGAAGGTAAAACAAGATGTTTTTGACTGTTTTATGTGCATTTTTTCACTACAGCTGACTTGGCTGAAAAGACCTTTCCTTTGATTGTGTTTTGTTCCTCAGCAGATCTTTGCCATTTAAAAATGAACTTCCATTTAAATCTTCCTTCCAGTTTTTTTCTTCCTTCTCTGTCTCTGCCAGTCTCATTTTTTTTAATTTTCACTATCTTTTAAGGTCAAGGGACATTGCGCTTTCCATTCAGTCATTTCAAGAAGTGAATTTGATAAAAAATGAAAATAATTGCGCATCAATGGATACCTTTAAAAAATCTATCTTTGCAGTTTCCCTTTTTTGTTGAAAGAACCGAACAAAGTCATATCTAATTAGAGCTATAACAATCATTTACATAATGTCTGACACCGACACAGGGAACATATGTAGCTTTCAGGAGAAGGGCTGAGATTCAAACCCAGAACATACAGAGTAACAGACCATCACAAATTGGAAATCAACGTCCAGGATAAGAGGAGTCTGAAATTGAAAAACTATTCATCATTTTCTTGTTATCATGCTGGGGAGGACAATGTGTATGTGCAAACATACAAATGTGAAAAGAGTTTTCGTCACATTGTTCTACCCACATAACATCCAACACTCAAGGCTTTTATGATTCATAAGAAACGTGTGTTTACCCTACGCGGCCTCCAGCAACTGCCCCAACAACATAGTCTGGCTCCTGTGATGAGGTTTGAGTCGCCCACATCTCCAAAGCCAGAGATGAGAAATAATGATATTAAAGAACGATGGAAATACTTAAATGTCACCATCAAAACCCAATGGTTGGGGCGATGCGCCAAAGCTGCCATATAGTCTCAACCAAACTATATTTTTTTATATTACGGAATAACCTCGGTCTGCATCTGGTCCATGTTGTCAGTGTTGTCTTTTCATGTGATATCATTCACCCACCATGAGATCTATGTAATTATCTCTCATTTAATTCACTGTGGTTTGAAAATAAGCCCCCTGTGCCTTACATGGTAAGCAGCTTGGATTCTTTGAAGGAATCATGTATCCTATGAATCCTCCTGCAATGCGTTTGAATGTTGTTTTTCTATAATAAATAATAATATAACAATAATGTTTAGAATTTAATATCAGGTCAAGGCTACACTTCCTCTCATGCAAAGAAAAAGAGCTACTGAGGTAATTTATGCATTGTTTAGGTTTCAACTTTTTTCAATTTCCCCTATAAGATGGTCAATTGTAGAAACATAACATAGAACTGTAATGATTAGTCAATTTATCATTGATGGATCTTCAACAATTGTTCACCAAATTTTTCAAGCAAACATGAAAAAAGTTCACAAGTTGCCGCTTCTGAAGTGTGTATATTTGCTGTTTTCTTAAATTGAATAACTTTTTGGACTGTTCTGATAAAACAAACATTTTGGACAACTTGTGCTACAAATTCCACAAAATCCCACATCCTTGGTCCAATTTTGTTTTTTTGTACTTAACTTGGTCCAAAGCCAGATATATTTATATCATAAATTGAATTCATAAAAATTCAGATAAGTCACGTGAAAAGCAGAAGCTTATAAATATTTTAGCCCAGCAAAACGGGCTAGGTCAGCTTTCAAAAAGGCTATAACCATCTATACCAGACAAAAACTGTCAGCCAGTTATTTCCATATTGGCAGTGGCCTGCCTTATGAGGACCATAACTCTGACTGTGAGCCACTTAAACTTCCAAAATACTCAAACATTTATAAAAACTACAGATCTTCCTCGTAAAAAGGCTTTTGTATCCACTTGCTGCTTGTCTTTATTATTACTAACATTCTTTAGAAAATATCCAACAAATGAGGTTTAGAATGATATTTTGAAATAGATGTGTAGTCATAAATCTAAAGAGTTGGAGCCTGACAATAACAATGTGTTATATGAGTATTGGAATGAGACTGGATGGCTATTGTTTTATAGCAGAGCACAAATGTAGTGTAAATTTGACAGGGCTGCCAAGCGGAATAATATTAATGATGCAGATCAGAAACATTGCCGGAATTCCTGATTCCCATCAAGGCGTACACCATTTGATTTCCCTGCTTATTCCTTCAGATTTTGAGGTAATAGTTTATGCAAGAGTGAAACTTTTTGGCATTCTGCATTACATAGTTCTTCCAAATGGTAAATATTGCATTTGGACGAGGCTTCTGAAGCTTAGATGTCCTTGGATAAGTCTGCAGCCGAAAAACCTCAAGAGTATCGCTTAGAGACACAGGCTTGGTTCAAAACAAACCCTGCAGCTCCTAAAACTACTGTATTTGTGAATGAGGTTTGGCACCGGGGTACATTTTCATAGATATAGCTAGATAGGTTAGCAAATGAAAAACTGTTGGTCTCTGAACGTTTAAAACTGGATTTTCTTAACAGGTATGAATCAAACCCCACCGAGGTTAAGCAGATAAAAGGTGATGCAGTTGGAGTACATCATCAGTACATAAGCTCTGTCATCACCTTGTCCTGATCTCAACATTGTGCTGATTCACCTCTGAACTCTACGAGAGGATGAGAGAAAACAGGAAGTGGCCATGAATCTCTGTCAACCTGTGACTTCCTGTCAATCCATCATTTTCAGTGCATTTGTCAGGCTGAATCTGGTCACAGAACAGATTACAAATATAGGATAACGGGTGTAAAAGCACGATCAGATGTCATAGAACCACCAGAAACAAGTGGCAAAAGGTCATGTGTAGTGTTGCATTTTTCTCCAAAGCAACTTTTATTGATAGGCATAAAGATGGTAGCCATTTTTTTCACAGACTACATTCTGTCACATCCATACAGGACGTTGTCAATGCATGTTTAGGTTTGTCTGTTGAAAGACACACTGGGAGTTTCATCCCGAGCCAAAGTCTCCTCTTTCCTCCCCCGAAGCTGCTACAAAAAGGCCATGGTTAGACGGGGCTCCGAGGTTGAAGAGCTGTTTGTCTTAGTATCAGCCTATGGTCTGATGAGAACGAGGTAAAGGGGAAGCCCACTGTGAAACAGCCTATTCTCTTATGAGATGTTTAAGGAGCATATGTGTATGTGGTCTCCATGGTGGGAATGGTGGGAATGAGTGAATGTGACAGTGGGGAGAGAGGAGTGCATAGGAAAGAGAGGAGGAGGAGGGGGTCTGCGGTGTCGGATAAACCTCAGATATCCGGGGCTCACCATCCTGTTAAAGGGAACCGCATGAGCAGGCTAGCATCTCCCCTTCTTTCTCTCCATGCTATCCCCCTGCTGTTCTTCCTCCCTTCTCTCTTAGATCTTTTCTCCATCGTTCCTTCCATGTGTTTTTGAAGGGAGCTCAACCAAAGAGACAGCACAGTGCTCCGAGCTCTGTGGCGGCAGACGTACTCTGCTCCTTTCAGCTTGACAGACAATCATCACAGTTACTGTCTGTCGGCTGGAAAGAGCCAAGCCACCTCTGTTTGGTTTGGTCGCAAGGGGAAGACATTAAATGGAACACACACACACAATTAAATACATGTTTGAGTGAGAGACCCAGGATACAGTTTCTGAAAGGGCAAAGGGGACAGTTACTGGGTCTTGGTTTTGATTTCTCAGTTTTAATGAAACATATTTTTGCAGATGATGTATTTTTGTTTATTGGTAAATGTACATCTTGTCATGAGGCTATTTAAATCCTAAGCTCTTTTCATCCACCTGGTATGCTACAGTAAGTTGCTCACCTTTCCCTTTGTCACTTTCTCTCTTAAGGGTCCTCCTAACTACAGCACATATGCAGGTCTGCACAGTAATCAGATTCTCACCGTCAAGGTTTGTTCCTCCGAGCGAGCTGTTCCTCTGTCCTCCCAGCAGTCTTTGCTCTCTGTCAGGCTGCTGATCTGTCACTCTCCATGCAGATAGAGGAACAAAACACTCTTCTTGAGCTTTCTTATAGCTTCAGAGGCTGCTGAACTCTCATCTATTTTTCCCAAAGCAGTTATTCCTCTCTTGGTTGGACTCTCGTCTGCACTCTCTTAATTAACTATGGATTTCTGAATTTATCTCTCTTTCTCTTTTCCTTCTTTTGTCCTTCAAAACGCTCCATGTCCTCTCCTCTTTTTTTCTCCTCTTTCTGTTTCGGCTGTCTTCCTACTTTTTGTCACTGCTTCACCTCTTGCATCCCAGATGGTCTTCCCCAGATACGACCATAGCTTTCTCTCTGGAGAGCAGTCCAGTAGCTTTCAGAGACGCTTTCTGAAGGTAGACCACAACTAAGGCATGTGTGCACTTTTAACACTTCAACCAACCTTTCTTATGCATGTTCTGGTCAGTCATGTTGCATTTCATTGATTTCATGTTTGCTGACTTTTTCATAGTTGTCCTGTGTGTGCTGGCTTATTTAGTTGTATTAACATGACTTATGTGAAATTGTTTGTATAAAAGTTCTAAAGCATCCAAAAATGTAAGAAAACAGCTTGCAAGATGAACCACACACATTTCACACATTTTGTGTGTGGTTCATTACATGGAGAATAGAAGAGCTTTGTTGGTGACAGTTTATTTCAAATCTAAGCTCAATAATAATTATCAGCGCAAGGAAATAAGGTTTTAGTCTTCTATTTGAAGGTCTTGGTAATATCATTTTCATGAAAGGGCTAGCTGTACCATGTTGCTTGCTGCAACAAAGCAAACCCTAATGCAGCGCATGACCGTAGAGACAAGAGGGTGCAGAGGAAGTGTCACCATATTACTATAGAGACCGCACTGCCGCTTACATCCCCTTTAGTGGTGAGCAAGACTTTTAGGGCGTTAATGCTTTCTGTTTGGCATAAGCATGAGGGTGGAAGTCATCAGAAAGAGACATGTCCCCAGTTAGATGTAAATCCAGTGATGACAGGTTATTTAATAGGAGGTGGCAGTCCTTCTGAAGCTTAAACAGAAAAGAAACTTCTCATTCAACAGAAGATGATGTTCTCAATTAACAATTACTCATGTTTGAGAGTGCATTTGTCAACATGGGTGTGTTTTACTTGTGTGTGACTAAATATCAGTCTGACTCACCGGATGAGGGCAGCTGCTATTGGCCAACTCCACTCTCCCCTCCAGTCTCCCTTTGTTGTCACTTCTTAAGTCTCCATGGGATGACTAGCAAATTAAGCTAATAAGCTACATGTTAATGGTGGAAAGGTTTAATTTGAATTTTTGAATTATGCAAAAAGGCCTTCTGTGGATTGTATTAAAGATATGTAAAGGCTGTAATCAATATTTTTTATATTGACAGTGAATCAGATGGCTACTTGTAAGTGAAAGGAGTCACTCGTTGGGATGCACCCATAGACGATTATCAACCGACTCTGCAGTTCTCCTCAGCTCATCTTTTAGCTCATTGTTGTAGGCTACTGATGAAGATTAACATAGACTAAAGGCAATCGAAGACTAAGAACTGTTAAAAAATAATGTTTTGCTTTTTCATGGCTATAAAAACATATTTTCTATTGTATTTATTGACGTAATTCTTCTATTTGATTTGTTTTTTTTCATCAGGGCGACCAAGGCGAGGGTGGACCTGCTGGTCCTCCCGGTCCTCCAGGTCCCCCCGGACCCAGAGGCCCCCCTGGGAACACAGGCAAGGACGGGCCCCGTGGCCCTGCTGGCGAGTCGGTAAGAGCTTCTTCTCATGCATTTGCAAGTGCCAAATGTACACCCACTACACACAGCCATACACACTCCACTTAGTTGCTGATTTTCTTGTCCTCCATCATTCTGCCCCTTTTCCTCACCCTTTAACTAAGGGTACACCACAAAGAATGTACTCATGTAAAACACCTTAGTCATCACAGGCTACTGTGACCCCAATCTTGTTGACCTGGTAGAGTTCAACCACAGGGTGTGACAGATTGCAAAGTGTGCAAATGTATAAAGGGGGAAAGGGTCTATGCAGTAAATTGCAGTGAACCCATATTCTCATTCTTCCGGGTTTGCCAGTGAGCTGTGGCTTACCTAAAAGCTCCCAGAATAGCAACTCTACTCCTAGCCTCATCTGTTTTGTGTAAGACAGCAGCCACAAAGTTCTCCAGCATGCCCCCCATTCTCCCACCCTCCTACCACGGCTGTATCGCTGTGCACCCCTGAAACAGATATGGCACTGTGGCGAGTTCATGGGCAGTTTGCCGGCCTCACCAAACAATAGCTGTGCTCCTCGCCTGAGGCAGTTTATGTTTCTCAAAAATTAACTTTCTGCTTACCAGAGTTTAGTTCATATGCAGCGGCTGCTTAAAGCTGTGGTTGTAGGATGGAAGAGAGAAAGAGGCTATTTATTGTTGTTTAACCAAGGGAAGGAGTGAATGCTCTCTTACCCTCAACTGGCACAGGATAGCAAAAGGATTCAAGTGAAAAATGTCAGTTTTAATGTGGGGCAGTTAAGAGCCGACAGAACACACAGAACCGACAAAAGAGAAAGCCAGCGTAGTTATGAAAATGACTGAAAGCAGACTGGTCTAAGAGAGGGGCCCCGTCCTGTAACCCAGTCAATTTCATGTATTCTCCAAGTTGATTAAAGGCGTTGCAAAACCTAAAACAGCTAAACAAAGCAGAGTGGCGCTAGGAGCCGCTCCATGTTGTGGGCAGATGTCTAAGTGGGCTGAGCAGGAGAAAGTGAGCAAGCCTGCCAGTGTGGGTGTCCACTCTGTGTATCTGCAAAGTGGAAAGTAAAGGAATGACAGCTCAAACTTAGTTGCAGCTATAGTTTCTGTCTGATGCGTGGCTACGTGAAACTCTGTGGTGGATGTGTCCGTAAATAACATCTGCTTTATTTCAACATATCTAAGTTCAGGAAATAATTCTAAGTACATTTTGTGTCGATCATAATTGGAAATGTATCAAACATCTGAACTGGTGTTCACCCATCCTTTTCTGCGCTAAGGATAAAATAAGCAATTTGTTTCCCGCTGCTGTTGAGGAAAGATCAATAGAGGAGGAGGTAAGAGGGGTGAGAAAAGAGGTTAAAAAGCTGCTGGAGCAACTTAGGATGAGGACGACAGTAGTAGTCGGGGATCAGGATGACAGTTTGTATGTGCAGGCAGAGAGCAAGAGGATGAAAACCAGCTGGGACGCATCTAAGAAGCTTTTGCACATTATTGTAAAATATGAGGACAGAGCGGAAGGCTAATAACCTCCAATTCATTTCATGCATTTGTGTGTGTGTATGTGTGTGTCTGTCTGTCTGTCTGTCTGTCTGTGTGTGTGTGTGTGTGTGTGTGTGTGTGTGTGTGTGTGCGTGCGTGCGTGTGTGTGTGTGTGTGTGTGTGTGTGTGTAGAGAGAGAGAGATTGAGGGCTCTTGCACAAGATCCTACTTAGCTGTCTCTGGTCATGGATGACTTCATAGCAGATGTTGCTCCAAGCATACGTCCACCTGGCCCACACAAACAGCCATGATAGGTCTGCTTACCAAAATAAGCCAAATCAATGATGGACATATGCCAGAAAGTGGACATCGAATACTGTGTGTTTGTGTTGTGGCGGAGTCCTGGCCAGGGCTCCAGTCATCAATAGCAAGAAAGGCTTTTTGAATATAGATGGGTGTCACATTAAAGGAAAAACAAACAGGAAGTGGCTTAACCTAACTTAGCCTAACGTAAGTGGCTATTGTTATTGAAGTTATTGTTGTTGGTATTCTCATTGGGGTTTTGATGATGGTGGTGGAGAGCACTGTGTAAAATACACCTTAAAGGACAATTCCAGCGCAAAATGAACCTAGGGGTTAATAACAGATGTGTACCCACTGAATCGTTCTCTGGGACATGTTTTCATGCTAATCAATGTGTTTGTAGCTTCAAACAAGCTAGCGCGGACCGCTGATTAGCTTACAACGCTAGTATTCGGGGCACAGGGAAAGTAAAAACAAACCGCTATTTTGTACCACTAAAAAGGCTCAAAATATCACCACACTTCAACGGTAGGATAATGAGGGTCCCTAAATGTTAACCAAAGCATTTAGAACTTGGTATATAATCGCACCAATGTAAAACATAACTTGTCTAGTGTACTCAGTAGATAACTGTCCATCTGGTCCCTCCGGTCTGGGTCGCCGTCTCCAATTTATTTTCGGGACATCGAAAAAAGTTTCAGTACAGCCCTGTTTATCAGAGAGGGGAAATCTTCAGACTGTACAAAACACTGCGTCTTTTGGGTGTTGCGACGCAACCGGTCCCACTCCGTGCAACACAGACACTCCTGTTCGGTGGCCATAGCTTCACAATGTCCACAGGTACACCACCAGTTTCCCGAAGAAAGACGCTGTGTTGCGGCATTGACTAACGGTAGCTCTCTCTATCTCGTAGCCCTTTCACGGAGCTCCCGCAGCTCTTCGTTCAATAAACTGTCTGTACACTTACAATGTTCTCAACGCTTTGGGTTAACATTTAGGGACCCTCATTATGCTACTGTTGAAGTTTGGTGATATTTTGAGCCTTTTTAGTGGTATAAATAGTGATTTGTTTTTACTTTCCCTGTGCCCCGAATACTAGCATTGTAAGCTAATCAGCGGTCCGCGCTAGCTTGTTTCAAGCTACAAACACATTCGATTAGCATGAAAACATGTCCCAGAGAGCGATCGAGTGGGTACACATCTGTTATTAACCCCTAGGTTTGTTTTGCACCGGAATTGTCCTTTAACTCAAAATCTCCCATAAGCGTTGATTGGGATTGAGATCTGGTGACTGGGACAGCCATAGCATATGAAACCATTCAGCGGGCCTTTGTGCCCTGTGCAAGCATCTGAATCTTGTTTTTCCTTTGTCACCGGTCTGTATGTGCTGCGGCTCAGAGTAAGTGCTTGCTAAACTCAAGTCCATGGACAGGTCATGCCTTGTTAAACACTGACATCTAGTGGCTAAAGTGGTTTGACTCTTCGATGAAGATTTATCTGAAGTCAAGACCTGAAATTTCTCCTCTGTTCTCTTCAGGGTTTTCCAGGTCGTGATGGCGTTGAGGTGAGTGTAGTTCAAATCTAGTTCAAGCTATCATTTTTCATGGATTACTATTATAAGTCTGCAGTGACCATTTGTCTTTCTCTGGATAATTATGGTAACCAACTATATTTCTGCCTAAGGGGCCACAAGGATTGCCTGGGAAGCCGGTACGATCATTAATAAATTACTGACCTTGACTCAACTTAATTGCCTTACTTCTTGTTAGATTCTGCTGTTTTCTACAGAAATATTGTGTAACCAAAATGTGTACTTTTGACATTAATTGACTGTTGTGAACCGACAGGGAGAAGATGGCGAGCCTGGCTATCCAGGACCACAGGGTCCTCCGGGAGCGAAGGTACAGATAAGCGTTATCTATCAGATAGCTTGTATGCTGAGTATCTTAATGTATCTGTCTTTTCATGCATTGACCTCGAATGTTTTCTGTGTGTGAAAACAGGGCGAGTCAGGCATAGGAGAAAAAGGAGAGAGAGGCATGGATGGTCTCCCAGGTTTAAAGGTAGAAGGCCGATATGAAATGGCATTCAAACAATACACACATCAATAACTAGTACTTTTCTTAGCTATAACATTATTTCGACACTATAAAAAAAACATGTTATAATATATCCATAGTTTGAGTTTTTCCATAATGTGTTATATGTGTGATCAAACAGGGAGACAAAGGGGAAATAGGAGAGCAAGGACCACAGGGATCCATGGTATGTGTATTAACCCTCTGAAATTATTCTGTTTTAAACACAGTGTATTGTGATTATCTTCAGTTGTTTATTTAGGCTATGTCTCATTCACTTGTTTTTGCCTCAGGGTAATCCTGGTGAAAAAGGAGCTATGGGCTCCTCAGACATCATCGACTTCAATGGGAAGCTTCTAGATGCTTTCCAGGTGAGTGACATTTAAGCGTCAATGAGACCAGATTTATGGTTGCATCATATATTTCATCAGACACTTATTACTGCATCTCAAGTTGGGCATCAGACAAAAAACTTAAACAAGACCAGAAATTGTCCTGTGGTAAGAAAATATTTTCTAAACCCGCAAAACTGAATATGTCACCATTTCTTCTCGACAGGCCATCAACACCATCAGTGTTTCGGTAATCTGCTGTTGTTTCTGCATGGTTTTGGTGGCGTGATCAGTAACTAACACCTATAATAATCCATATGCATACACAGACTTGAGTAAGCACACTCCCTGTGTGTACCAGCACCTTATCCCACCTGCTTCGGCCAGTGGGTCGGTATGTTTTTGTAGATGCCCTCCACCCAGAACTCCATATTTCAGATTATTGAATGTCCCTCTAGAGGCCACATCTAAGGAATATTACTGAATGTCCCTGTTTTACTAGTCTACCAGGCTCTCTTGTGTATTCAGTTGGAATTAAATGCACAGCCCTAGCAAATATAGTACAGCTGTGCTCTTCTATCACATAACGTGTAGCCTACAAAGAAGCATGCTTAATCATGCAGAAAAATCAACAGCCTTTGTTACATTGTTGTGTTACAAGTGTGTTTTCATGTTATGTATTCAACGTGCCTCACAAGATGCGTAACTTGCTATAGGGCAGCATGGTGTTTTTTTAATCTATGCATTGTGTTCCTCATAACTGAGTGCACAAGGGGAATGCATTAGAAAGGATGGGAGGGGAACCCCTCATAGTCGCCACAGTCTCAGTTTCACATCCCTCTCAAACACAAGACCCTTTGATTCTACCATGTACCGTGCTACATGCTAATAACAGATGACTATCTCTGTAACGGAGTGTGTATTTGATTAAAAACCACTATGAACCAGGTCCCCTCGGACCTGATCTGAAATGGGCTCCTGCATGCAACGCTGTAGACAGCAGCGTGAGTTAGTTACAAAGGAGTCGGTGAAAACATGGACCTGAGATCTTATCAGAAGCCTCGTGCCAACGTGGATCATTTGGCACCAAATCACACGCAAGGTCTCAGCTAGAGTTATATCCGTGGAGCGGGGAGTGCTCATTGGCCACCAAGCTTATGTTATGATTTATTCTCTTTGTGTGAAAAGCAGAATTGGTTTCATTTGTGGTGACATTTTCGGTGATGATGAATTTGGCTTAAAACCATGCTGAAATTGGTGGCTTGTTACTGCCATTTATTTTATAGCTTTTTGTATAATTATTTGCATGATTAGCCTTCACTTTCCAATGATGGAATATCTCAGATCAAACAGTTTTGTAAACATCTATTGGTTTCCATGGCTTAAACGGAAGACAAACAAAAAGTTAGGAATTGGAAGAGAGAGAGGATCGGCATGTAGCTACAAGGCAACATGGGTTCTTTTTTTTTTATGACTTCAAGATGGCCCGAGGACTTCAGAGCGAGAAGTCACAAGTGTAACATTGTGGATGTAGAGATTAAGGAGAGTGATTTAAGAGGTTACCACTAATCAACCAGCATAGAAGATGGCATGGGATGGATATATGTTATTCTTCATCTATCATTAGTGTTACTTAAAGTCATGTAAAAAGATTAGTTTCCCCTCCTATTGTGCAACGGTCTCATCCTGCATCAAAACAATCAACAGAATGGAAAATGATGCCAGGTTATTGTGGACCACAAACCACATTCAGAACAATCTTTATGAGATAAAATTGCTTCAAGTTGGTTGTGATCAGTGAACACAGTGAACAAAAGCAGTCATCAGCTTTGTTTACTGTCAGGCTTGTGTTGTGTAAGCCATCAGCCTGGTTGTATTTTTCTGTGTTGGCCCATGTTTAAGCCTTATGATGGAGTTCTGTGAGTTCCAAGTTTTTTTCACCATTGTAACAAACTGAGTAAACAGCCATATACAGTATATACAGTATATACTACATGTGACTGTCTGAAAATGAGTTAATTAAAGCGGCTATAATCAGTATGTTAATGGGTCACGACAACTTGTCTGTGAAAGGGTTTATCCATAGGGACGAACCCACAGAGAATCATCCCTCAGCTCTCTGGAGTTTTATAGCAAGTTCCAGGTCTTTGTTTTTGCTTTTTAACTTTGCTGTTACTGCTCACTCTCACAGCTCTCATCAGCAGCGTTTTTGGCCACAACACAACAACAGCCATTTTCAGCACAAAAAGCTCTGAAAAACCCACTGTATGCTACCAGCCCAGCACAAAAGCTAAGCTAAAGAGCCATCTACTTTTCTCTTGTTCTTGGAGAGCGAAAGGTAACTAAAAGATTATTGGACAACCATTTCTCAGGACTAGGGCTGGGTATCGCCAATGATTTCTAGAATCGATTCGATTCCGATTCACAAGGTCCCGATTCGATTACATTTTCGATTCAATATCAGTTAGGTTAGGGATATTTCAGTTACAATACCAATTTTGCTTGGATATAAAAGAGATTCTCAGAGAACTCATGCTGTAAATTGTACAAGCAAGAAGCAACCCTCAAATATTTTTTAATAGTGCACCAGGTTGTGGCCAGGTTGGCTCAGTGGGTAGAGCAGGCGCACATATACTGAGAGGTTTATGCCTCGATGCAGAGGACCAGGGTTTGAGTCCAGCCTCTGACGATTTCCTGCATGTCTTCCCCCTCTCTCTCCCCTTTCTCACCTAGCTGTCCTATCAAAATAAAGGTGGAAAAGCCCAAAAATAATCTTTAATAAAATAATGCACCAGGTTAATGTTTGCATTAAGAATTGAACCCCAAACATTTTGTTCAAAGTACTTTTTAGTTATACATCCATGGTGAAAAGGCATATATTATAAGATCAATTTCTGGATTTTATTAATCGATATCAGATCACTCAAACTAAAAATTTTAAATGGAGATTTGATTATTTTAACCCCTAATCAGGACACAAACACTACTCCAAACGAATGCTAATGCTGCTTCGTATCTGCTGGATGTACAAATAATTCCACAAACTAGGTTGCCATATCAACTTAAAATGTGGTGATGTTGCATTTACAGCTTGTTTCCACTGCCCCCAAGTGGCCACAACATTATTGCAGGTTCAGGATGAATACATTGTAATTCAGTGACAGATTAGACCCATCATGAAGTTTATCAGGGCGTATATAACAGTCTTTCAATTTCTGTCTTTCTGCAGGGCCCACCTGGACCACCTGGACCCCCAGGCCCTTCAGGGGAAAAGGTAATGGGCTCTGTCATTCTACCAGTGCACTGCCACCAGCTAGTTATGGGGGTTTAATAAAAGTCAAATTAGATTTTGTGTTAAAACCTGAGCCAGTCATATTCACCGAGTGAATCTTCCCTCTCTTTGCCGTCTCCCAGGGTGAGCTTGGTTTACCTGGGCCAGCAGGAGTCGATGGGGAGAAGGTATGGCTGTGCGATAACACACAGGCTGATTAAATGCCTTATATTGTTTATGCTTTCTTATGGAACTGAACGCGACATCTCTTTGTGATTCTTTGCCTCCAGGGACCTAAGGGTGGCATGGGTGAGACAGGACCACCTGGCGAGAGAGGAGAGAAGGGAGAGATGGGGCTCTCTGGGCCTTCTGTAAGTAGTGACAGTAAACATGTTTCTGGGATTCACAGACAGTGAAAATTACAAAGAAAAACAATTACAAAAAATTACAGTAAAACTACAGCTGGAAGTTAATCTTGCTCTTTGTGGGTCAGGGCATGGACGGACACAAAGGAGAGAAAGGCAACTGCAGAATGGAAGACAACCTGGTTAGTGGAACACAAACATGCAACATTCATTCATATTCACTCATATATGTGTATCATAGCAGTAATTGTGCGTGCCCATTTATTCCATCACTTCAGATTTTTTAATACATTTGTTATTTCTTACGCTTCTAATTTCAATGGTGCTCAGGTTCAGATGATTTCCCAGCCAGGCCCACCCGGGCCACCCGGGCCCCCTGGATCCATGGTGAATAGTTATCATCACTATCTAAATCCAAAACTATTCAAGACAAGTTTGTTGTTTGCACCTGTACAGTAGCTGTCACACTCACAGTGCACAATTTTTTTTCAGGGGCTGCATGGTATGCCTGGTCCGAAGGTAAGACTGCAATACCATGCATGTGTTGTGTGGTGGAGGCTATGGCATGTTGTTTGGTACTCAGTGTTCCTGTCTTTCGATATAGGGTGAGCCTGGATTCGGGATGAAGGGAGAGAAGGGGGACTTTGGTGCTCCTGGACCCAGAGTAAGTTGTTACCTGTTATTATAGTAATAAATCATGATATACCTGGACATAAGTAAGACCGGTGGGACTGGCCGTTCTGGGAACGGCAGGGATTGCGGGTGGATTATGTGTATAGAGCAGCGGCTTATACATTGTCTCATACTAGCGTCCTAAAATCTCGTATTTGATCTGTTTTTATATTTTTTATTGTTTTCAACTGCTCTTTAATGTTTTAGGTAAATCACTTTGAATTGCCCTGTTGCTGAAATGTGCTATACAAATAAAGCTGCCTTGCCTGCCTTGGACATGATACAGTGATGATAATGTACTTTAATTGCAGGGATTAGACGGTCTCCAGGGCCCAACTGGGGCTGCAGGATTAGTGGGTCTTCCAGGTGCAAAGGGAGAAAAGGTAAGCACCCATTCACCTCCATAAATGTGTTTACAATTTTTTATTGTCTTAAATAAAACATACATTATGATAATTATGTGTGTTCGCAGGGCAGAACAGGAGAGCCGGGACTAGATGTGAGTTTTTCACTTGGATCGTGATCTTGACAGTTTCAACTGATTGAACTTTAATCTTTGTCCAGTGATAGTCTGCCTTCTGACCCGTTTGTGCTTTATGTTCAGGGTTTCCCGGGTCTGATGGGAGAGAAAGGTGACCGAGGGGAAAGAGGAGACAAGGTTAGTACAGAACACAGAAAGAAATATTTAATTGTCGTCATTCAAATACAACCGATTCATTCATTCATATATTTTTCTCAACGCTTTTCTCTGTCCTACTCGTGTCCAGGGTGACAGGGGAGCAGTGGGAAAGAGAGGTCTAAAGGGCCAGAAGGGAGAGCAGGGTCCTCCAGGCCTGGACCAGCCTTGTCCTGTGGTATGTCACCTCTACACACACACACACACACACACACACACACACACACACACACACACACACACTGTAATACTGCAAATTGAACTGATTCATTTACTAGCACTTTCCTCTCACATTATACAGTATTTCTCTGCTTTCTTCTCTCAGCACTGTTTCTGTCATTTTCTGTGTTTCTCTGAGTTTCCTTCCTTCTCAATGCTGTGAATGTGTAACTGGCTCTTGCTGACAGGGTTGTGGTGAGACTAAAGGTGTGTCTGAGGAGGCAGGGCTTTCTTCCCCTCCACCTCGTCCTCTTCCTCCTTCCGGCCCTGAGGCCCCCTGTCCTGTGGTACAGTATCTCTGCTTCCTTCCTCCTACTCTCGCATCACTATTTATGCTATCTATCGTTGCTATTTTCTATTCAAACACTTTGTTTCATGTCTTTTTCATCTTTCAAACTCTGTTATACATGTGCTCTTAGTCACTAACCTATACTTCATGTAGTTCTAGTTTAGTATTTACTGTAAAGAGAGGCATTCACGGATTAAAAGAAACAGTAAAAGAAAATGTCAACATTAACTGTCTATGGGAAAAGACTATCTCTATGCCTATGAGACGGAAGATGCCAGGTTACAAAAATATAACCTTATTCTAACCAGCAAAAAAAACTATAAAATGTAGATGTATTCCCACAAATAGGAGTATATACATACATAGAGAACAGTTGATCGCCGCCATGAAGGAACAGCTCTTTTTGTTTTTTATATATACTTATTCACCAACTGGTGTTGAGATTTAAATGAGAGCATCGATACCACTCTCATATTTGTCTGTTAGATATAAGGCTGCGGCTGGTTAGCTTAGCATAAAGACTTGCAACAGAGGTAATAATATTAGATATTGTTTATGAGTCAGGCTAGCTGTTTTCCCCAGTTTCCAGTCTTTATGCCAAGCTAAGCTAACCAGCTGCTGGTTGTAGCCTAATTTAAACAGACAGATATGAGAATGATATCAATCTTGTAAATCTAAATATATCTAAATCTCAGAAAGTAAATAAGAGTATTTCCCCAAATGCTCCCCAAAATGTAAACTATTACTTTAAATAAAGAGGACTGAGAATGTACTCATCTGGAATGTGTTAGAGTAATGAGAAGATTTCTCATTTATATAAAATTACAGAAAAAAACCTCTACCTTTTTATAACATCAGTTTGCTGATAGGGAGTGCACACCTTAAACATTTTTACAGTCGGACTGTGTGAGGTGTGTTAAGATTGCTGCTCTCTCTCTGCAGGGACATGATGGGCTGCCCATACCAGGCTGCTGGCACAAGGTGAGTGTAGAGGCCAAACGTTTTTTAAAGCATATTGTTAACTAATGAAATGATTAGCATTTTTTAATATGAAACAGCAGCTGGCATAGTCAGGGGAAAAGCTAACACCATGTGCAACCAATAGCATACATGTACATTATTACTCTTGTTGATTGTCAGCGTTGAATTCATTGCTCGACTCTGATTTGATACAGGGGCATTTTGTAAGTATATTACAGTGTGAGAGCTTGTAAATGTAAAGCATGAGTATATGAGATGAATAATTATTTATGTTAAAAATTTAATTTGATATGCTACTAATCAATTCCCACTATTCTTCTTTTGCAGTGATGACTAACCAGCAGCATGGAATCTGTACATATTGATATGGTATATATTGCAATTGTATACTACAACAACCCACTCCCTTTTTTCCTTTCTTTCATAAAACATTTTATATAATATATTGAGATTTTTTTTTTAACAAGGACATCTTTGAGTATGCAGTATTATGAAAACTTTTTTGAAACTCTAGAGATCCAGTGTTGTTGAGAATGCAGCTGTGGTTTTGAAGAGAAGAAACTGAACTGGCATTTGGACTCCTACTTTAAAGGATAGTCCAGGTGACAGTGTTGGAGTGCCTTGACAGTCTAGCAGCCTTACTAAACAAAGCCTGACTTGCTGCCTGATTGTAATCATGAACGCTGTATGGATATAACAGTGTGCACTCACCCAGTCTCACGGATGCTTGGATGGATGGACAGATCTCTTTGGGAGTGGCAGATGGAGGAATGTGGGTCAGTACTCTCTTCTCCTCTCTCTGTTTTCTAAAAGGAGGAAATGGCGAGACAGAAGCTCAAACGCAAGCGTCTCTCTCAGCCCTGAAGGGGGGCAGGGGCCTGGTGGAGAAAGGACACATAGACAGGCAGAGAGCACAATGGGCAGATGGGCCTTTATGAAGCAGAGCGAGCCATGTAATGCCTCAGTGTCATACCGAACACTCAGATCCTCTTTTATGGAAACTCTCCAGGAGGGGGCGACAGAGAAACCTGCATTTCCACATTCACCTGAGAAGAAAAGACACACCCTATGTTGCGCAATAGCTTGATAACCAGTCAAAGTTATCTGGGAGTCATTGACGTCACTGACACATAAGGAAGGGTTTTCTGCACCGATACATTGAACAAGTTGTGGTGATCTCTTGTATGGCTCTTTGGTAAAGGTTTTCACTAATTCAATGCATGATCATAATGCACTGTGTTGTTAAGCATCCTGACAGCTTGTATGACTTGTGGTCCCTCATTGAAACCTCAAACAACATTAGATTAATTTTCATTTGCCAATAAGCAGTCTGTAATAGTCTTTACATGTGTACAAGCCACTCAGAGAAGTCAGTAAGTCTACCTTTTAATGGCTTACACTTGTGGCAGTGGTGACTTGTGTGTTGTTTTGTTTTCTTTTGTTATATTCTTACCTATTTTTGTCCAGTTACATTTTGCATTCCTGTGCATTACCATGTTTGTGGAATATAGATAGCTAAACTTTGCCAGATTTGAAGGAACCCTTTACAGTATTCGTAATAAACCAGTGTTCCAGTTGCCCTGACAAATGGTTACCTATCAAATAATTTTTCTTAGTATGTTTTCAGTGTATCTGATGCATTTTGACTGATCGTTACCATTTAATCACTGATGAAGACATGTTTAATTACTGTTGCTAGTTTGCTCTGGACAACAGTGAGTTCTTGCTGCTGACTTAAATATGTGTTGTTTGTTTGATATTTTTAAATCAATATTAGGCATTTGGCCTGAAGGACTAACAGACTCAAGTATACAATTTGAATCAAATGTATACACAACCATTGTCTTTTCATAATTATTAATTTTTATTCAGCAGTACACCTTAGGATAATGGTTTACAAGTGTCACTTATTTTGCATTTTGTGTGTGTGCTTTTTTCAATTATCACACAATGTTTTAGTCCTTACTATCAGATTACATTTATTGGTGTGTTTTGGTCTTTGTAATACATTTTTCTCAGATGGAATAATTTCTTGGTGCTTAAATACTTTTATGTTTTAAAGCTCTAGTCTGCATATCCATATGCAAAACCCCACACGTGTCCACAGTTACGCATGGATCATTGTTTAAAGGAATGTTGAACGTAGGTAAAAAAAATTGTACTTGGGTTTATTGATGTACTATGTTTAAATATTGGGCTACATGTATTTGATTACATTACATGGAATCGTCATTTGGTTCTGGACAGAAATACATACACATGAATGAAGTTCCTTAGTGGACATCTGTGTATTCTACATTGATATTAGTTGTACTTTTTGATACAATATTAATAGCATTCAGTAATATATATTCTGGTTAATCACGAGGCATGACTGACTAGCAATCATTCACAACCTTTTCATTGTTAGAAATGATTATGAACCATTAGAATGTTTTATTGGTTGATTATCTTTAGTCCCCATCAACATACATTCTGCAAAACATTGCTAATTCCAATTCACAACAACACAAACATTGCAACACTTGAAAATGTCAAGCAGGGTCAGTATTAGCGTAGTTTGAAGTACTTTTAGGTAAGTATGATTTTATACCAACTTGTCAAATGAATCAAAGGAGCACAAATGGATATGTGAAGTGTAAAAAAAGTGAATATGGAATTTGCTTTCCCGATTGGGTAAATTGTTAAAGGGCAGTGAAGTACAAGGATAGGAAACACACAGTACATTGGTCATTCCTCTTTAAAATTAAACATATCCACCAGCAGGCTCACATCATGTTCCAATAGTCAGGATGTAGGCCACATATCCATGCAGTGGGAGTCTCTGTTTAATTCTGAAATGACAGCTTTTATTTTTTACAGTACACCTGTAAAGTTTAAAAACTGACATCACACAAAGCCGTTTCCATATTTGGGGGATTAATATGTTTCAACTTTGGAAGGGTTCTGTAAGAAAGATCAGTACATTACATATTAAACCTATACTGCACCACCATTTATGAAGTAACATTCTAGTAACGTTTTCTATAAAACAAAAATCTGTAAATGAGAGTTGTATATCATTAAGCCAAAATAGAATAGCTGGCATACAAACTTTATTTAAGAATGAAAAAAAAAAAAATGATGTTGACTGAGAAGTTATATTGAAAGCAGAATGGTTTTAACTGTAGACCACACACTTCTGAGCAGTATTTCACTGGAAGCTGATGGATATCAGTCACTTAACATTATCAAATGTGTTTATTTCTTTTGCAGATTCCATCACTTTCAGTTTCAAGGCTTAATGGAGTCAGAAAATGGCACAGTGTCTGACTACAGATGGTGTTTTAGCAAGTCCTATATCACAGTATTAGCTTGAATTTGTGGGAATGTTTTTGGTTGTGTATTTGGTTGTAAAAGAATTAAGCTATTTTTGTAATTGTTTAAAAATGTATAACGTGAAATCTGGTCAACTAAACGTAGACTGAAGTAACCTCTCCAGTTTCATGTTTTTTTTTTGTCCATTAAATCATAATCATGTAAAATATTCAGTTTCATTCATTTAACATTATTATAACATCAAGGTGTTCTACCAACCCTACCTCATACTACCTCATACTGCATGACCAATGTATTAAAAAAAAATGCAATGACATAACACATAGGCATGTAATTATTCAGAAAAGAAAACAGCATTTTATTATCCAATAAAGGAAATTAATTTGGTCAGAGAGAAGAAAATAAACACTGTAAAAAGAAGAAAGAAGCTGTAAAAAAACATGCACAAAGTAACACAATAGAGCCATACCATTAAAAAAACAAGATCAGAACATATGATCCTGTAAGTTGTACAAACAGTACAATCAGAGCCCAACACACCATAATGGAAGGCTGCCCCAGCATTGTATGAACTCTATGAATCCAATGGACATGTTAGAGACAGCAGCTGTCCTCACATCCTCAAGACTGAAAGCAATCAGTGTCTGATTGACAGAGAAAAATGAAGAGCCTTCCTACATTTCTAAAGTTAAACAATATCTACAAATATGTGACACTTGCTACTCTAACCTAGCAGATTATGCCTTGGGTTAAATAGTCTACAGCCGTAGCAGCTCTGTGAGGCATTCAGGGACAGCAGTGCTTTGAGCTAATGCTAACACGCGCACATGAACAATGATACTATGCTGATGTTTAGCAGGTAATGTTTACCAGGTTCACCATTTTAGCATGTTAGCATGCTAACATTTATAGCACTAAACACAAAGTACAGCTGAGGCTGATGGGTCACAATATCCTTACATTCATTTTGCAGGTATTTGGTCACAAACCAAAGTATTGAACATATTATAATTTTGACCTGATGGTGGCACTATAGGTAAAGTCAGGGGATCACCAAAGTTATTTTATTTCATCCTGAGGGGAACATAGACCTACTGTGTCCATACCAAACTGCATGGCAATCCATAGTTGTTGAGATATTTCATTAAAAAGCAATATGTCAGTATCAGTAAATACTGAACTCCGAACTAAGCAACACAATGTTCAAATAAATCCAGAGAAAGTTGCCATGAAGTTAATCTGATGCATTATGCTGAATGTGTTGATCAATCCCTGCCACTTCCAGGTTGCTGTTGACCTCTGACACAACACGGAAAGCTCCAAATCAAAAGAGCATTTTAACTAACTCTGCACAGCACCAGTGGAAAGTTTCTTCTCATCCAAATGGAGTTGTCGGTGGCATCAGTGTATTTTTGGACCATCTGGCTCAAATATGCTTATAAGAAGGACAGATAATGGTGTGTTACCCATTAGGCCAATAAAGTGTGCTCTTAATTTGACAACTTTTAGCAAACAAATACAGATACATTTTCACAAATAATTCTCAAATGTCCTCCATTTTTACAGATGAATGACCTCATTGTTTCTAAACAACACAGATGGTTGCAGTTAATGGGGAAGGAAAAACTGGAACAAAGGCATACACCATTAACATCCGGCCCTTTTAATTGCTTACAGCAACACTACATTTCATGTTTTTAATTGTAAATAATAGCTAGTTTTTACAACATATGGCCTTGTGTTTGGGGTGCAATGTTTGTGACTATTAAATTGATGCCACATATCTTAAAGTCACTGACCATCATGGGATTGTTTTACATCTATATTGCATGCATCATAATACGTTGAAACTGGAAGTTTTCTCCTCACCAAAATAGATAGTTCAAATAAAATGCTGTGATTAATATTATTTACTTGCCAATTAATATATTTTTTTAATAAATATTCTATCTGTGAATTAATAACAAGACATTCAGATGTTGGTAATGTTAATAAATGGTTTTATGTAAAATATGGCAAATTTGTTTTTAAACGTATTTTTTCAAGCTCAACCTAAGTGCACATTGTTGCAAAAAGCCAAGAAAGTCTACAACTATATTTAAAGATTCAATAGCAGTACTAGCATCAGCAATCCATAACAAAGGAAGGCAATCCTTAAACTAACTTATAAATCAAGTTAAAGAACGATTCACATTTTCCATTTAGCCTACATGAAATGTGACATTTTCCCATAATGATGGTTCCTGATCTAAATAAGGCAAGGCAGCTTTGTTTATATAGCACATTTCAGCAACAGGGCAACTCAAAGTGCTTTATATAAAACATTACAGAGTAGTTAATTGAAAACAGCTAAAATAGAACAAGGCAGGTATAAAATAGGCCTACAAGAATAAAAGTTACAGTGGAGTGTAAGAAATCAACAATTACTTGATTGAAAAAATAAACCAGAACTTCTAGCCAACATGTGGGATATTTCTTGTACCACACTTGAATAAAGTTTTGTTAATATTGTTCGGTAAAAGCAGTATGAAGTCCACATTTCCCAGAATCCTCAGCGGGCTGTTCACCCCTCATAGTTTTTGCATCCGGGTCTATGCTTCCTTTTCCTCTGTGCACAGATGCGATGAGGACCTAGGTTTTTCTGAACCTCAGAAAAATCCGAATCCATCCTTGTAAAAGGCACCACCCAACCTCGCCAAAATGACCGAGCAGATGACAGTAAGGGGGACCCTTAAGGGGCACAGTGGATGGGTCACCCAGATTGCCACGACGCCCCAGTATCCCGACATGATTCTGTCCGCGTCCCGAGGTGAGGCTTCCTCCGCCGGTTTCGCCAACATGGCTAGGTTAGCATTAGCCAGCTAGTTGGTTTGCGGGTGTAACGTACGATAAATGACAATACTGGTGTGAGTGACTCACAAAATATACAGGAGCAGCCACTAATGCGTGTAATGTTGGTATACAGTTGTTTATGTAGACAAAACCTGCTCAAACTAACGAGAAAGACGCCGGTTATCCAAGCTAACTAACACTCGAGCGTAAACTGAAATCCACTGCGCAAATGCGACACGTTTAATAACGTAAGTGTAGTGTAAGCGTAGTTCTATGCTCAAATGTGTGAATCCGGCAACAGTCCGGTCATGAACAGTAGATTGAGCCTGCCTAAATGTTTGACAGCTTTCCTTGGAAATGCACTTGCACATTGAATCCCTGCATGGCCATGTTAATGTCACCGGTTTACAAAATGAAATGTGGACACTTGAATTAAACAATATCCTGGATGTTTGTTTTCCAGACAAGTCTATCATCATGTGGAAGCTGACCCGTGATGAAACCAACTATGGCATTCCCCAGCGCTCCTTGATGGGCCACTCTCACTTTGTAAGTGATGTGGTCATCTCCTCAGATGGACAGTTTGCCCTGTCCGGTGCCTGGGATGGGTGCCTCCGCCTGTGGGACCTCACCACGTAAGTGCAAGGAGTGGAAATCTCTTCAGTACTGGTCAGATCTTTGGGGTTTAAGGTGGTAAGCTGTTTCCTCTACGTTTGCTGTAGATTTGTTTGTGTCCATATAAAAGTTTAACAGAAAAGTTTACTGCAAGGAATTCTGGATGCATGAAATTAGATCTGATGTTGGGTCTATAACTGGTGCATGAAACAAAGATCGCCATTTCTAATACTGGTTTCTAAATTCAATGCCATCACAAACTTTCTGTAATCAAACCAGGTGACAAGTATGTTGTGAAACTTGAAACTCTTGACCTAGGCCTGGTTTAGCTTAGCCACAGGAATCAAAAAATGATGCCAAAATAACGACTTACATTCGGTCAGCTTGGCTTCAATTAATTGTGAATCTTATAGCTAAGCTACATCAGGTCTTCATCAAGCCTTTCTCCATACCATCAATAGGTCAAATCACTTTGGTTAACTTTTCAGCAAATTGATGGATCTCATAAGGACAGAGGAACTTAATTACAGTACATATGACCTGCATGTGGGTTGGGCAATATGGCTAATTCTATTTAAAGTCAATCTTGCATCTTAACAATTAAGTTTGGAATGAAGATATCATCTAGATGCCAGATTTATGGCTTGAGGGTGGTGCCAGTGAACACCGTCTTTGGATTGTTTTCAACCCAAAAGATAATCCCTTACACATGTACATTCTCCAGCATTACATTTTGTAATGTAAACACAGAAAATAGATTTTAAGAAAAGTTGGCTTGACTGTTAAATGTGTGTAGCTTTTGGGAACGTTCTTAACAGGTGTAGCGATATTGGACAAGCTTTCTTCTACTTAAGTGTCTTAAGATGTGCAACCATTTTGGATTTTTGTAACCATTTTTGCAACCGTTCTGAAATGTGTGGTGTTTCCCTAGTGGCCTCACCACCCGCCAATTTGTTGGACACACCAAGGATGTTCTGAGCGTGGCTTTTTCTGCTGATAATCGCCAGATTGTGTCTGGCTCCCGGGACAAGACCATCAAGCTGTGGAACACTCTTGGAGTCTGCAAGTACACTATCCAGGTGAGCTGCCAACTCATGTTGATGTCTTGTGAGTAGCAGTCGATCTCTTTGTTATTGGAACTAGAATTTAGTGGATTCAAGTACTGGTTAATGGCCTTGCACTTCTTTAAATTAGAAGTTGAAACTTACAATTAGAAGTTCAAATTGATGTCAAATGGAAACAAATGCTGCTCACCTAGTCACCACTGCTTTTATAAGAATAGCATTCTTTTTTATATATATATATATTTTTTTTTTTTAATTCACTCTTTGGTTGGTTGAAAATGTATATAATCTAGGTTTCATGTTGCTAATAAGCAGCCAAATAAAACGCTACTTAAGACATCAGTGTTTTCCCCAAGTTGCTTGGTTTTCATCTGCCCTTTAATCCCTAATGTTGGTTAACCAGAGACTCTTTGAGAATATATATCTGTACCTTCTCAATTTGCAGGATGAGGGCCATTCTGAGTGGACATCTTGCGTGCGCTTCTCCCCCAACAGCAGCAACCCCATCATTGTCTCCTGCGGCTGGGACAAGATGGTCAAGGTACGTTGCTTTTCTGAAACTTGTGCTTTTTGCCTTTTGAGGTCTTTTGTTCTCTGTGGCTTAAAAATGAGCCTGAATGAAACTTAAGTAGTTTGTTTTCCCAGTGATATGGGGAAAAACATGTATTAATGTATTACCTGACCACTTCAGGTCGACAGCACAACCCATATAGCTTTATATGATCTGGTCATTATACTACAGTAGTGGTGATATAGTCTTTGTCCTTTGCCCCTAGGTGTGGAACCTGGCCAACTGCAAGCTGAAGACCAACCACATTGGCCACACTGGCTTCCTGAACACAGTGACTGTCTCTCCTGATGGTTCCTTGTGTGCATCTGGTGGAAGGGTATACAGTATATATTTTTTTATTATTGTAGACTGCCACATAATGTTTTTTGATCTTTTCTCCACCATTATGAACTCAATTAAAGCACCAATTTAAGTCCAGCTGCAGGTTTTAGCAGTGATGAAAACTTTCAATGCATCTGTTTAACATTGATGATAAAGAGGCTGTTTCTGAGTGTGACCTGCACTTGAAGGACTGTTTATTCGGCACCAACACAATGTTGCTGCTAAATAATTATAAACATTATGCAACAAACTCCCTAGTTGTTAGCTGTTGAGCATCATGCACTTATCCTAAATCGACTATATTTATAAATATGGTTATTGAAGCGTATTTTCTCTTTTGATCTAGGATGGCCAGGCCATGCTGTGGGACCTGAATGAGGGCAAGCACCTCTACACCCTGGACAGTGGTGACACCATCAATGCCCTCTGCTTCAGCCCCAACCGTTACTGGCTGTGTGCCGCTACTGGCCCCAGTATCAAGATTTGGGTAAACTTCATCCTAAAAATCTCATGACCCGTATATGGTCCATTTAAAGCTACAGTGCAAAGGGCAGTGATGAAACTTAAAATGCCAACTGTATTCTTTGATGATAAAGAGGCTGTTTCTGAGCTCTAACCATGACCAATTTGTACTTTGTGGAATAACTTTTGGATGCATCTTCTTTCATTGATCTGATGCTACTTATGAGCAGTTACTCAATGCACTGCCTCTGGTGTTTTCTTCTCCATGTAGGATCTGGAGGGCAAGATCATTGTGGATGAGCTGAGACAGGAAGTGATCAGCACAAACAGCAAGGCTGAACCCCCACAGTGTACTTCCCTGGCATGGTCTGCTGATGGACAGGTACAACACACTCCGCTCTGTAGCACCTTTCCAGTACAGATGTCTGGCTTTCCCACTAATTGGTGGCTTAAGTGTTTACCCCCAGTGATTATACCCATTCACTTTTAACTCTGATGTCAAATGATGACAGTCCTGCAAATATGAGGGGAATTAAAAACACAATTTATTTTTTATATTAATTTGCTAACTATACGTCTATAAAATTACAGAATTTGAGTAATCCATGTTCCTCTATCCAATTTTCTTTCTTTCCAGACCCTGTTTGCTGGCTACACTGACAACCTGATCAGAGTGTGGCAGGTCACTATTGGAACTCGATAAGAACTTTTCGTCGAAGCTACTTTGAATAAAAGACTGTTTGAAAATAATGTGTTCCGTCTTGGTTTCAACACTGTCTATAAATGATTATAATACATAAAATAAGATGTTTATTACCAGTAAAAAGAAGTTTTACTTTATTTCACAAAACTTGTATAACCGCAGCAGGGACAATAATTCATTCCAAACCTCAAAGCAATAATGACAAGTTTATTAAGGACATAATCAATTTGTCACTTGCTTTGCGCCACCACTTAAATATTAATGTTAGTGTTAAGAATATCTTCTATACATACTAAAACTGGAAGGTGAATAAATATTGACTAAATGAATGTCAAAATGCAAATGGTAGTGAGAGATTTACCCCAGTATCTTGTAAATTGCATCGGTTGACCTGCTTGGATTGCCGTAGATTTATAATGGTATCCTAGCAACCCAAACAGAAATCAAGAACGGAGGGCAGTGGGTTAAACCGCAGCAGAGCAGCTCTTCGACATTTTTTAATTCGTACTAACGTTACTTACTTTACCAGCTAATGCTACACATAACGTTTAGTGTAACCCAACTGTTAACTAATGTAACGTTAGAGCTAATTACTGTCTAACGTGAAGTTTAGTTGAAGGGACGTAACATTATTAGCTAGCTAGCCAGCTAAATGATACAGATGCTTGTGTTGCATGCCGGGAAAGATGGACCAAGCTTCTTATCCTCGCATCTTTGTGGAAAGAACTCTGGCCCTTATTAAACCAGATGCCATCCACAAATCTGAGGAGATTGAGGACATTGTGCTCAAATCGGGCTTCATTATCCTGCAGGTTGGTTCAAATGTCCCAGAAAATACAGCCGTGACAGTAGGCGTATTAAACATTAACATCTATAAACTATGTGCGATCTTTAGGGTGTGTTGCATCGTGTCAGGAAGAGGTTGATCCAATTAATTATTTTTGAGGCAATAGTTTGTGTAATTATCTGTTATCATAAGTTACCCCTACGTAAACAAGTAACGTTACGGCGTTTTTTCAATTGTGTGCAAAGCCTGAATGATACATGGCTGATTTGTCTCAGATGTTGTCAGCATATATATATATATATATAGCTATATGCGTCACTGTGTCCACGTTCGGACACTTATTGGCTAACGTTCTATCAAAATATCTGTTCAAATATAAATGATCTATTAATGTTTTCAGTTAATTTTAATGGTGTAAAACTAAAGTGTAACTTCTTACCTTTCTAACGGTATATAGCTAGTGTTTACTTTAGCTTTTACTTTACAAGAGCCGGCTAAAGTACGCTATCAACGGTGAATTAGCCGTGCGCTACCCTTGGCCATAACCGGACACCACCCCTATCTCGTCGCTGTAAATACTGGCCGTTGCTGGTTTTTCGGGGATCAAGTCCCATCAATGCTGTCAAAACTACCGGATCGTACTTCCGTCCTTCACAATAAAATGACATGCTTCAATAGCTCTGAACTATGCAATAAAAGCTCTTTAATTTCCAGTACAGTAAAAATAGAAACTTTTTAGAGGAAAAGATCGTCGCCCGAGCGTTCTTACTTCTTTTTCTCATCAAAGTAACTTTCATATACTAATTAGACATCTAAATGTCCATGTACATATAAGGAAAGTCATACGTAGATTGTTAGATGGGTATAGATCAATTCTGCTAACATTTTTGGTGATGATCGGAAACGTAAAGTACCGCGAAAAGACCGGAAAGTGCGTCAGGTCGGAAGTGTCCGAATATGGCCAATAGCAGCGAGTGGTGTCCGAACGTGGACACAGCTACGGGTTGTGTGACAAGAAATTGCTGTAATTTACAGAAATGCAAAAGACGTTTCAGGCATTAATTATATAGTTTGTCCACCAGAGAGCGCTAACAATGTCCTGCTCAGCACATATGGTCCCACTTTCTTAATAACCAAATTTAAAGGATCTTTATCAAAACGTTTTTTTTTTTTTTAAATAAAAAAAAAAATAGGATGATAACATATCAGAATTTGTCACATTATTAGTATTAAGGCAAATGCTGATTCCAAAAATCCAGAATCAGTTCACATTTCACAAGTGTCCAATACTTCATTCTTGTGGCAGAGGCGAAAGCTGCAGCTAAGTCCAGAGCAGTGCAGTGACTTCTACGCAGACCAATATGGAAAGCTCTTCTTTCCCAGCTTGACTGCCTTCATGAGCTCTGGCCCCATCGTTGCCATGACTCTGGCCCGCGACAATGCCATCGCCCACTGGAAGTCCATCATAGGGCCTGTCAACAGCACCAAGGCCAGAGAAACTCATCCAGAGTGGTCAGTCTGTTAACTTTTAAGGTGTTGATTCAGTCTTTTGTTTTGTTGTCTGTTCCTTCTATGGCATATGCTTTTTATATATGTAATCATTAATGTAGCTATTACAATTGTGGGCATTTTGACTAAATCACTGCCGAGAAGGGCTAATGGAAAGTGGGGTGTATACACAAACCAGGCCTGTGATCTATCCCATGAAATCATACTACAGTAGATATTTCTTACTTACAAAACAGTCTGGCACTAACAAACAGACTAATAAACAGATCTTCCGTATATATATATAACACTTTGAATAACTACTATTCCTAACACAATGTAAGTTCTGTATGTGTCCCATATTTATTAGTGTTTGAGCACATCCACATTAGGGTGTTACAATACTTATATTAATATTAGTATTGTTATAAAAATGAAATATTACTTAATATTTCCGTGATATCATGGCACCAATCCTTTGGTCAGACAGAATGAGACAGGGAGTGCTGTGTGGTGGACACATTATATTTTATTACATTATATATACACATTATATTACAAAATAATAATGTTAGGTCAAACATATTCTTGACAGTAGATCCTCTATATGGTTTTGAAAAAGTACTCATAATATTCTCTGTGGTCTTGTTACTGTGTATTAGGCTTACAATGCAAAAGTTTGATCAAGCAGTAGTTTAGGTATTTGCACATAAATGTATAATTGATTGTAATTCTGGGCCCCAGCTTCTGATTATCAGTACATAGGTCACCATGCCCTGTGAGTGTGACTCATCCTGCTTGGTATCATGATTCATTATTTTGACCTAATATAGAGGGGTAAAGGTTTGCAGTCATGACAACCCTGGCAGATATATTTATATGAATGTGTGATATGATGTATTTTCCCCCCAGCCTTAGAGCAAAATATGGCACTTCTGACCTTAAAAATGCACTCCATGGCAGCGAGTCTTTTCATGCGGCTGAAAGGGAGATCAAATTCATGTTCCCAAACTGTAAGTAATACACACAACCACACATACTGTTGTTTGTATAGAAATGTAGTATTGAACACTTATGATTGTGTACCCCACATGGTTTCTCTCTGCAGCTGTAATCGAGCCTTTTCCCTCAAGAGAAGCCACGGCAGAATACCTGAGCAGGTATGTAAACCCAACTCTGCTACGTGGACTCACTGAGCTCTGCAAGTACAAGCCACACAATCCCTGTGTAAGTATTTGATGCTCAATATTTGAAGATATCCAGTTATTTATTAGCCAGGTATTTATTGTTGTTACCATGTTATCCTGCACTTTTGTCTTCAATAGATTTGGCTTGCTGACTGGCTGATCAACAACAATCCAAACCAGCCTCAAATATGTGATGGAGCCATTCTGGAAGAAGCACAATAACAACAGAGACAAAAGGGGCCCAATACATAATTTCAGACGTCATTTTTTGACAGATGTATTTGTTCCGTACTATGATTAAACAAAATGTCTTTTCAGCACTAATCATTTGTTTTGTTTGCTTTCTGGTAAGTTTGGCCTATTTGTAAACCACTTGTTCTTCCTTTAACACTTCTTCAAATGGTGTGACTTCAATTCATAACCTAAAATGTATGCAATAAATCAAATATCTCAGATTTGTTTATTGTTAACAATGCGATCCCACCAGGTCTAACAAGTCAATGTAGTAAATCAGCCAGTGGGTTTAAAAGTGCTTATTTAGTGAGTACGATTGCAACAAATTAATTGGATGAGTTGCATGACCTGTGTTAAGTTGATAACATTAACTAAGTTGGACCAAACACTCATATAATAAGATGTTCTGGTGTACCAGAGGGCTTCTGGTAATTGGCTGTATATAAACTTGACAAAATAGTGTTCATTGTGAATGTGAACATAGTCCCTGCAAAAAAAAAGCATCATTATATGTGTCCATGTAGGCCCACACACATAAAAGGCTTGGTGACAGCTTTCTATGAGTTAATCTATCATTAATGTTGATACAGAGATACTAAGATCTACATTTTGGACATTTTCACATACCGTCCTTTTCACAAACCTGGACTGGACTTGACTACTGTTGCATTGCCTTCATTTTTGTCAGATTCAGAGTGAATATCAGTACAAGTCAGTCCAATTCTAAGAGTAACGCTTTGAAACATTATTCAGTACTAGCAATTCATATATATATATTTTTTTAATATGCCATGAAAAACTCTTTCTCATTAGACGCAGAAAGGCTAATCGGAGTTCCTTCCTGTGTGTTAAGGGCGTGAACATGTTCTGTAAAAAGAAATGGACGTGTATGTAATTGGTCGGTGCAATGAATGGCAGTAGTGACCATCCAATCAGATGGCTTCTCTGCAGAAATTGCGTTTTTTTCTGCCGGTTCTAGAAAACCAACCACGAGTTGTCGTCGTGTGGGAGAATCCATCTTGAAGAGAGCTCTCCGGTTGTGTGACCAGTAAGCAGTTTTTCCGTACTTCTTTAGCTTTGTTTTTTCCCCATTATATTGTCACGTAAGTACTGTGGTTGTTGTAGTGTTTTTTTTTTTTTTTTGCTATTCTGGTAGATGTAGATGAAATAGCTGTAATTGGTAGAAAATATAGGCCTATAGTGCGGCTAGCACGGCCTTTGCATTACGTAACTGCGAATTTTAGTTGTAACGTTAGTCCAGGCTTGGTTTATCAGTGTGATGCAGATGGTTACACTGTTTCTAATCTTTAGCTCTACCAGAAGTGTACTTCAGATGCTGGGTGGTTATTGTGTTGTTTTAAGTTAACGTTACTCAGTTGCCATTTGCTGGTGCTGTGCAACAAAAACGGCTCTTAAGAATGTATGGGACACGATCGTGCCGGGCAAAATGGTGGGAAATGCATGCATTGCCACCATGTAAATGGCGAAGCATGTACGGCATGAGGGATTATAAACCCACCGTGATTTAGTTTAACTCGATGCATATTTTTTTCTTTTGGGTTTAGGTATAATAGTACAAAATGTCCGAGACAGAGCAACAGTATATGGAAACATCAGAAAACGGCCACGAAGTCGACGATGATTTTAACGGAGCCGAACACACCGAGGAGGGGAACGACGAGAGCGCCGTGAATGACTGCGGAGAGGGAGAGGGCGCAGGCCCCGACGCCGACGGGAATTCGCAAAACGGTGGCTCAGAGGGCGGCCAGATCGACGCCAGCAAAGGCGAGGAGGATGCGGGGTGAGTTAAAAAAATAGTGTAATGTGAAGATATCGACTTTTTAAAATAAGCACTCGTGGTTTGGCATGTTTCTTTGTTCAACCGGCCTTTGTTGGCGCCATATGCAGAGCGGAGGGGGGGGATGGGCGCTTGTGCAGGGATCAAATCTAACATGTATTGGCTCACCAGAGACTACTGATATGTGTCTGATGTATCGTAGCGATTATTAGTATATTGAATTAATGTTGCAAAATAACATTTAGCTATAGCAACTGTAGCCTGCCTCCCTACGTCATTGGTACAACAGATGTTCTGGAACAGTGTGTACATTTACACCCCCCCCACTCCTGCCCAACACCACCCCCACTGGGCCATATATAAAGTTGGAGAAGCTGGCTGCCTGTAATGCTAAACATGTCCCTTTCCGTCTCTCTGTGCTCAGGAAAATGTTTGTTGGTGGTCTCAGCTGGGAAACGAGCAAGAAGGATCTTAAAGATTACTTCACTAAATTTGGTGAGGTGACAGATTGCACCATAAAGATGGACCAGCAGACAGGCCGGTCAAGAGGCTTTGGCTTCATTCTCTTTAAAGATGCAGCCAGTGTAGAAAAGGTGAGTGGGGAAGCAATTATGTCGAAGCCAAAGTAACTGTGTTTTACAAGACTGGCCATTTTCAATGTTTTCCTGTGTGTTGTTTTTTTTTTAAGGTTCTTGAACAGAAGGAGCACAGGCTAGACGGCAGAGTGATCGACCCAAAGAAAGCCATGGCCATGAAGAAAGATCCAGTCAAGAAAATCTTTGTGGGCGGCCTTAACCCCGACACCTCAAAGGAAGTCATTCAGGAGTACTTTGGAACCTTTGGAGAGGTATGGTATTCAAGAGAGATTTCATTGTTTATTTAGGAATTAAATGCTGAAGATATTGGCTGCTTCAAATTTTGTTTTCTTCTTGTGTAGGTTGAGACCATTGAGCTTCCACAAGATCCAAAGACAGAAAAGAGGAGGGGATTCGTATTTATCACATATAAAGAAGAGACTCCTGTCAAGAAGGTTATGGAGAAGAAATACCACAATGTTGGTGGAAGCAAGGTATTGGCACATTCTGCATGCAGGTGAAATTGGGTATGCTTTGTTTTGTACATTTTTGCAAAAGTCATGTCACGCTGCAATGTAATGTGCTCTTGTGTGGTGTTCCAGTGTGAAATTAAAATAGCCCAGCCCAAAGAGGTCTACCAGCAGCAGCAGTATGGTGCCCGTGGATACGGAGGACGCGGCAGGGGCCGTGGAGGTAAGCACCCTTTTTTTGTGTGTGTGTATACCGGCAAGATCTTTATTTTAAACTATACTCAACTGTAGAATTTGTGACAAGTAACTGCCTGGGTCCTGTGTGCTGGAGAGTTGTGACAAAGGCCTCACCTGTTGTTTCTAGGCCAGGGCCAGAACTGGAATCAAGGTTACAACAACTACTGGAACCAACCTGGATACAACCAGAACTATGGCTACGGACAGCAAGGCTACGGATATGGCGGCTACGGCAACTATGACTACTCTGCTGGTTATTACGGCTATGGGGGTGGCTACGATTACAGTAAGCGATAAGTGCCCCCAGGGAACGAAAAAAGAATGAGAGAAACTTTATTTTCTTGGTCCTCCTTGTTGTACAGAAGAACTCAGTCCCTTTTTCTCTTGTCCTCCAGACCAGGGCAATACAAGCTATGGGAAAACTCCAAGACGTGGAGGCCACCAGAGTAGCTACAAGCCATACTGATCACACGTAGTGCAGGTATGCATTTTTGCATCATCCGTGGTAGTATGAGAACATAGCTGTAACCATTGGTGCCTTTTTGACCCCAAAGATCTCCATCTACTCTAAATCCATTCAAGCATTGTGGTGGGGTTAGGGTAGGCCGTGTTGTGGGGTCTGTGATCATTAAAGATGGATTCATTCCACCTGTCAGCCATCTTAAGATGCATCTCTACTACTTGATCAATAAGGGTTGAGTTGGTGGTGGTTGAGAACAGGAATAAGGACCGTTTCACCTTTCACCAGGTGCTAGGTGTAATAGTTAGCGGTTGTGCCCCCCCCCCCCCCCCAAAGTGTGTCTGTCCATTCACTGACCTGTCAAACTCATTCATGCACCTGTCTGTCTTTGTGTAATTGCATGCCGTATTTGGTTTATTCTCAGTAACGTTAAGCACCGTGTTTTTCTCTTAAGGTCTAAAGTAAATAAGAAAAAGAGATCCATGGTCTGACCACAACCAACATGGGCTCTGGCTTTTCCTTTGGAGTTGGCAGAAATTTGGACTCATGCTCCATTTGTACAGATCAAGTGAGGAACTGGGGAAGCAAATGTCACTTTTCCACTTTTTATTTTATATTGTTTTGTGTCCATTTACATTTCCAGTGATGGAAGTGTTATTTTTACTGTACTTTTTGGTACCTTTTGAATCTAATGTATTGTATGGTTGTATTTTTACATGTCTACTGGATTTACAGATGAGCAGGAGCAAGAGCTTTTAAAGCTCACAAATAAAACAATTTCATTTTTTCTTTTTCTTTTGGTGTTTCTAGATCTTTAGTTATTATTCTCCCGTGCTGAATGTTGGATGCGAGATGCATGGCTTCAGATGTGGGGTGAGGCAAAATAAGGGATTTAAACCAATCAATGGGTTCATTGTAAGCGTGTCAAGTGAATGTTTGCAGATGGCCTAGTAGACGAAGGCAACCAGCATCTTTTTGGCTTTTAAGGAGATTCTTCCCCCATCATGTCTGCAATTTTAAGTGGCTTTACTAGTGTTATTCAACTGAACGCAAGCCTGTTAATGTAAGAGGGTACTCCCTCTCTCACTGGAAACTCATTCCTCTAGTGTCTTGGGCAAATTGGTAGAAATAAACTTTTGGATTATATTACACATGGATCCTTTTGTTATTATTTGTAAAGTTAATGTTAAATGTTTTGTACTGTTAAATGGCTTGCTTGTTTTCGTCTCGAGTAATGTTAACCTCCCTACGAATGCCTCTTGCGGTGGGAGAGGGCTTCACTACCTGCAGGATAACTGGCTGAGTGTTAAGACCCATTCAACTAGATGTGAAACTGCAGTACTTGAGCATTTTTTATGAATGTGACCAGGAGTTAAAAATAGTGGTCTGGTAAGTGCTTATCTCAACCATACTGTGTATTGGAAACATGTTGCTGATCAATGTTGTAAGTTGGGACTAATTCAAATATTGCTACTGTGGGTAAAAGAAAGCAAGAGTCATTTAAAAGTTTATTAGTTTACGTTTATTTTTGGGAGTCATTAGTGTCACATTAGCACCTTGTGTACTGGGTCATCTTTCAGGTGGATTTGGTAACAATGTGCTGGCGCTGGCATCAATTTCAATTTGACCTCCAATTGGCTAGATTTCATCAGTGAGGCGACTGCACTGAACACCTGGGGGGCACAAAAAAAGATTTATGACAGACTTTAAGGTTGCATGGCTCTAGACTGACTGCCGTTTAAATTCTATTGCCACTGATTTGATATTTCATAGATTTAAGCTTTGATATAAAAATGTACTGATAGAGATCAAGGCAGTTATTATGAGGCAGACTGATCAGTCCATTTCAAAAACAGTCCCCACAGTGGTCAGTGTGAGTGGAAGATGGCAACATGTTCTAAGTGAAATGAATGAACTTGTTTGATCTTTTGGAACCTCAAGTATAGACATTCACATCTCTACCTCTGAACTTTATGAATGTGACCATGTCTGATGCAATTAAAAGTTTTTCTACAGGTTTAACAAACCTTTAGATGTCTTCCTTTTCCAATTTAAATGTCACTGGCTTCCATGTCTGAGAACAGGACAATTGAATATGTTATTCTACAATTATGAAATGTGTGTTAAGTCTTTATAGGCATCTGTCAGTGTTCAGACTCCTATTACAGTTAGTGTTCTGTGTTTTAAGTAGATTCATATCTACAAACAATCCAAACAGCTGTAGACTAAATGTTTGTGTAACTAACCTGTGAGGATTCGGTCAATACATTGTACTGCCAGTTCTGCATCCTCCATACTGAAACACATAGGAGGTTTAAACTTAACGACGTTTTCCCAGGGGCCATCTGTGCTGACGCAGATTTGATCCTCCTCTTTTAACCTAATGTAAAAGGGACATTAGGTTGATTAAATCACAGACCACCCCTCAGGAGAGACCGTGTATACAAACTGCTAAACTATAAGCATTAACTGCTGTGTTGCGCTCTACTCCGGTACCTCTTCACTACCCGTGCTGCCGTTTCTGTGGCTGGAGTCTTCTGATCCCTGTCTGAAACCAGCTCAAGACCCACAAACAGCCCTACACCTCTGTTAAAAAAAACAAACAACAAAAGCATCGTTTGAACCCATGATTTAAGTTCTTAGTGACCCTTCTCAACATTGAATCACATAGTATGGAAGGATGAAAAATGTCCATATTTAAAACAATTTTTCTACAATGTATATTAATTTCATTAGTATACAAGCCGCATCTCTCATGTAATGGCACTTTCTCCCCCTGCATGTCCACATACTTCGTAATCCTGAACACCCACTGTGAAAAAGAGTGCAGACCACTCTAATAGAATGAGTTATGAGTTGTTCCATCACAATATTTGCAAGTCCGAGAGATGTCGGTCAAGCACTGTACATGCTCACTCTGTCCTGACGAGGTCTTCTCAGCTAAGAGAAGTGAAAACACCTCTGTGGATGTACCAAGAGTGCATAGGAACTTTTAGTGTTGGCAGTAAAATGGTATTAGGTGACAACTTAATGATGTCAGATACCTTGTCAATTAATGCTTTTCATCATTTTAAAAATCTGATTTAATGCCATGGACTCTTGAGAATAGGATATAACTTGCCTTTATGGGCATGATAGCCCGAGTGCACTAGTCGCTGCATCCTTACCTGACATCGCCAATTATTTGATGTTGTGTCTGTAGCTTTGTGAGCAAATCCTTAAGATAAGCTCCCACCCTTGTGGCGTTTCCTCTTAAGTCCTCTTTCTCTATCACATCAAGTACTGCCAGGCCAATTGCACAGGACACTGGATTCCCTCCAAACTGCATGAAGTTAAGAGACAAACAGATAAATGTATTAAATTACTCACCCCGTGCTACCTCAAATTCTTGAAGAAAGATGTTTTTTGTCACATGCCTCCACGGTGAATGAAAAAATCCCAAAAATTCTTTGTTCCCCCGTAAAGGCATGCAAGAAATGAAATCTTCAAGAATTCAAGGTATACAAATGATTATTTTGAGGGTGAATTCTAATTAATAATGTATGTTTTATCCAGCGGCGTAGTGGTAAATTAAAAAGTGGCTAAACACCTTACTTACGTCACTAAGTGACCAACATAACCACCACGAGAATAGGTTAAACATGAAAAAATATTTTTTACCATTTACCTTAAAAGACAATATCTTTATGTAACTGGCATCAGTTACTTAGAATGTTATTATTGATGAAAAGCTATAGATACCAACTTGAAGGAACATGCATTCATATTGTGTTGAGGCTACTGTATAGTCACCGTATTGAAGTATTCCACTCCGTTGGCTGTGAAAGCTCCAGCTATCTCTACAGTGGTTGCCACACATGCCAGGGGATGCCCATTGCCCATTGGTTTACCCATGGTCACTATGTCGGGACAGAAACCCTCCCCCTGCAGCTGGAAAGCCCAGAAATGACTTCCCACACGGCCAAAGCCTGTCTGCACCTCGTCTGCCACAAAAACTCCACCAGCTGAGCGCACATATCTGTGCAGAGTATAAGAGAGATGCACCATGTATAATGTACACGTGGATGAGCAAAAACAGAACCTGAAAAACGAGTCACCACTCACTCTGCAACTTTAGTTGAGTATCCTTGGGGCAAGATTATTTGTCCCCCAACACTTGGCAATGATTCAGCAAAGAAGGCAGAGATCTAGGGGGAAAAGGTAGTAAATAAGTAAGTAAGTTATACAAGTAAGGTTACGTAACCTTTATTATCCCTGTGGGGGGGCATTTGTTTTACAGCCAGCAGAGAATAAAAGAGCAGTTCATACACAGGATACACAACATAACATACAGTACGTTATATAAATGGCATGCATTGGTCATGTTTATTACAGAATTATACATTCTCTGTATAACAAAAAGTGTTATGAGTGTTACTGATTTTATTCAGGCTACATGAAACTGACGTAGTGTACTGTATGTACCTTACGGCCTTTCCTGTGCACCTCCTCTATTAGGTCTTTCACTGTATCAGCGTATGCTTGGCCAGGGTTGGGGTGATCCTCTCTGTATATGCCTCTGTAGGTGTCTGGTAAGGGTGCCTAAGAGGATAAATCACATTCTTTCAGATAGGTCGAGTCCACTGTTGGTCAGCCATTTGTGTGATGATGGTTGTATAAATGTACAAACCACATGAACCCATTCTTTCTGTCCTGCCAGTTTCCGGAACTTGTAAGGACTAATGTCGATGAGGGACATTAGATGCCCATGGTACGCACTAGTATAAAAGGAGAGTTCATTGTAATTCATAACCAAGTGTTGTCAGAAGGGAATGTGTTGCAATAGAACAGAATACTTACTGGTCAAGCACAATGACGTCCTGATGTTGGGTGTACTGCTGTGCCAAGCGTAGGGCAAGATCATTGGCCTCTGAACTATCAGAAGAACAGATGTAAAAAAAAAAAAAAAAAAAAATCTCTGGAATGTTACTTCAGGAATACATTCTGTGGGGGTGGGGGTGTATTATTTACCCAGAGTTAACAAAGTAGAAGACACACAGTTTCTCAGGCAGGGTGGCAGCCAGGCGGTCTGCATACATGACTATGTTGTCGTGCAGGAATCGTGCATTTGTGTTCAGGAGGTCCATTTGTTCTGCTGCAGCTTTTGTAATGCTAGGGTGACAGTGGCCCACTACAAAATAAAGTATACTGTATGTTACTAACACATACAACGTTCTGACATTAGTAGACAACGAGTGTAATATACTGCGTTTTACAAGGTAATAAATGTGGACTATGCACTGGATGTTTTACCATGATGAACGTTGCTGATGCAATCCAGATAGCGCTTGCCATTTTCATCGAACAGATATTGGCCTCTTGCTTTTATTATTTTCACAGGTTCGTCTGGATAAAATAGTCTACATGACTGCCTGTAATCGAAGAAATGAATAGGAGTCAGCAACTTTTGTGCACGCACTCACTGTACATAATATGTTTACCAGCTAGCATCAAGAAAATCACACTGGTTCAGTTACATACCCGATTAATCTCTTCCTCATTGCGAGAGTTTCTTCTTTCCTGAGTTTTTCAAACGCCATATTGGTAGAGACAATGAACGAAGAGCTACTACCGTCATCAAGAGTAATTATCTATGGGTTATGGAATTGTTCTGAAAAGTCTTGACATCCACCACGCATGCGTCCCTTGTGGATGATGATTCTTCTTCTTCTTCTTCTTCTTCTTCTTCTTCTTCTTCTTCTTCTTCTTCTTCTTCTTGTTTTACGGCGGTTGGCGTCTATCTTATTAGCATTCGTGTATTACCGCCACCTTCTCCTCCGGAGTGTGGATCAGACAATAGACTTAAAATCTAAATCCCTTCACAAAAAAACACACACACACACACACACACACACACACACACACACACACACACACACACACACACACACACACACACACACACACTAAACTACATTTTATCCTCCATATTATCCATGTCAGCAACACTAGCACCCTATTCCTGTCTTTTTATCATGCTTTTAAAAAAAAATAGTGTCCCTTAGAAATGCTAACAGTATTCTGACATGTGCCTTCTCACCCATGCTTAGTCATTCTTTTAATGTGAATTCCTTCACCCCTAATCCCTCATCATCTCTCTCTGTGTCCCATATGCCCTACAACTCAGAACTACATGTTCCACTGTCTCCTCTTCCTGACATCTCTCACACAAACCTGTCTGGTGTTTCCCCACCATCTTCAACGTTTTGTTTAGTCCACAGTGCCCTAACCTTAAATATTGTCAACACTGTTTCCTTTCTCCTATGTCCACCACCTACACTATTAACTTGGACTTTTATATAGGTGTCTACTTTCTCCTCTCTGTCCCACCTTCCTTGCCATACTTGATTTGCTTTTTCCCAGATTAAAAATTGAACCTCTGCTTTACTGATACTAATTTGCATTCTTTAAAGCCCTCTTTGCTAACTCATCCACCCTTTCATTTCCCCTCACCCCTACATGCGATGGGACTCACAGAAATTTAACATGACCTGATTCCAATTCTTTTTGCTGGTATTGCCACCCCAAATCCTGTTACTCCTGTCTCAGGTTTCTTAGCACCAACCATATTAATCTGTATATAATGACTACACTCTTTCATTATGTGATAGTTGAAAGCACTTATCGAATCAAAGCTATCTTTTTCTTTCCTTTTTACCTCTAACAAATATCAGTCTATATTAGGCCAAATAATCATCTATGGAGTAATCACTGGATAAACTACTGAGGGGCTTATTCTCAGATCAAACACTCCAAATTCTTTTACAATATTATTTTCTACTCGACCAAAGTTATCCCTCTAATTCCTCCCATTCTCCCAGCACTCACTGCAACACTCCTTTTGTGGGATGAGAATCATTGTGTGTCCCTGCAAATTAACCCAGTAGTTTGCCATCAGTTGCATCCTTCTTATTTCCAACGGCATCTCCCCCATTTCTACCTGTAGGGCAGGAACTGGCGATGTTTTAAAAGCCTCCCGACACTTATAATGCCTGTGCCTGAATCACATCCACCTTTCTTAAAAGAGAGCTGGCGACCCAATCATAAGCCCATTCCACCCCGTCATCAATCGCTCCTTGCAATCTCCTGATTACATGCTCCACATTCCTTCCTCTCTTCCACAGGGCCCCTATCATCCATAAAAAGTGACCTACCTACTGTATATCTACTGGTACCTTTGAAAAGACGTCATTAATCATAATGATGAAAAGTAGTGGGCTTATCACATTACCTTGAGGTGTGCCGTTTCCAACCGTCTACTGACTTGAGAAGTCTGATCCAATCCGTACTTTGATTTTTCTTCCAAACAAAATCCTATATGCAGTTAAAAACTCTTCCACCATCTCCCATCTTGTGCAGCTAAATTAACAATCCTACTTTCCACATCATGTCATATGCTTTTTGTATGTAAAAAAACACTGCAATGACTGACTTTTTATTTGCCTGGGCCTTTCTTATTTCATTCTCTAGTCTTATCACTGAATCCATAGTATTCCTTCCTTTTCTAAAACCACTTTGATAATTTGCCAGCATTTCTCTCTTCTCAAGCTTATACGATAACCTTTCTGTTACCATCCTTTCCATTATCTTGCATAGATTTGATGTCAGTGCTATAGGCCTATAACTATAGGGTTTAGATAGATCCTTGCCAGGTTTTGTTATCGGAATCACAACTGCTTCCTTCCATGCACTTGGTAGCCTAATCTTCCCTCCTCCCAAACTTTATTATCAAGCTACAGCAACTTCAATAATGCTCCTTGCCCTAGATGCTTTAGCATAGCATAGCCTACCTGATCTTCCCCTGGATAAGTTGGTTTTGACTTATTTAGCCTACTGCTCTCCCCATCTCTGCCAAAGAAAATGGCTCATCAATTACATCATCTGCTGCTTCCCTTCTGTCTAACACACCTGAATTCTGACTCATTGTTATTTCCCTTCCTTTACTCCCTTCTTCTGATAAATCTTCCAAACTGTATTTTTTTTACAAATGACTTGGCCGTAATCTCTGCCTTTTCCCTATTGGAGACTGCCGTTCCCTCTAGATTTGGGATCAACTCATATAGCCACTAGAGGTAGGTCTGGCAATGCGAAACAAGGGTTCACCTAGTTTAAGAATTCTGCTTCTATCGCAAATATAGGTAGGCTATAAATTAGATAGATATTATATTATTCCATATCAGGGAAAAATACGTTTATTTGTCGCTAAAGACATTTTGATTGTATGATGTCGCTTTATTTAGAAGGGCCCAACTGGGGGCTGTTAACGCGACAGAGACTCCCAAAAATAAGTGCAGTCATAGTTTCAACATGTAGTTTTAATTGGTAAGACGTGAATAAAGGTCATATTGGGAAAGTATGCGCTATGTGAGTACTGTGGTGTTTACTTAAATTGCGATTTTTGAAGCAGTGTATTCAAAATACCTCTGTATTGGTATGGTCCAAAGGCTATAAATACTCCGCTAAACAGCTCTCTATCCGGTGCACTGCTTCGGTTGCTAAGGAACCACTGAATGCAGGTAATACATCAGGACAGCTGTAGCATGTTAGCGTGCAAACAGATTGCGTAACTAAGCTAGCTAATGCTACGACTAATTCAGTTTAACGTTAACGGCCCAGCCGTTACATTTATTAAGTCCCTTTTCATATTCTATTTTAACGTATCATAGCCTCAACTGGGTACAATGACAAGTCATTAACCGGTAGCAGACACAACGAATGTAGCTAAGCAAACTAACGCTAGTAACGTGTACGTTAGTAAGGACGCTTGTTATCATATTAGCTAGCTAGCTAGCTAACAGCACCGGCTGCATCGTGTTGCTGAGCTAGCTTACTATACTTGTCTCACCAGAAGTCGGTATCCGATTTAGCAAGTACATCTAGCCCAATGTTAATAAGTCCTAAAGTTATATTGTCACTGACAAACCGTTGTCCGGCAGCTAATGTTGGAGATAACGTTAGGCTTTTAATTGGCTAACCCTAATGTGTTTTGTATAGGATATAAGGTCAGGCTCAGCGCAACACTGCATTAAACTTATTTGTTGCTTTGCACGTTAGTAAAGACGAAAAGTCTATATAGCTAGGCCATAACTACTTTATTAACCTAACTAATATTCTTAATTGTTAGTGTTAATTAATTATTGTGTCTTGCTAGTTTTTTGGGATTATCAGATTCATTTTGTAGTAAAGTTAACATTAAAGTTTGTAGCCAAGATTGTAAAATGATGATACAGTTTTAAATCGGCGGGTGGTTGACAGCACTGTTCTTGGCAGTTTGTGAGCAAATGGAGTTTGTGGGATGCAGAGTTTTTAACACTGGCTGATGCTACGGGATGCGGTTCAGCCTGTACCCCTGTGGTAGCATGTCTTCTGGCATGTGGAACTAGGCTAGCAATGTACCACCTTGCCACAAGGAGGAAGGCCCTGGAGGCCACATCTGACTGCCAACAAGCAAGTGTTGAAACACAGTCTCTTCAATTAGTAGGACTCTTAACCATCAAGATTTTATATTCAGATTTAGATAAAGACAATTTAAAGTTGATATAGTTAAATATGTTTCCCTATGTTGTGTCATGTCTGGTTTGGATATCAGCATTACATTTGCTCTAGATGTTGGGTGCTCGAGAGCAGTGCAAAGGCTAAAAGGCCATGTTGTATTTTAATGCAGCAGATAGCTTATATATTGGCTTTCTGTTTTAGTTTCAGTTTGAGATGTATATTTTTATGCTGTGCAAAGGTTTGCTGTGACGTGCCAGTGCTGGTTAATCTTCAAAGATGTTTGTGGACTGAGTAACCATTAGATCTTAAAACCTAACTCAGTGCTATTTGCATACAAAGAAAATATCAGAGGAATGTGTGTTTTTCGTGTCTTGTGACCCTCTACTCTCTTGGTACATTACACTGTTTTGGTAATGTAATTTCTTCAGACCTGGTCACAGTTCTTTTGACCCCTTTTGTAAAAATACTATGGCATGCTTCCAACCCCTACCCCATTCATTTTTCACACACTTCACCCATCCTTTCCTTTTCGTCTTTCCCTCCCCCTTCCATTCACTTTACAACTCACAACTCTTGGCGTTTGTGTTTATTGGACCCAACTGACTTTGATTGCCATTGTATTGCCCCCAAGCTTTTTACTTTGGACATACTCAGCATTTTCTTTGAAATTGCACCAGTCTTAGTAGTTCCAATAAGAAATGCATATGTTCACTGTGCATGATGGAATGTGAAGTGTTTCTTTGTTCTGAGTTGTGCACAATGAACTTCTGCCTTTTATGTGTGAGTGAGGCAGCATGTAGATCCCAGCCTGGGGTCTTGTATAGTAGTATGTGGTCAGTACTTGAAACACATTTATTCAAGAATTCTGTTCTTTCTGTGGGCTTTTCCACAATACACAGCATGTTAGAGGAAAGTCCCCATAAGCTGATTTTGACTATCGAAGGACTGATGGATCGTGTGTGTGTCCAATTTCAGTTAATCATTGACACTGTTTCATAAGCATCCCTTCTCATCTGTCCCTCTAGGTGGCAAAAAAATGACGGTGGCATAATGAGAAAGCTGGTCAGTCTGGCTGGTTGAGGTGTGGAGGGGACACCACAAACCACGCCAGGATTCTGACTAACGCAATTTCCACTGCCCTTAGTAAATGTCCTCATCATCTCCATGTCTATGCCTGGATTGTAGCTACAAATATGGTGACGCTTATCACAGAGCAGCTCCGCAAGCAGAGTTTGGAAGAGCCCTATTACAAGGCTTTCTCATTCAATGTGAATGTGGTGAGTTGAATACAAAACTAAATGTTACTTTTTAAAAACTTTTTTCATTGATGCACTTAGTTTGATGGGCCCTGGTTTTATATTTCTGTTTCAGTCATTACCTGCAGTGGGCTCCAGTCCCACTGTCTCATGGGGTGCTTGTAGATCAACACAAGGCAAGTTCATTGAATTAAGTGCAGTATTTGAAACCCATTCGCTGGGGAAACTTGTCTCATTGGTCTACCTTTTGGCATTTTCAGTGACCCGCTCAGCTACACAGCCATCATCCAAAGCCAACCTTCTAGATGATTCCTGTGGACTAGACTCTCCATGGCCTCCTTCCCACTCGGAAGAACTTCTCCAGAGACCGGAGGTTTCTTTTACAAACGGAGCTTTCCAAAGCTCGCCTCCACCACCTCCAAAACGCCACTGCCGGTCCCTCTCTGTTCCAGAGGACCTGTCTCGGTGTCGCTCCACCTGGCATCCTAGTGCATCTAGGGTTTGGACCCCAGTGAAACGTGGCTGCCAAAGTGGAGGAGCATCTAGTTCAAGCTCTGGAGCCAGCTCTTTGCCACTTTGTGGTCCCAGTTCCTCTTTGACCTCTTCCTCCCGCCACTCATCTTCTAGCCCTACCTTCTTTAGCTTAGCTCTGTCCTCTGACTCTCCACTACCATGGAGCTTCTCATGGGACCCCTGTGACAAATTGAAAGGAGCCTGTTCTGCCTCTTTTGCTACTCCTTCCTCTGGCTCCTCCTCACCAGCTCCCCTGGTTTCTCACTCAGTGCTGCAGCGCCGCTTCTCCCTCTCCCCTGTGCACATTCAGGGCGCCTCCATGGTGCGTCTGCCCCCCCAGCCCTCCCCTGCTTCTGCTCTGATATATGGCTGTTCTGGCATGGAACACCCAGCCCTGTCTCCATCTCCCACTTCAGCCTGCAGCACGCCATCCTCCTCTCGGCGCAACCTGCACCCAGCACTGCCGCGATGCCACTCGCAGCCCTGCGACATGCGTAAACCTCGCCTGAAGAGGCGCCATGACCCAGATGTTCTGCCCTGCCCCAGGCCAGGCCTTAACTTCAGCAAGATGACACAGGTAAGCAAGAAAGTCCAAAGGGCTGTCAGGGTAGGTAGTTTCTGTCCATCTCCTCATATTGTGCAGAGATTGAGATACATATAGTTAATGGTATCAGTAAGTAATTAGCAGGCCTGGGTTCACTTGTGCCCATGTTTTCGGTCATGAATCTTAGAGGGCAATAGTAGGCTTGTGGCAGCCCACCATCCCCCCCCACAACTCAGTTAAGCTAAAGTTGAGCTGAACTTGGCCCCCACGCCATCAGCTCTCTTCATTTCAGACTGTTAGTACCATTAGTGAGTGCTTCTCCAGATGTTGTTTTCATAAACCGGTCTGTTACATCAGTGCAGTCAGGATTGGGTTCTGGGCTGTGTTTTTGATGTAGGTTGTTTTACCCAATTGGCAACAAAAGTTGCTATACGTGTCTTCAGCTGCAATTTTCCTATCTCCACTTTGCTATAATGCACTCTATTGAACACAGTTCCAGCCAGAGTTTGACCCATTCATAATTTGACTCCTGTCACAGGTTTCCCTGGTGGCAACTGCCTAGTAAAGCAAAACCAATCTTACATCACAACTTACCACTTGGCCTTGATATGAGAATAAGTTCACAGAGGCTCTCTAGGCAAAATCCTTAAATTCAGACTATTCTGTTCACTTCTGACTTATTTTATGTGTACCAAGATGAACCACCTGAACACACCTGAGCTTAGGTAGCTAGGAAGTTACATTATATTGACTTGCTGACCCTCCTGCTACCTACACATCTATGCATGCGGCTCTTTAGCCCCTCTCTAGTGGCTTCCTGTGGCTTTGACAAAGTTATATGGAAATTAATATGGGTTAGTTTTTTTTAATTTTATTTTTTATATATATTTTAAATTTCATTTATTGTTGTAGGACTAAAGTGATTTCCACATTCTCCATTTACATAACATTTCAGTCAACTAAAATGTGCATCATAGCGTTTATGTACATCTATAGCCCAGCACCTTATCCTCAAAATGTTTGCAGAACCTCAATAGCGGTCTTGAGTGTCTATAGACTAGCTATGGATTACAAACCCAAAAGAAGAAATGTCTTGAAAGAAAATGAAAAGATTAATAGTGCATTGACGAATTAATTTGCTTTCACCACCAATGCTGCTGGTTTACCGCTATGCTTAATCTGCGGCGAATTAATTGAAATCTCCAAACTCTGCTACTGCTGCTTGTTTGTAAATTGTGATAGTTCCAAAAAATAAAGATATGCCCCACTCCTCAAAGACGGGGCTAAAAAATGGCACCAAACATCACCATATTAATGAATGCTTATTTGGACCTATTGGTCTATTTAAGTGTAAATTAGCCTGTTAAAGCCTCTGGTGTTTTCAGTTATTCTGGCTGATTAGACTGTTCAGGTTGTAGGTGGCGTTTTGATGGGAACTTTATTATTATTATTATGGCGTTTTTCATTTCCTGATACCTGCTCTACTCGCCTCGACTTGTATTTTTTGGTTTTCCATTCCTTTTTTTATTTTATTTATTTTTTGGGCCAAAAATGGCTCTTTTGATAGTAAAGGTTGCTGACTACTGCGTTAGGTAGTCCGTTTCATATTTAATGGGATTAAATACCATTATGTAAATTACATTATTTAAGTGTCTGTAGTTTCCAGCGTTGATGCCGTTTAGGTTGGTCCTTAGCTTGTGTCAGTCAAGTCACACATGTCAGCCAAGCCCCTTAACGCTACTATCAGTTACTCTATACTTAACCAAAGCAACAGGCACTGCCATCCATACAGACTTCCTGGCATTGCCAGTGATGTCATCAGTCACTGCACTGCCTATATTTTATTACCTTTTTTAGGTTTGGAGGAAAATGTGACATGATGATCATGACGCTTCTTTCTCCTGTGTAGATTGGTAATCACGAGAGCCTAATGTGTGGTAAAGGTGGTTGCATAGTTCCAGCATCTTCCCAGGCAGAGCAGCACTCAGCCTTCTCCCCTGCAGAGTTCGTGGGACGAGCCAGCATTGGGCCACTAAGTGAAAGTGAAGAAGAAGAGGAGCAAGAAGATAAAAGAAAAAGAACTACAATAGATGAAGGGCAAAAGGTTATTTTTGAAAGAGACTGCACAGAACTGGACTTGAACCTTATAGAAGAAAACTGACCACTCGAAGTGTGATTACTGCATTCATAACTATGTTAAGCACACCTGTAGGCTTTGTGCGCTCTTCTGGCAGAGTCCTTGGGAACCTGCTGCCCTCCTGAGGCACATATCCAGAGTTCATAATCAAGAACCAAGCAATTGGAAGCTAATATCAAATTACAATTTTATGATTGTAAAATTTGTGCTAGTTCACTATTCAACATTTCACAAAAAATGTTACAGTGCCTGCCTACTCAACACTCCATAGGGAAATGTGCATGAGCAAATAAGCTAGTATTAATGCACACAGAATTTTGGTTATTTCATAAAGTCTTAATTTGCGTTAACCATTGGTATGCATCTTGATATCCTTGCATATCCTTTTCAAATAACATTGTATACTGGAGTGACCAGAATGTGTTTAATATTTCTTCATAATTAAATTGATTATACATTAAAAGCCAATAGATTTAATGCAGTAGTGGTAAGTATTCCTCATTGCCCAATCAGTACTAGTGTAGTCTACTTGTATTTGGGTCCCTGAATTTGGACATGACTGTATGTGAGCTGTTTAAAGGTGCACACTGGTCAAAAATAATTGAGCAGCCCAAGTAACCTAAGAATACTGATCTATATATAAATGTTCTCATGTATGTTTAACTGAATAAATCCAGGATTTCACTGCTGTTGCTTAAATCCCTCACAGACCCGAAAGACACGTCTACTGTAACTGCTGTTCTGTCATTGATTCAGCTTTTCCGTTTTTTGAATAAATGTACATCATCAAAGGGAAATGTTTTTGTTATAGCAGACAGGACCGCTACCCCTTTCTGTTCATGTATTCTTTGCTTTTCCTAGAAATCTTAATTGCTTGAACATAAACAAACCTTGTCAACAATAATACTGATGAAACTGTAAACTGACCATGCCTTAAGCTTAAAATACAGAGTTCTTGGTGCTCTGGTCTTCTTTTCACAGCCAGACATTTTTGCAGTCTCCATTTGCGCTGGTTCAGATATTTTTGAACAGGTGGCACATGCACTATAATATTTTATTGAATAGCGGAATTGATGCTTAAACTGGACTCCATAGGGCAAAATGTTATGTACTCTACAATGGTTAGAGTGAGTACACACGTCAAACCAATTCTGAGTGTATGTGACAAAGGCGGTAGTGATGCAGATGATTTGGTGGCCTTTCAGAAATGATTTTTCATGTGTTTTCAGATGGAAATATTCCTGTTGCACAATTTATGTACAAATAAAGTTTAATAGAGAATATTTTTTTTCTTTCTCCAAAAAGTGTCTTGTCTTCCATTCACAAATGTACCCTGCTTGTAGTCAAATAAAAGAGCATACCAGGGGCCAAGAGAACGTTATTGTGACACCTAGTGGCTGATTTCAGTATAATACTGATGTTGCATAGAATCTGACTTTACGAACAGCAGTTATAGGCATAGCTTAATTTTCTGTTTTGTGGCAAAGTTTCACAAAACCTGAATATAGCTAGCTATAACAGATTGACAATGACGTATCATTTTGAAACAAATAACGTTACGTGGTTGGCTCTTTTAAAACATTCAATAACGGATAAACTAGCTACACCAACAAGTTTTTTTAAGTTTTATAATTGTAAAGAAGACATGTTGCACTAAAGAGTCTAACGTTAGAGCACTAAACAATGTTTTAAATTAAGTTTGCCGTTCCGCCGTGGAAGGTGAGGGCGCTCCTTCCAGTCCACCGATGCTTTTACACAGACTGTCTGACCCCCCCACCAACAATCCACTTCCTCTTTTGTGTAATTTCATGGCGATCGGGAGAGAGGGAACACCACCGACGCACGCACACTGCCTCAGCACTCTTGAAAGAGTTTATCCGGGGTAAATAACTGACAATTTTTGCAAGATTCAGTTACTTGGTTTCAAAGTACTCCTGCTTGGATTCAGTCATATGGGCGGCTCACATTTCCCTGTATAATTAATCAATTGTTTAGCTTCTGGGTCAGATATTTCACATTGTAGCGCCTCTCGCTGATAACAATCCGAACGAAATGGGCTCCCCCCTGCATCTCCCACACAGAGGCGGCACGCTAGTTAACGGCGCTGGCTAGCTAACGTTAGCAATGCTGCAAACGCCTCATAAACGTAACGTTAGCTATGGATTTTGCTTATTGACACGCTTCACAAGTTAATGGCAGCTAAATAACAACACATGCGGTGTATATTCGAGAGTTAACAGGAATTAGTAGTTTTCATTTCCATGTTAGCTAACGCTACTTAAAGTCTTTAAATGTTTGTGTTTGGGTTAGCTAGCCAACATCGGCTAGCTAGCTACCGTGCTATGTATTTAGTTAGCTTTAGCCATGACCGCTATTCAGAAGTTTATGCAAGAACGAACAAACTGATTGTAATAGACTTGCCACCTAGCAAAGGCTAAACAACATCGTTCTTGCATGGAACAGTTACATATTATCCACCATTCACTATCCCGATTATTGTCGATAGTTGAGAAACGGGTTAGCTAGCACCATAAGCTAGCTAGTTAACGGTAACTTGGCTGCTAACGAGGGGCTCCCGAAACATTGATATTTTCACAAGTTGTCGTTAAATGACCCACTCATACTGTATTGACTGTTTAGCTATACGCACTATAGAAGTGTAAGAGAGTGGTGCTGTTATTGCACGCGAAAATAAAGTTGACCACAAAGTTGTAGCTAGGCTATGATCGATAACCTAAAAGGTTAAATAGAGGGAAATAATTAACTGTAAAAGTAAAGGGATTGAGTATCAGACCGTATGAGCCAGTCCTGAATGAGTTTGGAGCACAAATTACCTTTACAAAACACACTTGTCGCCAGGGGATGCACATAATACTACATTTTACTGACTGCTTTGTTAGAATCCTGTCCAATTATTGGTAACTTTGAGTTATTGTCGGCTTTAGCTAGACACCTGTAGTGATACTGTATGACAATGTCACAATCTAAGATCAATATGCCTTTTCTTTGTTTACAGTGTAAACTAAGTTGTCAATCTGACTGGCACAACGGACATTGTTCTCCAGGTGAGTGACAGTCTGCAGTCTGTCACTGTAGAAAGAATCCACTTAAACCAATTTCCCTGGGTTTAATTTCTTTTTAAAATTGGGAGTGGTTGCTGTTCTGCCTCGATTATTTGGTATCACGTCTGTGTTTTATTAGTTACACATGGATATAGTATTTTAATTAGTTAGTAGCTGATTTGTAACACACAATTCAATGTACTGGTGTAATTTATTTTTTCTTTCTTTTTTTGAGAACTTTCTTAAATGTGGCAATATTAAGAAGTGTTTTTTTTTCTTTACTGACTGTGTTTTCCTTCTTTTTTCGGTTTGTGCAGGTGAAACTAAGTGGACAACATTAAAGGGGCTCCATTGCACTTGGATCTGTTCTTCTCTGTCCCAGGTTCAGACTGCGTGGTCTATGGCTCTGATGGACAAACACAAACAGGTCAAGCGGCAGAGACTTGACCGCATTTGTGAGGGTGAGATTTCATTGATCAAAGTTTTTGCATTCTTTGAAACCAGATGCTGACAGTTCCATATTATGTTTATATAATTAGGCAATAAAAATGGTAGGCCACTGTCAGTTACAAACAGTAAAGTAATTTCATATATCCTTGCCGATATACCCAACGTTAATATTAGAACTAGCCTTAGCTAACATAACTATTGTTAGCTTAGCCACTGTAGCTAGTGAGACTAATCAATGACAGGACTATAGAGCCAACTAGGGCTGCACAATTAATCGCAAATTTTTTTAAAGGCAAAATATGTGTCAAACCATTCTGAATTCAGTATTGTGGTGCTGCAGAGACGTCGCAGCCTACAAATGTAATCCTACAGATCCTTTTATTTTTAATATTTCTCAATGAAAATTAGAATAATGATAAACAAATTATCATTCCCTTCAATATCATGAATCATATCGTAATCGCAATATCAGTCAAAAATAATCACGATTAGATATTTTCCTTATATCGTGCAGCCCTAGAGCCAACTAATGTTAACCAAATTAAAGGAATGTAAACGTTTATCTCATCCGTTCTGTTGCTGGGATATGTGTAGAGCTGCAAAGATTAATCGATTAGTTGTCAACTCTTAAATTAATTGCCAACTATTTTGATAATCGATTAGTCGGTTTGAATAATTTTTTTAAGAAATGTGAATATTTTCTAGTTTCTTCTCTCCTCTGTGACAGTAAACTGAATATTGTTTGAGTTGTGGACAAAACAAGACATTGAGGATGTCATCTTGGGCTTTTGGGAAACACTGATCCACATTTTTCACCATTTTCTGACATTTTAGAGACCAAACAACTAATCGAGAAAAAAAATCAACAAATTAATCGACTATGAAAACAATCTAGATCCTAGATATGTGCGATGCTTTTGAAATGACAGTAAAGTAATTTTATATATCGTTGCCGATGTACCCTAAATTAATTTTAGAGCTTGCCTTAACCAACAGTCTGACTAATCCATAACAGAGATTTAGCTGCAACAACTTTAAAGCGAACTAAAACAATACTTTAGACTATAATAAAACTTATTATTTTTGCCATGTTTAATAGTAGACGTGATCACACATTACATATAAAACTCCACGTTGCAGAACATTAACCCGGCATATACAGTATCTCACATAAGTGAGTACACCCCCCACATTTGAGTAAATATTTCATATCTTTTAATGGGACAACACTAAAGAAATTACACTTTGCTACAATGTAAAGTATTAAGTGTACAGCTTGTATAACAGTGTAAATGTGCTGTCCCCTCAAAATAACTCAACACACAGCCATTAATGTCTAAACCGCTGGCAACAAAAGTGAGTACACACCTATGTTAAATTCCCATAGAGGCAGGCAGATTTATTTTCATGGATCCAGGATACAATGCATCCTGATAACGTTCCCTTGGCCTTTGGAATTCAAATAGCCCCACATCATCACATACCCTTCACCATACCTAGAGATTGGCATGGTTTTATGTCGGTTAGCCTAATAGCTGGTTTGATTTGCATTGAGAGATGATGTTATGGAAAGTACCCCATGGGTATGTGATGATGTGGGGCTATTTTAATTCCAAAGGCCAAGGGAACTTTATCAGGATGCATAGTATCCTGGATCCATGAAATAACTGGCCTTTAAAAATATAAATCTGCCTGCCTCTATGGGAATTTAACATAGGGGTGTACTCACTTTTGTTGCCAGCGGTTTAGACATTAAGAGAGGTACCCACGGCGTCGATTTAACGCAGGCATAAATTGGCCTTAAGAGTGGAGGAGGTTGCCGTTTCTTTTTTTGTTAAATTGATATGCAAGGAATGTACAGATGGAAGTTTAAATTAAAGATAACAGGAAATAAGTTAACTTTTTATGTTGCTACAAGTATATGCAGGAATGGTAAAGTGCAGATTTCAGATAAAGAGCCAGTATTTTTGAGCTGTTGTAGAGTGAAGAGAGAGATGATGGAGATCAGACATAATGGTGTGCTAAAATGGAGGGAACAGTCTGGGTGAGTCTCTGGAGACGGGTTAGAGGGAGAGGACAAGGTGAAGGGTCGTGGCCGCAGCTACAGGGAAACAGGCCAGCTGTCTCTTTAAAAAAAACGACAACAGCCCAAACCGCCCTCGGCCTCAGCCTCGGCTATGCTAATGAGGTTAGTGCTGGTTGGCTGGCCTTCAATGGAGCTGCCTGTGATTGGAGGCTGGCCATGGGGGAGGGGCTGGGTGTGGATGACAGCTGGGATCCAGCCAGCCAAGAGCAGGCTGACAGAGAGAGAGAGAGGGAGAAAAAAGAGTGATAGAGGGAGAGCAAGGCGAGAGAGAGAGAGAGAGAGAGAGAGAGAGAGAGAGAGAGAGAGAGAGAGAGGAAGACAGGCTCACAGACTTCATAATGCAAGGTTAGGCCTGGTGCTCATGTGTTTTCTATTTTGGAATGTGTTTTTGAAATGTGTGAACTGTGGCAGAAGATATCTAAGGTTTGGATGTGGAGCAGCTATGTGTGTGTGCAGTTTCCCTTTTATGTTCAGCGCGTATTGGTGTTGTCGCAGCCGTCAAGAAGGAACTGAATTACCGTGTGTGTGTCTAGCTGCGTCTGGGTGGAGTACCGCTGCTTGCTGCATTATCATCGTTTGCTACCCCTCCCCCCTCACCTCTTACTCCTCCAACTGCGGCCAGAGGGAGAGAGAAGAGGAGGGAGTGAGGGGAAAGAAAGGGAGAGGGAGGGAGAATGAATGAATCACTGAATGAATTGTATTGTGTGTGCGACCATGCTTGTGCTTAGTAGGCCTCGGGTATGCCAGTGTCCTATACTCAAATTACTCTTTGTGTAGGCCTACTTGTATATTTCCAGAATCACTTTTTCAGAGGGGGTCTTTGTGATGAATCCCTTTGGGTTTTTCTACATAGTAAGCGTCTCTTTGTGCGTTCAGCGTGTAGCAGTAGCCCTGGTAGCATTCTTGAGCATTCTGCAATGAACGCGAATCACACTGCAGTAGATGAAATGGATTGCAGTAGAGTAGTACATTGTGGTACATTTTTATAATGGTACCAGGCTGTGTGTTTTTCTTTCTTTTTCACCTGTGTGTTTCATGCATGCATTGGGAAATGCTCAGACATCAGAGGAAGTGTTTACAAATATTTGTTTTCTACCCTCGGCTACCAGCTCCCTTCCCTCCTTTGCAGTCTCACCGTAATGTCCTGTCCTCTGTCCAAAGACATGTTCTAGTTAGACACACTCCCCCACCCTGGGACACAAACACACACACCTGTCACCCAGCAGGGACAAGATAGTGTAGTGGTGCATGTGTGGGTTCAGTCCAAGCCAAGAACTGCTAAGAGGACAGAGAGGTGTAAAAACATTTGCAGATATAACCGTTGGTGTCAATTGGCAGATATGTTCCATTTATTTATTGCATTGATTTTGTTTTAGACATGCGACATTTCCCTTGTTGGCATAATGGTAAATGGCCATGGTGCACATGGGCCAAATGTGCAGATGTTTGCCAGTAAGGTGTGTGTGTTTTATCTGTATGTGTCTGAAATGGTGGAGAACCAGAAACATAGGAAGAAGGGACTCTTCCAGACAGGAGAATTTAGGTCATGACTCAGACCCCCTCATGAACCCCCACCGCCTCCTCTCAGAGACCCCGCAGTTTTCTCCACCCCTCCCCCAGCCGCCACACTTCATCACCACTCCCCCTCCCGTCCCAGCTCCCTCCCCTCTGTGTGCGCACTTTGAGACTTCTGCTTCATTAACCAAAATCTAACTTTCCCCTTATGGGGGGTCTAATAGAACAGAGATGGATCGATGAAAACTGGACGTTGTGTGTGTATATATCGGTTCCAGGCATTACTAAACAGAGGTTGAGTTCAATACCAAATAGGCCAGGATGCTGGACACTCTCCATGCCCCATCACAGATTTAGTTACACATCACTTTTGTAACCATATAAAACTCATACACTTAGACACAACCTCCTTGTAGTTCCTTTAGGATGGTGGATGTGTTGGAAAAAAAAGAGTCATAAAAGTCTGAGTTATTATTGTCTAAGGAGTCTGGCAGTTAGCCCTTTTAACTTTAGCCATGTGTGCACTGTTTTGAGTGTACGATGACTTGCATCACGTTGGGTATTCCAGACATGGGGAATGCAGACCGTTGAGTCACTTCTCTCTATTTTAACGTCGCTGGTTCTGAAATCCAAGTGGCTAGTAATTGTGTACATCAAGTGTCAGTATCAGTAAGTTCTCCCTGCAGTCAGATTGAAATGACAACGTTTAACAAAAAAGCTCATTCATTCTTGTTTGTTTGTCTTTCATGTGATTTGGGTAACTTTTTTATTTTTAAACATATTTTGGACCTGATTTGTAATGGTCACTGAATATTTAACCTCTTGCTCATATGCAACAACCAACATTATTTTCTTCTTGCTGGACTCAGGTATCCGACCCCCCATCCTGAACGGGCCAATGCACCCGCGGCCCCTGGTTGCCCTGCTGGACGGGCGTGACTGCACTGTGGAGATGCCCATCCTCAAAGATGTGGCCACAGTGGCCTTCTGCGATGCCCAGTCCACACAAGAGATTCATGAGAAGGTAGAACAGACACACACATGTCCATACTGTAATCCCAATGCATGAGGGCAAAACGCTTAAATCCTTATTTCATTCTGACATAACATGAAAGTAATTAACATTTGTGCTATACCCAAAAAAACTGCTGCCTTCTTCATTCCATCTAACAGAACTTTCTCCACCACCCAGCCTGACTATTTAGTACTAACATTTAGCCAAGTTGTGTTCTAATGTCCCTTTGCCCGTTAGTGAACTGGTTTGATATTGAAATGCTAAGTTTGGTTTAATGTGATTAAAATCATTTATGATGCATTTGTCTTCTTTAGGTGCTAAATGAGGCAGTTGCTGCCCTGCTCTACCACACCATCACTCTGTCCAGAGATGACTTGGAAAAGTTTAAAGGCCTACGCGTAATTGTCAGGATTGGCTCAGGCTTCGACAATGTTGACATCAAAGCAGCTGCTGAGCTAGGTGAGAGAGTGGAACTTTAAACTGAGACACAGGGTCAACCATGAGCTAACGCAATGAATAACGCACAGAGTGATTAATATTTCTTTCATACTTTTCAACTTGTCATCTAGGCATTGCTGTCTGTAACGTGCCAGCAGCGTCTGTGGAGGAGACAGCCGACACTTCGCTATGTCTGATCCTCAACCTGTACAGGCGAGTCACCTGGATGCACCAGACCCTCAGGGAGGGAACCCGTGCCTCTAGTGTGGAGCAGATCAGGGAGGTTGCTGGCGGTGCTGCTCGTATCCGGGGCGAGACGCTGGGCATTATCGGTCTAGGTGAGTAAAGAGTGTGGGCGTTGGTGTCTAGATTTGTTAGGGGGCACCGTAGCCAGGTATTCAACATGTCCTTGGACAAAGATTATTTTTGTGTAGTACTTTAGGAGATCTGTTTAATCCAAGCTTGACAGTTGATGGTCCGGCAAAAAGACCTGTTTGGTATTTGTGCTTTCATAAAAGGCTGATTGCCATTTTATTTCCAGGGCGGGTTGGCCAAGCGGTGGCTCTGCGGGCTAAGGCCTTTGGTTTTGGCGTGATCTTTTATGACCCCTACCTGCCTGATGGTGTGGAGCGCTCACTGGGACTTCAGCGCATGGCCACTCTGCAGGACCTGCTTATCCACTCTGATTGCGTGTCCCTGCACTGCAGCCTCAACGAGCACAACCACCACCTCATTAATGACTTTACCATCAAACAGGTGTGTGGATACACTCTGAATATGCAAAATACAACTTTTGTCTAATGTTTGCCATTTCTTTTCTGACCTCCTCAAATGTTGAATTGTTTACAAAAGGCAGCATCTAATCAAGGTCCTCTCAGCTAGGTTAATAATAATTATGAATCCATAAATCAAGTTACGTAATGTTTAATGTCTATGCATCGCTTCAAGCTAGTGTGGTTCTGATTGTTTATTGAAATGAAAGCTGCATTAAAGCTAACATCTGGGCCTTTCCAAAGAGGGCTTCTGTGTGATCCTAGGACTTCCAGAAGCCTGTAATCCGGCCTGGAACTGTCTTGTGTCTTTTCAGAGACTTTGTACAATAAATCCAGAACGATATATCCACAACTGAATGGTTATTTATTCATCTTTTCGAATGAAAAGCTATCGTTTTACTGTTAGCCCCGGCCATCTGCCAGAATGCAGTGGGATGAGTGTGTCGACCAGTCAGAGGCTGTCTTTCTGACGATCTTCTTTTTCTTTGGTGTTTAACAGCAGCCGGCATCCACAATGTTGCAGATACTGCGACTTTCCTGACTGTGTTACTTTGCTGCTACATATTCCAAACGTGAAACAAATGAGCCGAAATAAGGATGTAACAGTGTATAGTGCGTAACAGGGTTGAGGTTATACTAAAGTTGTTAGACCAAGGAACCAGGTGACTCAAATGTTGGAAAAAATGGCTTAGGCCCCAGAGGGATAAGGAATGGAAAAATGTGTTCTGCAGCCTGTCATGTCTAATATGTAGTGCTGTCAAACGATTAAAATATTTAATCGCGATTAATGTCATAGTTAACTCGCAATTAATCGCAGATTTTTATCTATTCTAAATGTCCCTTTGTCCCATTATTTTTTTCTCATTTTAATGCTCTTAACATGGAAAAGTGGATTGGCTTGCTTTGTGCAAATGTTTTTTTTATTTATTGAAAACAACACTGGCATACTGTAGTGTTCAATTTCACACTAACATTCACACTTGCAATAAATAATCTCTCACACAATGTAACGGCTTTGACGAGGGGACGGAGAATTGGCATCAGCTGTGTGCTTGGCCATCAAGTGGTATTTCAGACTGGACGTGCTGCGATGATAGCTCAGTTCACCACAAAACACACAGATCACTTTGGTCTTGTCAATGGAACCATTTGGCAACTTTTTAAAAGTAAACTTTCCATTCAGAATCTTATTAGCATCCATTTCGCTTCTCGCGCTCGCCATCCACTCAAAACGTAACGTTAGCCTACTACTCTTTGGCCGGCTCGCAAGCTCAAACAAGTGTGTGTGGCGTGCCTGTTGTTTTGTTTCCGGTCTAGCTAGACACCGGTGTGGTGTTGTAGTTTTTCGAACATTACTAGTTATTGAAACAGCATGTGAAAAAAACTACAAAGTTTGCTGTGCCAAAAAGAACGTTAATCTCGCGATAAAAAAATTTACGCCGTTAAAATGGGTTTGCATTAATGCCGTTAATAACGCGTTTAACTGACAGCACTACTAATATGCAAAACCTTGAACCACCTATTACACCAATTGGTTGATATTCTGCAAATAAAAGGAGGAAGCTCAAATAATACCATTAAGAATCAGCGTTGTGTTTTTATATGCAGCTAAAAATGTGGAGTCATTGTGCTTGACAGTCTAGACAACTGATGTTTTGCCTTAAAGGTACACTGTAGTGTTTTAAGTATTTTATTAGCTAAAATCAATGTCTTCATTCATAAATACAGTATGTCCTTATTGATGTAAAATGACCTCTGCCAATGATCTGACTTATCCTTAAGCGAAGAATTTCTTATCTGTATTTACATTGGACGGTCAAGTCCAAGGAGGCTTCCATGTTGTTCCACCATTTTGAAAAACTCTAATCGCTGAGAGGGACATAAAGCACTAGCCTACCTTTCTAGCTAATCCACAACGCGTTTTCGTTCAGAGCCAGCGCCACGTGACTGAAATGGAGAAGGAGATCAGTGAGAGGCGCTTGTCACTGCCCCGGCAAATTTGAAAGCCTGCACTGCACTTTAGTTCATAATGGAGGATCATGCTTATGCCGAGCCACAGGGGAAGGAATCCTCGTCACCAAAAAAGCGAAAATTGGAAGACGTGTTGTCATAGCTTCTTGGTACATAATGGCTACAGTAGTTGCAACACGCATTTGAAAAAGCGAGGCACTAGAGAGCACTATTCGAATGCAAAATACAATTTCACCGCTAGATGGGAGAAATTCCTGCAGAGTGTACCTTTAGCCAAACATTGCTCCTATATTGTAGGACAGTCCGTATTTTAGATTGGAGGAATTTGTGCCAAATGATTTCAGTCTGTGCTGATGCAGATTTAAAGCTTCAGCCTTCTCTGTCATGGTCTGCTCCCCATAGTTTAATCATACTGCTACTAACTCTGTGATACAGATGCGTCAGGGAGCCTTCCTGGTGAACACGTCAAGAGGAGGTCTGGTTGACGAGAAAGCATTGGCTCAGGCCCTGAAAGAGGGGCGGATACGAGGGGCTGCCCTGGACGTCCATGAGACAGAACCTTTCAGGTAACCATGATACACATAAGTAACAGATAATAGCTGTGCACGATACACAACCTCATTACTCTTCTCTATAACAACCTTTCCCTCTCAACAGTTTTTCAACAGGTCCTCTGAAGGATGCCCCCAACCTGATCTGTACCCCGCACACATCCTGGTACAGTGAGCAGGCCTCTGTGGAGGCTCGCGAGGAGGCAGCCAGGGAGGTTCGCCGCGCCATCACGGGTAAGGCACTCTTTTTCTAAACATGATCAAGCCTGTTGTTTAATTGAAATTAATTGATTATAGAGATACAGTACAGTCAGGAACTACACAAGTCCAACTCCACTGCAAGTTGTAACGTTTTCATTTTTTGAACACTGATTCGCTGAAGGCTGTACAACATTTATGGTGACGTAGGGCGACCTCTAGCTCACCCAGTAACAGCGTTCGCCCCATGTTGGCTGAGTCCTGCAGTGGTGCAGGGTTCGACTCCGACCTGCTGTCATCCCCCATCTCTCTCCCCCTTTCATATCCATCCACTTTCAATAAAGGGAAAAAAATAATCTTTAAAAACATTTATGGTGACGTGGCGGGTGATGAGTTTGCCTTAGGGTTGGGTACTGTTCTCATTTGAACCAGTACCGGTACTTGGAATTCGGTACCTTTTTTTTTTTTTTTTTTACCTTCTCTCTGTAATAACAAAAACATAATTTCAGTTGTCCAAACCTATTTATCCTTTTTTTATTTAGAAAATTGTATTTATTTAGAACATTTTACCCACCACACAAAATAAAAAACCCTCCTAAACCCTTTCCTACAACGGCCACTCTGCCTGTCTGTCACCAGGGCATAAAGAACGCGGTTGTGTCTCAGAGAAAAGGTAACCACACCGCGACTACGTTCGGCTCGCCATTATATTATATTGCAGTGAACGTTGTCTGTGTTTTAGTCTAACCACACTTGCAGCCACTTTATCAGCATTACCCTGACTCACTGTGACATGAACAAGCTGCAGAGGCGACGTACACAGAGTAACACATGATAACAGCATGGCAGGCTATGAACTTTTATAAACTGAATCTCGTCTCAAAATAAAGGGTAATGGAACAGTGGGCAGAGTGATGCAGTGCAACTTGTTTCTTGTTCACTGCTCTGCTCTTAGCTCCAATGCTGAATGTTGGCAAAGACTAGACTACCAGCTACAACTTTCCAGTGTGATCTACAGTTGGTCTGATTGTCCCGTCAGGAGCTAAAAAGGAAGGTCCATAACAAAACAAAACAGAAAACCCCTATGAGTAATACCTCTTTCACACCAATGACCAGGGTTGGGCCCTGGTTATCTGACCAATGTTCAACTCTTCTTTTGGAAATTCAAACCGAGCCAGTTAACATGGCACTAACGGCCAGTTAACTAAAGCACAAATAAATAACCATCAAACACGTGATGATTATGAATGATTTTGTGCAGACTGATTTCTCCTCTGCTTTTCTTTGCAGCAGCTGGACAAGGAAGTAGGCTGCTCTAGTATAGATTTATGACCATTTTAAGACTAGGGGAGAACACTTGACATCATTAAAAGTAAAGTTGGGCTTTGCTTTGCTTCACGACTCATTTAGCGGCAGTGCTGAAAGAACTAAACATTTATTTTCATACGTTTGCGTTCCAACACTGGGTTTATACAGGCAGTATTGCCTGTTATACTCTGCTACCGCTCTGCAAAAGTTGACTCACTGAGTCAGGGAGATATCTGGGCGCTCACTGTCAGCGCACTGTTCTCATAGGGAATTAATTGAACCGCTCGATTCTGCTGTTGTTGACGCTGCCTGTGAAAACCCAGCATAAAACGCAGTGAGACTAAATCTGTGTTGTTTTTTTTTCAAAGCGGCGACATGTGATGACTGCGTCCATTTCCAACCAATCACATAATTTGTCCCGCCCCGGTTTGTTATCGACCGCAAGTCACATTGAAATCGACCCTAGTCTTACCCTGATCCAACCCACCTCCCGACCTGGGTCGCAAAGCCGAGTCGATTGACTATTGTTAACCCATTCAAACGCACAGTCAACCTTGGTATAACCCTGGTTGAGCCCTGAGTGTGAATGGGATATAAAAGTAATGGTCTTGTTTTCCCCGCTCTAGGGCGTATCCCTGACAGTCTGAAGAACTGCGTTAATAAGGAGTATCTGATGGCAGCCTCTCAGTGGCCCAGCATTGAGGCAGCTACTGTTCACCCAGAACTTAATGGAGCCACTTACAGGTGAGAGGAGTGGATGTAGAAGATGAGATGATTTTTTTTAAAAATTTTTTAAAGGAGCAGCTATAATATTATTTATATATATATATATATATATATATATATTTTTTTAAATCTGTGTTTCAGATTTCCTCCAGGTCTGATCAATGTTGCAGCAGCAGGGGGTCTCCCAGGAGCTGGCACAGGGGTTGAAAGCCTTGTCTCAGGAACCCTGGCGCATGGCATCACCCCTGTCTCGCACCCCCCTCACGCCCCCTCCCCTAACAAGGCCGAAGCCGACAGAGACATCCCCTCCGACCAATAGCCCCCCCTGCCGTCGCCAGCACATTCCGTCGCCTCTGGAAACCTCCTCCCATCCCCACTTCCCAGCATCAGACACAGCCCGACCCTCCAGTACATCGGCAGCGCCAGTTTGACCTGATGTGGATCTACAGTCTTGTTCCTCAGATCACATAACCAGCCCAGGAGTGACCTGTCCACAGCTAGTCCCATCCCATCCACACCCCAAAAACACACACATCCCTCCATCCTCGTCCTCATATCAGCCACTCACCTGCCATCCCCTCCCCCCTTCACTCCCCAACAACGTCAGCAATAACTGTGTTCTCAAGGATTCAATGATTTGATTGGTTTATAACCTTAGTTGGCTGTTGTTTTTAATGGAAAGGTGACCTGTTGTGGTTATAGGTATTAATGTTTGTTTGTTTGTTTAAAAAAAAAAAAAAAAAAAAAAAATAATAATAATTTGCATTTCTGACTTGAGGCTTTACAGTCTGCTGCCTCCTGCAGGCCTCCTCTGACTCTAACCATAGAGCACAGAGGCAGAAAGGTTGAAGCTCCCCTTTGTACATTAATGGCTCGTGTTACTGCTCTTTTCTTCTTTTCTTTTTTTCCTCTCCCTCCCCCCTCTCAACCTTTCTTGTGATGGGGGGGAAAATGTATACTAAAGTAAACCAGACAGAATCACAAACAGTACATCCTGTCCTCCCCGCCAGGCGTCTAGCTACCCCTCAGCACAGTTTGGCCCTTAGCTCTCCCTGGCAGTGTCGTCCGCTTGCTCAGCAGAATACAAAACAAAACCTAATGCTATCCGTGTGGAGCTCTGTCAGACTATCAAAGTATATTGTATCTGCTCAGCTCATGCTTAGTGATACCCAACATGTTTTACTGCTGTGACGTTCTAGTTTAAGGACAGTCAACCAGGTTTTTACAAATGCTTTGCCCCTCATAGATTGTTTTGTCATGAGATAAGTGTTTTATCAGATGGCACCTAGGCATGAATGTCATCTCATGCCAGCAGCAGGAGTGCTATGTCTGAGCTCTTTACATATGGTGCCGACACGGAATCAAACGCTGCAGCTGTTTGGCTGGAAATCGGCAGCATGCCAGAGGCCTCGCCAGTAGAGGGCACTGTCTAACTGCTCAGAGCTGAGAGAGAGTTGCACACAGCTAACTTCAGTCAGACAGACAGTTACACGTTAGCTGTAGTGATGAAGAACATGATCACACACTGCCAACATTCAGAACACAAGATGGGTGATCAGGGATCGACTACCGCCTTATTGTTTAATAAGATCTCACTGCACCCTACCACCACCCTGCACCCACCCACCCACCCTCCCTCCACTCCTCTCCCACTGTCATGGCCCACCCTACACATCTGCTCATGAACCAGTATGCATCCACCAATTCCTTTAAGTGTAAGGGGACAGTAGAGTTTAGTTTCTCTGTAGGAGCAAGGGGACAGTGTTCTTGCATGCTGGCTTTGTTAATGACAGTGGTGTGCGTGCGTGCGTGCGTGCGTGTGTTTGCGCGTACATTTGTGTGTACATGGGTGTGTGTGGGTTTTGTATGTGCGTTTGTATGTTCCCTCACCCTGTTATGATAACAAGCTATGGTCTTTCCAAAGGAATGGTCCCTTAGGATTAACTCTTTAACGCTGTTGCCCTGGTGTCAAGGGAACACCTTTCTAGTACCTCAGTAACAGATATTGAATGTACCGTGCATACCCTTTTATTTTTTGTACAGATTTTCTAGATACTTCTTTACTATTCTTTACCAGAAGGGTTGTGGAATTGTAGCAGTAATGATACAATGGAAGAAAAAAAAAAGAAGCATTGCCCCATGAAATGAAATTAATTGACAAAATCCTTTTAGGTTCGCTATAGGTCACTGAATACTCAGGCTTCGAAACCAATGCGTATCTCTTTGCCTTTTACCTTTTTATTTCCTCATTGTGGAGACTTCAGCAACGCTTTCCCATTCTTAGACTTCAGACTGTAGTTGACGTGTTTCAACCTTCATCTTACTGGCTATTGAAAAAGAAGGAAAAAACAAAAGGCGGTCGTAGTGGTCTTTTTTAAACTGAACCTTTAGATAGTTTTGTTTTTACCCCCCTTCATTGTCAAGCTGCTCTATCTATAGTGCATGTGAGGTAATCTTTTAGGGGAAATACTATTGGCTTAACGAATTTGTGTCATCATGCTGTTTCCCGCTGCTCCCTGGCCTTTCCCCCGCAGAGTGTTTTCAACCCGAGTTGCCATTTTTGTCGTGGTCAGTTTCCAGTGATGTACAGTTTTCCCTCAGAGTCTATGAGAGACATGGAGCATGTCTGTGTCCTGAGACGTTAGGCTCCTCTGTCATGTGATGAGTATATATTTTTTAAAAATAACCCCCATAGTTCGGATTATGAGCATAATAGTAATCTTAAATTTTGCTGTTGATGATTATATATATATATATTTTTCAGTTCAGCAGTGCACTGTTATGAAAACCATTCTGTTTTATTGTAGGATTTAATTTTTATGGATATGCTGTCTGTGTTCTACATGTTGTACTGAAACATTTCGGAGAAAAAAAACAAAAGATCCCTCTCCTGGTGATTTCTTTATATATATATATTTTTTTTTTATTCGTCTTATCCCAACTGTCTTTTCCAGCTGATATCCTCTGGGCCTTACTTATTCTCTCCCTGTAAAATTAACTGTTATAGAAAGTCGCCATGGAACCACTCACTGCCTTAATACAGTTGACCACAGCAGGTGAAGTCAGGAGACGCATCCAGTTGAAAAGAACGGGCCGTGATCAAATCCGTTTGGCAAAAAGATCCTCACACCCTGGCAGGCTTAAATCTGCAGCACCTTGCATTTCTTTTTCACTGATGAACCACATTTAGCCTTGTTTTGGGCTCAAACACATAAATCAAGTGTGAATTGTTACTGTGCATTAATAAGATGTTATATTTTTCTTTTCTAACTTTGAATAGTTAAGTCAGCCTGGCAGTGTGTGTGTGCGCATAGGCTAACAGATAAGCACAGTGTGTATGCTCACAAAGCCACAGCTGATATTTCACTCTTGGGTGTGAGAATGCCCCCACCCACCACCACCACCACCACTCTGGGGCTCTTAAAGCATCTTTCACAGTGCTGCCAGAGCCCCAGTGGGGCTGGGAGGGGGAGGGCATAGTAAACACTGATGTGGTCTGTCAAAAAGGAAAAAAGCAGAAAATTACGATGAGAATCGGTCACTTTTTCTCTCTCAGGGTTCAAATGCACACATATCCTCCAGCAGTCACCCTCTGTCTCGTCTCCCTCGTCCCAAGTATTCTGCCCTCAGAATGTAAAACAACGGCGTTTAAAAAAAAGAAATTTTAAATAAACGCTCTCCCCTAGGTCCCCCTTTGTGCACAGGTCTGAACTTTTTTTTCTTTTCTTTTTTTTTTCTCTTTCTTTCTCTATTTAGCTTTTTTTGGCACTGACATCTAACCATCTAACAAGGAATGAATGAATGAATGAATGTTTGAAAGTGACTGTGTGTAATGTTAAAATTGGGAAATGTATTTTTACAACATGTGAACATTTTTTTTCCACTCACTCATTGTGAATTTATTTTTTTCTTTCTTTCACCAGACTGCAAAAACAAACAAAAAAAAACAAAAAATATCTCCTGTAACTAGGCTCTTAAGCTTTATTTTTGTTTTGTTTACTTTTTTTATTAGAAACAATCATGTTTGTGATGGTAACTTCCGATGGTAAACTCCACACCGTATTTTAATAAAATCTTAAAAAGTAAACATTTGCTCTCATTATTACCTTCTGTAACAGTAAACCTTTTGTGTACTGAACCTTTAACTCTGCCTAGGGTCATCTCATTTGAAAAAGGTTCTGTGCTTGATTAGAGTGGTCAATAACTTGGTGACAATTAATACAAGCTGCCAGTATGTCATCCCACTGATTACACTCAGCAGCTTCAGGACATAGAGCTGTGTTTACAGCGATTTTGCCATAAACAAAATGGTTTACTACCACAGTTTGTCAGCTCTTTTATATGGCAACGAGGGGTTATGCAATGCCTGAACGGGCACAGCTTTACGAGGGTGCAGATGAGGTGGGGTGTACGGGAAAGGGTGCTTCTATGTAGAACCATTGGGCAGAACAGGGCGGGGGATTATCAGCCGCACAATTGCTACCACATGTTCATAACCAGGAGCCTACTCTTAAAATGAAGTGAAGGGACTGAACGGCCTAGAGGCACCTTTAGGAGCCCTCTGCTATAGGCTGGCACCCTCAGATGTTAGATGGAAGGTTAGAGATGGATTATGTTATTGACTGATTATTTTCAGTCCTAACAGGCACTAATGCTATTTGCTTTGTTAGTATCTTGGACAAATAAAGTCAGAAATGTTAAAAGAGTACTCTTCCAATTTAGCATTGCACTCCTGTAACATTGTCAGACTCATGATAGGCAATTCAAGAAAATCATCAAAATCGATGCAGCAGAACCAAAGATATATATTTGTATTCCATGCATTCTTCTTTTTGGCAAAACCAGGCATGTACATTACCCACAATGCTACTCCACAACTAGCAGTTTGTTCAGAGATTTGAGTCATGATTTGGGTGTGATATGCTAATAGTGGACAGCTAATGTAGCCTGGAGCTGGCAGCCTCAAACAGAGATCTACAAAGGTCTGGTAAGCTCACTTGTTTCTTACTCCACAGCTGTAAAATTTTTTTCATTTTCAAACTTGTAGTCTTCATTCTCAGCCGATACTGACTCAAGTGACGTCACTCGAGGACATTTCTCAGACAGCTGCGCAGCTCCCTCTGGAGACACACAATGTTTTATACAATTTTTTTTCACTTGCAGTGGTACTCCCCAAGACCTGTAAACCGACTTTGATATGTAAAATCGTTCTCCTTTAAAGTGCTCATATTATTCTTTTTTGGCTAAACTTTTTATAAAGTGAAAAAGCTGAAAGTCCACCCCAAAGAGACTTACCATCTCCAACAGAAAACACTGTTCACAAACTGCTCCAAACAGCTCATTGTAGTCCAGCCTTGACTTCTGTGACGAATGTGTGTCACTTTGTAACACACGTTATAATGCTCGCCTAGCTGCTAGCATGGGCGACTCCCAACAAAGATTGAATAGAAGAATGATGCCTCACTCTGTAGCTAAAACGGAGAGCTCAACACACAGGGTGAAAAGAGTAGCTGCAGCAATGTGCAGTACAACAAAAATATATTACATGATATGATATGATGATTATGATACCAATATAACCTCTAAATACAATTATGAACCTGAAAATGAGCATAATATGAGCACTTTAAATGTAACGTTAAGTAAATAAATTTGGTTTGATAAGGACAGTATATTTTATTATGCGGTGTAATCTCCAGAGAACATTGTCAGGTTATTGCTTTTTATACCATCTGTCCTCCTAAAAAGACTTAGGTCTACAGCCATGCTTACAGGTAAATGCTAACTGTAAATAGCAGGTTTAGCAGGTTTAATGGTAACCATATTCACCATTTTTGTTTAGCGTGTTAGCATGCTAACATTTGCTAAATAGCACTAACACAAAAACCAGCTGAGGTTGATGGGAATGTCAGTTTTGCAGGTAGAGCTGCAACGATTAGTCGACTAACAGATTTGTCGATCGACAGAAAAATATTTAAAAACTATTTTGATAATTGATTAATCATTAAAGGAATGGCAATTTGTTTTATTGGACAAGACTCTGACCTGATGATGGTGCTAGATGAAAAGTGAGGGGATCACCAAAGTTATTACAATTCATCCTGAGGAGGACATGAGTGACACGAAATTGTTAATGACAATGCATCCAATGTTTGTTAAGACATTTACTCAAAACCACAAATGTCAACCTTATGGTGGCACTATAAGAAAAGTCAGGGGATCACCAAAAGTCAGTAGGAATGTTTTTGCAAAATGGTAATCAATCCAATAATTACCAGGATATTTCAGTCTGGACCAAGTGGTGGGAAAAGCTGAATTAACTTATTTATTATAGTTAATCATATAAATATGATTCTTTAAATTTGTTTTCCTGGATTCTGGAAACCAGCAGCCAATATACATACTATTACACACTGTGCTGTGTGGGACAGGCATATTACATAAGAGCATGTGTATATACAAGTGTGTGTAGTTGAAGGAGGCCCAGAATGCAGGCAGTATTTTAACAGACCAGGTTCACACAGACTTCAAACACACTCATTGCTTCCTCAGTCCCGCTCTCTCCCAGCACCATACATTACCCCTGTCAGCTTCCATGCTGTGCGGCCTGATTTTTTTATTTGTTTGTTTAGCTCAAGAGGAGGAGGAGGAGGAGGGGGGCTTGAAAACTGCTCTGTAATGGGTCATCCTGCTTAGGTAACTTCCATTGGTATTGGTGAGTGGGTCACAAAAAAGAAGAAAACATTACGTGGGCCAAAGATTATGCAAGATAATTTAACTGAGATCCAAATATGAGAACATCAACAAATCGTGCATGCATGCGTGTGAGAGAGAAAGTTAGTCTATGTGCATACTTGTCTGTGTGATGAATTAGTCTCCAGACAGATGGCCTATTCCACTTGGAGGGATCGTACTACCAACCCCAAAGCAGAGTGGATACATATTTGCCTTTGGTTGTCTTTGGAATGATAAAATATTTTTCTAGCCACTGAATGACTCAGATGTTGCATTACCGTCAGACTGCAACCGCTTTGTTTTTCTTTTTAAAAGATACTGCAGTGCATCTTTTAATTTGACCAGAACTAACAACTTATTGACTTGGAATATAAGGCTGGTTATATTCTGTATATCCTTATTGTCATCAAATCCCTTGGAAAGTCTAAAACCAACAATGAATTGATCCTACTAAGAAGTATTGAATGCGTAGTTAAAGCCTAAAAGCTTATTTCTCTGTACCATAAAGCTACATTGTTGTCCAAAAAGTAAACTAAAACCTTTGTTTTGTCAGTCCAAAACCTAAAGATATTCAATTTTAACATGATATAAAACACAGAAAAGCAGGAAATCTCCATATTTGAGAGGTTGAAAAAAGCATTTTCTGACCTTTTTGCATGAAAAATAACTTTAACAATTAATCGATTATCAAAACAGTTGGCGATTATTTTTCCGTCAATCAACAACTATTCATTGCAGCTCTACTTTGGTTTATGACCAGCAAAACTAATGACATTCCCATCAGCCTCAGCCAAACTTTGTGTTAAGTGCTAATGAGCAAATGTTAGCATGTTTACATGCTAAACTTAGATGTTGAACATGGTAAACATTGCAGTGCCGCAGACAGAGTAGAGGCATCAGAAGGATTACTTTTGGTCTTTACATGCTTACAATAAGAACATTATTGAATACAGCAGCCTTATCCTTTGAAATATAAAGAAGACAACTAACCAACCACATAATATTAAATCTGTATTCATTTTCCCGTACCCTTCATCCATAATATTGGAACACAATAAGTCAATATTATCCATATGTTCATATTGCTGCTCTTTCCTGGTGTCAATCTGTCTGTGTGAGGGGTCTAGAGGGTTTGCGGCGGTGAAGCTAAGACACTGGAGCTAGTATGGCCCCGGCCCCACGCTCTGTGATTAGCTCATGGTTTTCCTCTCATTGCTTCACTCACTTGGCTCGTGTGACATTGACGTGAGAACGTGGTTGACAGGAAGAAAACGTTCAGCTATCATGGAGATTTGCGTCAGTCAGGCAACCTGCAGCCATTCTGCTGCTGTATCTGGTATCTTAATGCTAGCCGCTGTGTGTGTGTGTGTGTGTGCAGTGTGCGCTCACACATACGCACACCTGTGTATCTGACAGTGTGTCAATGATGTTTCACATTAACATGAGTCAATCTGGATGCTGAGCTCACTGTCATTAATCAGTGGGCAGAAGCAGGGAAGTCTGGGTTTTTCCCTTAACCTACTTTCAACTGCAGAGACAGACATAGATAGATAGATGAGGGGACTAAGTAACTGTTTTGTTGACAAAGAGGGAAGAACAAATTGCTGTAACTGTTTAGAGTAAAAAAGAATCGCCGGTGCAACACAGATGTCTTCTTACTTAATAGTTTATTTTTTTATTTTTTAAGGTGCATAACAGTGACTAACGTTAGAGTCCTCAAGGACTCTGATCAAGATGTAACCTTACATCGAAATGTTAGTCACTGTTATGCACCTTAAAAAATAAAAAAAACTATGAAGTAAGAAGACAAATGTGTTGCACCGGCGATTCTTTTTTACTCTACACTGTTTTGTCCTGCCCTGGTTGCACCAGCTTGTTGTGGATTGCAGAAGCGCAGAGAACCCTCTCTTTTTCACTTGGCGTAATTGTTTATTTGATTATTTATGACTGCAGGACAAAAAGTCCAAATTGTTACCTGATCCATCTTCTCCTCTTCCTCTGTATGATCCTCTCCGTCTCCCCTCATTCCTGGAAGGCTCACAGACGAGCCATACAGTGACGTGGCTGAGTTGATTTAAAGTTGTCAAATTGTAGAGTTGTCTTTTGGGTTTCCTGGGACCAGGGTATGTGTGCGTGTGTGTATGTGAGGTAGATTGCTCAATGAAATATAGGCTGACTGCTTTGTTGCATTATAGCCATGGATAATAAAAAGAAAAGTAACTAACAGTTTCTAGAGATTTCACACACACACACACACACACACACACACACACACACACACACACACACACACACACACACACACACACACACACACACACACACACACACACACACACACACACTGAGCCTTGACATATTGATAAGTGAGCGGCGGCTGGTAACAGAAACCTCCCTGGTTGTCCATGTGTGTACCAGCTGTGGGAACTGGTGACCACACATCTCTGGCGCACACACACACACACACACACACACACACACACACACACACACACACACACACACACACACACACACACTCCCACACACACACACACACACACACACAGGGGTTCCTCGGCTGAGATCAGAGCTGGATCTGCCACAGGTCAGAAGTATTTGAAAGGGGAAAAAAGCGGCAACCATTTAAAACCCTTTGATTCCCTGCAATGTCCAATCAGTAAATGAACTGCAGAAATAAAAGCCTGCTTTGGTCCAGACTCCACTCGTCTGTTATGCTGGTTGCATGTCTGTGCGTAAGCCCTATTGCTCATTTCTCCCTCTATTTTCCTGCCATTATTCAGCAACCCACACCTCTTAAGTCTGACAGTGTGCTCAGTCGAACAGGGATAAAAAAAATACACAATGCTGAGTGGTGAATGTTGAGAGAGGCCAATGTGGTGTTGATTACCTTGTCAACAATGAGGTTGCTGAGTTTACACAGCCACTGAGAGACTAGAGAGAGAAAGATAGAGGGAGAAAAGAGAGGGACAGTGGAGGAGAGGAGTGAGGCAGTTAACTGCCTTTCCATACAAGGAGACGTAGGGGGAGAAAAGAGGAAGGAGGGGGAGGAGAAAGCGAGAGGCAATGAGAGAAAGAGAGGTAATATGAGGAGATACAATGAGAGAGGGAAGAGAAAGGAGATAAAGACAGAGTATAGAGGGATAAAGGCTGATAAGGCAGACAGCCGGTTGCAGTGAAGTGTAGCTGTATCCTCTCTGAGGTCCCAACAGTGTGATTCTGCTGCAGCTTCTCTCTCTGTCACTGACTGACTGACCCAACACAGGTAGGACACACACTGAGCCTCCATTCATTCTCTGTACGAGAGTCTGAGAGTATGCATGCAAGTGGGAAAGCTTTTTTAGCCATATGAGATCCCGTAAGCTTGTTTCTTTATCTGGTGAAGATAATGTATTTTTTTAGTAAATGAGCAGTGGTGGAAGAAATCTTCCGATCCCTTAATAAGTAAAAGTAGTAATACCACAATGCAAAAGTACTCCATCCCAAGAAAATAATTATCCATTCAAAATGTAAAAGTATATCATTATCATAGAAGTGTATTATAAAATAATTGCCAGCAAAATATACATAAAGTATTGAAAGTTAGTTACTATTTCTGCAGAGTGCCAACTTTCAGAGTGTTATATTATTATTATACTGTTAATACTGTGATTATGTTATAATTAAGACTGATGCATTAACATTTAAGCAGGATTTTAAGGAGGAGACGATTTAAACTCCTTTGAGTGGTTTAATCTGTAACAATGCATCGTGTTTCCGAAATATATCATGTTTTTAATGTGTAGAATCTTATTCTGCAAAGTAACCAGTAACTACAGTTGTCAGTGTTGTTTGATAAAAGTACAGTATTTTCCTCTGGCATGTAGTGGAAAAGAAGTATAAAGTAGCATCAAGGGGAAACACTTTAGTAAAGTACAAGTAGCAAAATTGTACCTCAAAAATGTTTATGTATATTCCACTACTGAATTTTACGACATGTTTGTTTTAGCAAGAATAATGTGCACATGTATGTCTTTTTTGTTAGAATTGCATTCTTTGCAATGGAAGTTTTTTTGCTTATTGTATCCCTGAACACAAATATATTGGAATTCACACTTCATTAATTTGTGCATGTGTTTGCACATTTGCATCGGGAGTTGCTTTGCCTTTATTAGTGCAGTTTCTATACAACATACTCTGTCCATCCACACTGGTCTCTCTGCTGAAGTTGTGGCTTCAGGCAAACCAAACTCTGCATGCCCTCCTCACTTGTCTGTCTGAACTGCTGTCTACACTGTGATGGTTTCCCACCACAAGAAACAATCATGTTTCTGACCCCTTGTTGTGATGCATGCCTGGCTGAGTGTGTCTGTGTTTCTGTGTATGCATGAAGGTGAACATTATACAGAAGTGTGTAAAAAGTGTCAGAGTGATGCATACTTTTACTCAGCAGAAACTCCTGAATCCACTACTGCCCCACCAAACAAAAGATTTTTGAGAACGTCTGAGGGAAAACAGCAAATTACCTCCCTGCAATCCCCTCGTTAAAAACGAACATACCTCCCACTGTGTGCACAAATCTGTTGTGTGTGCATACCTGCATGACTGTATATATGAGCTGAGATGGATGTGTGTATTATCTCTGCATGAGTCTGCTGTAATTACACAGTGAAGGTGCCTATGGGGCGGCAGCCGCCACATTTGGCTGTGCGCCACATCCCCTCGTTTTATTGTATCTTGTGCCTGAAAAACTGCTGCATGTGTCTGTCTATGTTGACTGATGAGAGCAGGTCTGCGTGGTGTGAGTGCATACCTGTGTGTGCGTGAGAAAGTGTAAACTTTATGTCGACTGAAAATAAGTGTGTGCCTCTGTATGCATCAATAAATACCATACAGTCTATTATTATTACTGCATGTGTTTTCAGGAGCAGCAACAGACTGGTAGCAGATCTGTGTGTGTGTTGACTGGTAAAGTTGTGTCAGTGTGGGAATTCAAGAAATGTCTCTTTAGCGTGTTATAGTGCCAGTGTGACAAGTTCAGAGAGGGAAGGTCGAAGTGTTTACTTCACCAAAGTCTCAGTGTAGTATAGGGTCATCTGATTAATGTTTATTATAGCAACAGTGATCACATTAACGGACTGCCTTTACAGTAAATCAGCACAAATCATTCAGCGTCTGCATCAAATCACTTTCCAGTTTAAAATGCTGATCTTTCTTGTCTGGAATGTGTGTGTAAAAGAGGTAAACTCTGCAACAGCCAGTGACAGGAATGACCTCCTTTTATATTTTATACAAAACAGTGGGCAGAGCAGACGGGACACTAGCAGTTAAGATCACATACTGATGTGAAAAACCTCCAGCTCCATGAGGTGAACTTTCATTAACCCAGGCACACAGATCTCAATCACAAGATTAAAAAAACTGCTTAAAAAGACCAAAAGAAAGAGAGTTACTTTTTGGAACAAGTTGCATAGTTAAGCATCTCGACCTGGAGCTTTATCCGCCTCCTGTAGAGCAGCAAAGTTGCAGCCAGTGAGAAGATCAGATGACTGAGCAGTGAGATCAAAGCTAGGCTCTGTGTGTCTCCATACACAAGGTATTTTTATGGCTGGCTGTTAAAAGTGTGCAGTGGTTAATATACATTTAATGGAGACAGGGAATTGATAAAACACTCAGTGACATATAAGGCTGCGGTCAGAAAAGTGTCAGAGTTGGAGTATTGCAGCTATATTGGCAGAGTAATACTATCTGTCCTCTGGAAATAGACTTCAGGGACAATGTGCAGCTTGGACATGTGTGTTATGTGCGTTGAGGGTGTGTGTGTGTGTGTGTGTGTGTGTGTGTGTGTGTGTGTGTGTGTGTGTGTGTGTGTGTGTGTGTGTGTGTGTGTGTGTGTGTGTGTGTGTGTGTGTGTGTGTGTGTGTGTGTGTGTGTGTGTGTGTGTTTGCTTGCATGTGTGTTTTTGTGCACTGGTCAACTTGCCCAAATTTAACTGTCTGCATTCTGCAGCTGCTTGGAGGTTTAGTTATATCAATCCATAGAAACACCACACAAGGCTGCAGCCACGAAACATCATTCTCCCTTTCTGTGAGACAGAGAAATATATCTGTCATCAAGTCATAAACGGTCTTAAAGTTCAAACATCTGCCAATGAAATAGGAAGAAGGTGAAATAACATCACACATCACATGCATTTGTGCCCAAATTTAAAGAACATTCGTGTGAGTGTCCTCAGAGCTGCAAATTGGACAGACATATCACTCGCAGTCTTGCATATATCACGTCTTTATTCATGTGATTTTTTTTTATAGAAACAATAAAACTGTTGGTAGTTGCCATGAATATTTTACAAATATTAATTAAATATTAAATTAAATTAAGATGGAGACATTGCAGTGCATTTGCCCACAATAGAGTAGTTTTTCAGGCTGTTGGTCTGTAATTCTGCCACCATTAAAAAGGTTGGAGAGCAGAGGTGGCATGATGTATGGGTGTATAAGGTGGAGACGAGGATGAGATGGAAGGATGTGTGTTCAGATGTAAGGGGAGGGTGCAGAGAGGAGACAAGTAGCATGGCTCTGATTTACATTCATCTCCAAACGCAACTCTTCAGCCCTACACTATGAAATGTAAGACTGAAATGTGTTCAGAGAAATTATGATGCACATGCCCTCCTCCCCTCTCTGCCTCTCTTAATAGGGTGAGTCTGACTCAGCAGCTGGTGGTCAGTGGATGGGCAGTCGGTGAGGTCAGTAGTGCAGCAGAGCAGACAGTATTTGCATCTATCCTCAGAGATGCTGCTAAAACTGTTGTTTTATTTTAGGCCAGCTTCTGTGGCAGACATTACAGTGACAGCGATGAATGTTAACTGTTTTGCGGTGTAGCCACAGATTGGCTGTGGACCAACACACACTCATCACAGCCCAGGGGAATACGAGCTATTTCTTTTTATAGAAGCTGCCAGGGTCAACGAGTTCAATCAGCTTTGTTCTTTGATAAAATGGATGTGTTGTGATATGTGAGGGCAGGAAGATGGAATTTCCCAGCTTTCTACTGATTTTCCAGTATTGTCTGGGTTTGGTTTCCTAAATGTTCCTGTTAAGATCCCTTCAATTGCTTGCTGATCGACAAAGGTTGCCAAAGTACTACTGACAGACCTCTTCAACAGCTTTTGATTATAAAATGTGCCACACATTTCATGGTATTCAAGAAAACTCTTTCGCAACCATTTTTCATTTCTCCATTTCTTTCAGATGATGTCATCAGAGCACCTGACCTGCGGTTGGCTGCAGCAGCTACTCGTTGTACTTCTGAACCTTTGCCTCACTTTTGCTGGGCCTTTGCGACCACTCAATGGGACAGAATGCACAGCCAAGGGTCCTGCTTCCTACATCCTGGTCTTTACAGGTCACTGGAGCCCACAGGCCTTCCCTAAGCAGTATCCACTCTTCCGGCCCCCTGCACAGTGGTCCAAACTCATAGGTGAGAAATACTAAGGGACAAAGAAGTTGGTTATTAGAAAATCAGCCATTTCTTATGGAAAGTTTTACCTCTAACACGTGGTAATACAATAAATTTTGACCATAATTTCCGACTTGCAACAGCAGTGAGGAGTTGGTGGGGTTGTTATTTGACCTGCCTTAGTCAAAATGTACCCACGCATAGTTGTATTAAAGAAGAGGCAAACCAGGGACAGAGATGGTGTCCACAGTGAGATGAAGCTCTAGCTTCAGCTTCAACTAAAGGCAGAGTTTTGCTCTCCATCATGTGTGCGTCCTGGGTGCATTCCCACCTGTAGGCTACTTAAAGCTGTTCCCTTGTGATGGATCACTCAGGACCGATTTTTGTACCAGGTGGAAATGGGGTCACTGCCAGCATGCATGCATATGTGCATACAGACACATACACAGGGGTGAGGGATGTTAATGCGCAAAGAAGCAGAGAGTAATAAGAAAGGCAGTCTAAATGCTAACAGATGGGGTTTTCTCTAACTTCTGTCCAGCCATATATCTATTTTTCATCAACTCAACCCTTCCTTCCCACATTTCTGCTGGTTTACCACAGTGTTGGCGGTAAACACTGGAGTAGTGATGTTCGGGGCTGGTGAAGGTGGGTGATGATAGTTGGGGTGTGGTGGGGTCAGACTGCTTACATCAGAGCCAAGAGGAGGAGGAGGAGGAAGAAAAGAAGAAGCGATTCAGGCTTTTCCATTCTGCTTTTTTTCTCCAAGCCATGGAGCATGGGATGGATGGCAGATGTTTGTAAATGTGTTTGTGCATGTATGTGTGGTGGACTGCTCTTGTGCATCACTGTCTCTGGTGGCTGTGGGTTTGTCTGGTTTCCAGCTCTTTCACTGGTGCCCTGCCACCCTGCCAGAGGATAAAGGGCTACTTACTCCATATAGAAACAGGCACAGGATTCTGACACACCCATAATGGCTTTTAATGTCCCTGGGCTCTGGGGGACAGGGGGGTGGAAGAAAAACACAAGGGCCCTAATGGGCTGACAGGCTGCTGGTAGGGAACAAAAACATTGTTAGAAATGGAGTTTGTCATAGCACAAAGAAAAGCATAACCTGTCGGGAGCGTTTGGGGGCCTGTAATGGTTTTGTGTGGGGGCTAGGGGCCAATGACACTGCCAGAGGGAAGAGGGAATGGAGTTTGTCATGGCCACAGAAAAAACACGAGCAATTTAGGAAGGCCGGGAAGTAGGCTTTAACGTCTTGGTGGGGCTTAAACGTGACGTGTTATCGAGTTTCAAGGTCTTGACGCTTGTGGGAAATTTGTTAGAATGGAAATGCAATTAAGTGCGTAAGTAATGGCAGTTTGGGGAGAAACAAGATAGTGTGTGAAGTGTGCTGGGCAGGTTGTGTGTGTGGCTCTATGCAAGTATGTGCATTAATACAAATGTGTCAAGAGTGTTTAGGTATAAATGCATGGGTGTGTATGTGTGCCTGTACGCAGCTCTGAAAGTGAGGTAAGGCAGAACCATCAGAGCATTTGTCAGCGTGTTTCTGGCTAACCTTACTCTGCCCTTAAAACCACTGGCCCAGGCCAGTGGTTCTGTGGGTTTCAATACGGAGTTCCAGAACCTGCGGTGCAAACAGTTTAAACTAAATCAGTCTCTTGATTCTCAACAGATTTCAGAGATAACCATAACTAAATATGAGAATGTGAAGCAAATGGTTGTGTTGGCCCGAAGGGTATGAAAAAGTATTAATAAAGGTTTTCAAAATTGTTGAAAAATCTGAGATCCTGACCTGTCTCCTGGCAGCTCTAGTCTGTGTTGTGGTTTTATCAGTGATAGATGGAGAAAAGACGTAACTATAACTGTGCAATAATGCCAAAGACATGCATGTGGGCAATTCCTTCAGAATTGTCTGTTTAATTGCAGGATGTAGGAGTCAGCCGTAGAAATACATACAGGCTCCATGGTGGAAATGATCTCACCGTCTGGCTGAGCCTCTGTGGTACTTCATTGACATTGATATGCATTCCAGTGAATAAGCATCTTACTCCTGTCTTCTCCTCTTTCTTGTTTTTCTTTTCTCCCTTTAGCGGTCAGCCATAATCGCCATTTTCGGCTGTGGAAGGAGGGTGCTCCAGCCAGCGCAGGGGTGCAGAACTTCGCCGAAGTCGGGGTGACAGTGGAGCTGATGAAGGCAGCCAAGGAGGCCAGGAAGAGACGCGCAGTCGGTGCCATGCACCGAACGGCCGGCATCCCTAATGGCATTGGGCACAGCTCCACGGAGTTGCTCATGCAGCCCCGGAGCTCACTGGTAGGCACAAATAAAACTTAAGTAGCAGCAATACTCATTCACAAAAGCACACACATGCTCAGACACAGTAAGTCACACAAACCGACTGTTTCACTAAATGTATTCAGTCATTTGGTGACCCGAGCCTCCCCATAATGTCGTCCATCCGCTCTGACCAAACACTTCACCACATCTTTCCACTATCCAATCATACTAAGTTTAGCTCATGTGCTGAAGCCCTGCAACCACAAACGGCCACATCCATCCTGCACTCTGCTGCCTGTCTCACTGAACTCTGTGAGCTCAGGATGAAGTTTAGTAAAATTAGTTTTTTATTTTAGTTCACAATTTGGGGAACACATTTATTCACTTTTTTAGGCCTTTATTTTTCAGATGAAGACATGAAAGGGGAGAGAGAAGGGGGAATGACATGCAGCAAAGGGCCGCAGGTCAGAGTCGAACACGCAGCCACTGCGTCGAGGAGTAAACCTCTATACGCCTGCTCTACCCACTGTGCCAACCCGGCCACGCATTTATTCACTTTCTTACCGAGAGTTGGATGAGAAGATGGATACCACTTCATGTCTGTACAGCCAGCAGCTGGTTAACTTAGCTTAGCATAAAGACTGGAAACAGAGGAAACAGCTAGCCTGGCTCTGTACGATGTTAATCTGCTTACCAGCAGCTCTAAAGCGCAATAATTAAAATGTCTTGTTTGTTTAAACTGTAGTAAGTAAAATGTACATTATGCTGTGTTATGTGGGGTTGTGCTGAGCTTTTTCTTAGCTAGACACAGTCCTGTGAACACTGCTGAAGCCTCATATTACCTCATGGTGAATGGGCTGATAAATGTGGACTGCTGTTGGGCTGCAGGCGCAATGTCCAACTATGGTACAACTTTGCTCATCGCTGGACTGTGGGGTACCACTACTGCTGAATAGTGAGTGAGTTTGGAAGCAAAGGTAATGGTTGGACTCGCTAAATTTGTTCCAAGGGCTTCAACAAAGGCTAAGGATTTGAGGTAGGAATGAGGTATGGCACTGTGGAAAATGTGTCATAGTATTCACCGAGTTAAAACTAGAAATAAGGCATTCCTTTATGTGTAAAGCATAATGTAGCTGATGAAAGAGAGGAAAAGAGGTGAAGAGTAAAGGTGGACATTCCCTGGAGTTATTTTAGAAATAGGTGTGTGCCTGCCTGAAAGTCTGGTGACCTACATTTGTTCATTGGATATTCCACTGCCTGGAGCCGGAGGCCCTTCAAAATCATAAACAACCCTGTCGGAGGGCATCTTTGCTAAGTACTTGTCATGGACAACAGCTTAACAACTTGTCATCTAGTTACATGATGTCTGTGGCTGCTTTTAAATGGGTTAGTCTGTTTTAGATCAATGGACAGAGCAGCAAAAATAAGCAGGGTATGACTACCTATGTGTGTTTTGAACGTGACAATGACAGACTGAATGATGTGGATCTGTTCACAGCTTCATCTGGTATTCTGCGTTCCTGTCTGCTTCTCTCTTTTGCACACTCATATCTAAATCCCATCCTTTTTCTCTTCCCCACAAACCAAAACATTCATACGCAATGCCCCAAATATCCCAAACACATATGATTCCTTTCTCCATATTGATGAGCCTCCTGCTATTGCTGTTAAATGTGTAATTCAAAACAGGATGATAACGGCAAACAAGTACCATTCAGGATCCAACGGGCATTATTCTTCAAGTATTTATGTATCAGTGGCACCACAGAAAATGGGACAACAACAACTGAGCATAAAGGTGCTCTGCACTATGGACCGAATTGCATGTTTTCTAAGTCGGCTTTCTTTCTAGGTTCTGTCTTCGGCTCTGCAGAAGATTTTCTGTGATGGAGAAAAAGTAAGCGGGATCATGAGAGCTTTGAGTAAATGTCTGTGCTCCAGAGATACTTCCTGGCCTGTCTATTGCAAACCACCATGGACTAATCAAGCCAGTGACAAGGGATACCCTTGAGTAGACATCCTTGCTGAGTGGCCCAATGGATATAGCAGGACAGGGGTTCTTGGAAAAAAACACTGTTTGAGAGGAGCCTGATAACGACAAGAGGAGGGAGGGATGTTAGCAGAGGAGGGAAGAAAGGAAGGAAGGAAGGAAGGAGGGGATCAGTGGAGGATTCTGAAAAGCAACAGAGCTGCTTCTGATTTGGTTACTCTGTTTCTGCGTCACAGGCAAGAAACAGACCACATGTGTCATGCTGACACTACCTGTGTCCTGTTCCAGGAGGTGTGTTCTGTCTGGTGAACTGGTTTGATGTCTGTTCCAGCACTCTTCTATCCAGCACTCTGTTTGACTCTAGGCCTCCAAACCCACCTATCCCACGCCGAGCCTTAGCAGCTCGGCCCAAGTCCCTAAATATCAGGCCGCAAGTGGGGAGGCGTTTTGAAATGCGCTGTTTTCTGGGCGTATGCCACTTCAATGTGAGCTGACCCCCAGGTTACTTCCTGTATTAGGTCACCAGCTCAGGAAACATCCATCACACAGGAGACACAGTCCTGCACAGGAAACTGAGTGGGTGCATGCATGTGCACACATGCAGTCCCCAGTCCCTGCATTTATAAGTTACAAAGTGTATAAGCCTGACATCAACAGTGTGTGTGTGTGTGTGTGTGTGTGTGTGTGTGTGTGTGTGTTTTTTTTTATCTTACTTTTTCCTTTGATTTCTTAATAACTTAATTTATTTTACACACAACGTATATCAACAGACAGGGGGCATCATAACACATAATACTGTAGTGAGGTAATCAAATTATCTTAAGACCGATTGATGTTTATTATTCTGTTTTTTTTTCTATCAGAGTGCTGCAGTTAGACTTTTAATTAGAGCTAGAAAAATAATCACAGCTGTGCTAAGATTGCTACTCTAGCTCTCTGGGTCCTGTAACCTCTGTCTTCCACTGAAGTATTCCACTGCATTTTCTCTGTAGTTTAATTTACAGTTATAATTTGACAAAGTAAACAAAGACAAGAAATCCGCATTAAAACAAATATCTTGGAAAAAATATCAAACTATATGTCTGAGTCTTTTGCTCCTGGGTACTACATGAAGAAAGAAAGAAAGAAATCAGAGTCTACAGCCATAGCGGCTCTGTGAGGCTGTACATTGGAACAGTGGAGCTTTGAGTTAAATGCTAACATGCTGATGTTTAGCAGTTATAATATTTACCATTACATACATGATTACGATCTTAGTTCTTTTACATTTTTTCTTATTATTCTTACATTTGAGGATTATCACTGTACACAAAGCTCAAATTCCCAGAGCCATGCCATTAGCTACAAAGACATCCATCCTCTTAATTTTAAAGCACTTAACGGCCTTGCTCCTCAATTTGTTTTCAGTGATGCTTACAATGTATGAGCCATCAACTTGGACTCGAACCCTGGAACCCTGCGTCAAGGCAGAAACCTCCATGTCTATGTGCGCCTGCTCTTCCCACTGAACCGACCCGGCCACCATCTGTGTATCTTTATTGCTCTGTCTACAGTCTTAACTGTAAACTAAATGTCCCTTTTGGACAGTAAAGTTTGAACTAACCGCGTTCTCTCTCTCTCTGACCGACAGTTGTCTCTGATGGTAAAGATGGTCCCCAGCCCCGACTGGTTTGTTGGCGTGGACAGCCTAAACCTCTGTGAGGGCAGCCGGTGGAAACAGGAAGTCATCATTGACCTCCAGCCTTATGATGCCGGGACAGACAATGGATTCACTTTCTCTTCTCCCAACTTCCCCACCAGCCCCCCAGAAAACATCACAAAGGTGACATCACAAGAACTAAAATCATACATTGATTAATTAATTTAGTCATCCATTCCATGGTGAGGCAAAGCAAGGTGGTTGGCCATTGTTTTCTTCTTAAAATAGGTCAGCAGCATGGGAATGGGACATTGTTCTTAGCTGTCTCCACTTGAATGATTTCTTGGCGGCCCTTATGCTTGACCTAAAGTGATTTGACTAAAAAGGGCTTGTCTTATAAAATAGACCATCTATTGTTTTCCAACATGTGTTTTAAAGTGGACTATTGTGTTGAGTGGCTGCTGGCTCTCACAATGAAATATGCCTGTTCTTTGCTGACTTGTTCAGATCACATCTCAGATGCCAAACCATCCAGCCAACTCCTTCTACTATCCACGTTTAAAGGAGCTTCCACCTATTGCCAGCATAAAGATAACTCAACAAAGCAGATCATCTGACCGCCAAACCCCAATGTCCAATCATATTCTGCCAAACTCTATTATTCCTAAGCGCTTCTCAGGTAAGACCACAGGACTCCCTACATCAGTGGTACCAAAACATTTTACCTGGAAGGGCCAAAAAAAGAATTATGATTTGTATTACATGAAAGTTGTAATATGATTTCACTTAAATAGTTCTACATAACTTATGGAGGCTACAAGCACATCTTCTGCAGAGATTTGTACTTCTGAACTCTTTCTTTCTTTACTCACACACACTGTGTTTTTCTCACATCTCTTTCCCCTCGATTCAGCGACACCATTGGACTGTGAAGTGTCTCTCTGGTCACCCTGGGGTTTGTGTCTTGGTCCCTGCTCTAGAGGTGGTGTCCGCCACCGCACACGATACATCCTCTTGCGGCCGGCCAATGCTGGTGTCCCCTGCCCTGAGCTTGAGGAACAGACTGAATGTGTACCACACAGCTGTATGAGACTCCAGTAACCCACAGCGTGCACAAGCACAGATACTGCCAGTATTCAACACTGGGACTCTCATGTTATTACTGCTGGACTGAGAAATGTTGCTGAATTTTGAGCATCTCCTTGATAATGCAAAGGATTTTTGTGTTTGTCACAGTCAAATTGTGAAAATGAAAGACTTGCTGCCTTACCTGTGCAGCCTGTTAGTATTAGAGTGTACACTCCTCTGGGTGTATTTTAATGGCAATAAAGGAAAATTTAAGTCTGAGTGTTGGACAGTTAATAAATGTTTGAGATAACACTTTGAATGTGTTCAGATAAAAAGGGATTTTTATAAATTCACGTAGATGCAGAGTAGAGAAAATTAAGAGGCAAAAGTGGCCCTCTTTAAAGAAAAGTTTGAGACTTATTATAGTTTGTTCATTATCAACAAATATATGCATTTAATCTGTACGCTTATCGTGGCACACCAGAGTCAGGAATCTTCCACACACTGTTACATGTATGCACACAAAGATTCTTACACATACTGCATACTTTTACAGGCATGGAGGTATTAGTTTACAACCTATACATGTTTGGCACATGCATCTTATTCAAAATAACCTCACACCCCAACCCCGATTTATAAATATCACCTTTCACAAGAAACACCTAATAGCTGAAGAAGCTGGCCTATTTCATAATAAGATACTTTTTTTTAAGAAAGGTTTTTATAGAAAGAAAGATAAATATTTGGATTATTATATCTTTTGATATTTCAATGTTGAGATTTTGTATATACTGTATGATGTATCTTATCTTGTATAACTCATGAATAAATATGGAGGTGTGTTTTTCAAGTAGAAAAAGTCTGTTACTTTGTTCCCCTGTATTGCTTTTCAGTTGCAAAGTGAGACCAAAGGACATTCCTGATTTGCACAGTTCCAGTAATACATGATGAAGTCAATTTATTTGTGTATGCCAGTGCATAATTTGACCAGTATTTTTATTTTTGTCCAAAGAACTCACAGTTTAAATGTAAAAATACACAGCCATATATATCACAGTGTGAAAAGCGTATGATTCCTTATATTCACCAAAATAGAAGTCACAGTTCTATATATTTATAGATGAGAATTATATGTATTCCACAGTATATTTATATCCTAAACGTTGATTACTTCATAGATGGGATACTTTCTGTGGGGGATTTTAATGGTTAATAAATTAAATTAAATAATAATAAAAAATAATAATTACTCATGGGAATTGTAGTAATAATAATAATAAAAATAGTAGAATATTATTATATTCTCTGGCAGAACGTCCCTATATATACTGACTCCGCACTGCACTGCATTGAAGAGTTTATAGCGGGGTTGCACCTCCTAGTGGTCACAATCAACAACAACAGTTGCAACTACTACTAATATACCACATATAATAATGAACAGAATATCTGCTGTGTTCTGTAGGTCAAAATGCATCACAACTGAGATCACTTTTAATCATAATTGAAATACAAAGACTGATCAAGAGTCTTAGGTAAGATTGTATCTACTTGTATGGTACTTTAATTGCGTAAATGCCTATTTTTTTGCACTATATGTTTTACATTGCAATTAATTATTTAAAAAAAAAAATCAAATCACAAAATATGTTGCATAGTGCCATGTATATGTTCCTAAAATAATATAGATAAGGTTTTGTTCTGTGATATGAACAGCAGCTCAAATTGTAATAATGTTTTTGTGTTTCTAAAGCAAAAATATTGACTTTCAAATGTCAATGTTTTTTTTTTTTTTTTTTAAGATTTGTAATAAGAGACTGGGTTTCCACCAAGAAATCCTAGAGCAAAGGTGGTAAGCCACCCAAATTGTAAGGCATCTCATCTTGTGATCAGTTTAGTTAGTAGATGATGGCCTATACAATAGCTCCACAAATTAAATATGGCATTGGTAGGCTACTGGCTTGACTCTAATGCATTTTTTATTTCTTTATTTCATTAAAGTGATTTAACTTTTTATTTCAGGCGTGTTGGTCCGCCTCCGCTGTAATACTGCGGAACATAAAACTAAAAGCATCCTACAGTGCACAACGTAATCACTATCGTGATTCATAGGCCTGTCACTAGAGGTCGCTGTTTCCACACACTTGCTCTCTGTCTCCGCAGTGCTGCCTGTCTACGAGGAGTGCGTTTGATTGTTGCAGGGCTCAATGGCGGACAGAGCAGGATAGTTGCGCTAGCACCGAGGACAATAACATCTCGACTGTGTGAATTCCTGGCGTGACTTGGTCCGCCGCCGCGTGCCCTCCTTTGCAACGGTTCTAACGGGATCGCCTTTGCACCAACGTTAAATACAAAGTCGCCGCAGCTATTTTCTGCTTGTCTTCTAGCATTCCTGAGTTCCCGTCCCAAGCGGAGAAGTTACACTGTTCATGGTTGCTCACTGAAGACAGCTAGCTTGCGAGCAAACCATGGGGGACTCTCTTGAATTGATAGGGAAGCGTCTGCTTTTGCTCCTCGAAGACGGCAGGTCCGCGAATGGATCCGAGCCGGAGCAGGCTGCCTGGGCCCGGGACTGGCTCCGGGGAACAGTGCGGGCAGTAAGCGTCATCGGCCTGGCCGCTTCGGAGGTTAGCGGAGGAGAGGCGACAACAACAACCACTACTGCTGCTGCTGCAGGGCTGACGGTCAGTGTTTACATACAAGTGATGCCGTACTGCGTAACTAAATACCTACCAATGTCTATATAAAATGTATACTAGCTATTAAATATGTGTTCAAACGCATTGAACACGTTTTTACCCGTCAATGTTGGTGCATTTGTTGGCAGTTAACGTATGCTCATGCATATATTAGCAAGCTACACGTCTCAGACAGTGAGGCGAAGCTAAACTCGAGGCCGGGGATTTTCTGGCCTTTGCTTTGTTCGCTTTTTAGCTTGTTAACGAATGACATTAAGCTCCACTAATATTGAGCTTAATCCCCTAGTAATCGGTTGCAAAGCACAGATGCGGCAGAGATAACCAAACGATCACGATATGGTAACAAACCGCTTGCAAGCAACAGCGAATAACAGCGTTAGCTAGCTAGCTCGTCAGTTCCCATCGTTAGCTAACGTTAGTCTAGTTAAAGGCCTCACAAGTTCAAACGAGGGTGAACAAGGAATTCTTTCGGCTTAACTGTGGGTTCCAGATTGTTAAATTTTCAGACTAAAGCGCAAGTTTACTAGCTAAAAAACTCTTGTATGAATGAAATTAATCTTCTCAAGCTGCTTCCCCGGCCAGCGAAACTGCAGAGACATTTGAGATTTGTAAAAATGTGGGGAGGTGGTGGGTGACCTACATAACGTTACAAGTATACATTAAATAGCTAAAATCTGGTTTTTCATTGTTAAGCAATTATCAAGTAATTAATTAATTAATTAAATAAATTAAGTAAATTTAATTTTTTACAGAACGTTTAAATATGTTAAGGTCTTAAATATACACATAATAATACAGTGATTTCTTAGAACATAGGGTTAATTTGATTAAAAAGCACCTAGTTGGAAAGAATCTCGACTAGAGTGCGGATTAAATAAATTAAATTGATCCCATTTGGCTAAGGTGTACGATTATTAAACTAAATAAAATAGATATGTTTCAAGGACAATAATCAATGAGGGTCCTTTGGGTTTTTGTGGGATGTCCTTTTTGTTTGTTAGAAATTAGCTAGTTGACTGAAAACAGTTACTCTTAGATTCTCTCTCTGTAGAATAAGAAGGTGTACTTTTATCTGTCTGGCTCTCTTTTCAGATGTGTGCATTCACCAAAATGGATATTTACTGGAGAAATGAGGTCCATCAATGATAAACATTAATAGGGCTGGGGCTTGGATATCTTTTTTTTTTTTTTTTCCTGTCAGAGAAAGTATTCTTCTGCCCTGCCATTATGAACCTTGACAACATAGTCAATGCAATCATATTTAGCCAAGATCTTTGATTTACTGGGATAAAGGGGAGGTTGTCAGAAACAGGTTTGCTAGTCTCCTACTCACAAAACCTTTTCACTATAACAAACAAAATGAAACAGGTACACGTAGGATTATGCACCTGCTTAATGAGTTTAAATTAATTTCATCACCTTTCTGTATAGAGTATGTCGTGGGTCACCAGGTGTCGTTTCAGTTTTTGTGTGAAGAAAAAAAGACAGGTGTTATGGCTCGGTTTACTTCTGAGATTCCCACCAACTTGATTACATGTGTATTGATGTCAGTCACTTAGGGCAAATGCTAGTTTTTAGATGTTACATGAGCTTGAGGAATAACCAGCATGACAGCTGGGATGTGTAGAAAAAAAAGATACAAAAAAAAAATACAATACATGCTAAAATCTTTAAAGATCTTTTGTTCAGAGGCTTGATTGAGTGGTCTCTGTGAAAAAGGTGGCAGTGCACATTGCTGGCAGAAAGGTTTGACATGTATTTTGAGTACAGCTTGGTGATAATCTAGATATACCAATATAATGTTCATGTGTCATCCGGATTTCTGCTTCTCATCAAGGTTAAGTTTGACCCCTAGTACTTTTTGAGTTTTTCTCACAGATGTCAGTACCAAAAAAAAAAAAAAATGAACGTAAAACTAAATTGAAGAATGAAAGAAGCCTGCATCATCATGTCATGTAATAATCCCCTTATATCTGAATTTGGTCAGACTAGAAGCAACACTGGCTCTGAATTTCTGACTAAAGACAGGGGCTTTTTTTTATTTTTTATTTTTTTTATTATATAAACAAGAGAAAAAACAAAGCCTTAAAATGTTCTGCTGTGTAGACCTTCGGCAGTTCATAATAATAATGCCTGGCATTTATTGTTTCATTGTAAATGAAAACAAGAAGTGGTCTTCTACGGCTGAGTATGTATGTAAATGAAGAGAATTTTTGCTCCCTGCCAAAAGTCCTGTTCCAGATGTGAGGTGAACAGATGCAGATCCGCACATGGTGCCGCAAATTGAGGCAAAGACGTGTCCACTCTGTGTAGAAGGTTGGATTAAAAGAACATTTGCTGTAATCTCATTGTATTATTCCTCCTCATCAATGTACGGACATGTCATGTCAGTTGGAGAGCTCTGTTTTTGCTGGTTGTTTCCAAAGCACAAAAAAATGCTCCAAGCAAGACAAAAAAAAGGTAATGGGATGGAGCATCACCTTGGATCAAAAGCGAACATGACACTGAGATACAGTATTCCAAACAAATCAATTTATCCTTCTCTGCACCACTCGCATTCGCTGTTTGAGAGTTAGTTGTGGCACATTTTTCTGGTTCACATATCATCACGCTTTGTGCCGTGTTATATTGTGCAAGAAAATATCACTACACCATTAATTAATATGGAATTATTTCCTTTTGTCATTTGAGTGAACCAACCGTATAAAAAGTGCTTCTCAAACGAGTCTTGAGAGAATCCTCTTGTAAATTCTATTATGTGTGAATCTGCTAGTGCCTCTAGAGCTTTTCCCCCTGGCACTTGTCTGCTACAGCATTTAACCTCAATGAAATGGTACCAACTAAACTTAAGTTTCAGCTTCAATTTAATTTCTCTCTGTCGCTCACTCCTTTTTCCGTTCAACCCTAAGCAGGTTGACTGGTCAGTTGCATAGATGGTGTTAATCAATAACATTTCCACCCTGACTTCATACAAATCTGATTTGAATAGAAGCAGTGACTGGGGGAGGCCGGCAGACTGATAACAGTCCAGTCTGTTCCTCACAGCTTGCTCTGTTAAATTAAACGTTTGTAGTCAAAACCTTAGATGTATCTGTTGTGTTTTACTTCACTCAAGCCAACAAAATAATAAACCTCCGCTATCAACTTTATAATTGTGACAAATAGGAGCAATGTCATGGTGTCTTGGTGGTGTCTGATAAAAGTCAATGGTACAAATCTTGCACACAGTTCACGAGAAGAGGAAGCCCAGCTGTTGTCAAGGTTACTTTGTGAAGTAGTTTAGATTTTGAAACCTTGGCTAATGGGCGTCATTAGGGGCTTCTCTCTTCCAACCGGACGGATTTTTGCAGTGCTTAGAACTAAACGTTCCTAGAACACTTTTTTCGTCGTGTTCCGACAGGAAAAATTTGGGGATTTTTAAGTTCCTCTGGCCTCAGTAGCGTACTTTTTTAGCTCCTACTTCAGAGCAGGGTCTTTTCCCTTTTCCAAGGTGTACTTGATTGGTCGAACTTCTAAGCCACGCCCACTGCCAACTCGGAACTTGCAGTCAGAGCAACAACCAACAGCGGCACATTTTTAACAATTTTCACCATCTTATTCATCATTAAATTCACTTCTGACAATGTTTTAGGCGAGAAATTAACTGTTTAGATTTCGAATATAGGCAGTCTTGCGTAATTGATGCCGAATTGACACCGCTTCAAAGTTTTCTCGGAGTTGAGAACCTCCATGAAGTGAGGCGACAGCCAGCAAGCGCCTGCCCCGACCTCTAGCTCGTTTCCTTGCTCAGACACCTCGCGTGCTTGGAGGTCTCAGATTGCCTCGTAAATAAGAGGTTTATTTTCACAAGGCTGCTGGCTTAAAGACACAACACATGTCCATCATAAGATTAAAGGGAACCTGTGGTTAACTGTCTTTTCGGAGTTAAACTCCACAAGCGTGTCCTGCGGCTCACCGGCAAAGACCGCTGCAGTGCTTGCGTCACTCCCTTACCCCTCCTACCAGTCCTATGGCCACTTGGCCAGTGGGAATGCAAACGGAAAAAAAGATTTTGGGGGAGAGTAGTTCTTAGAACTGCTTTTCCTCTAAAAAGTACAAGTACCATCCGGTCGGAAAGCACCTATTGGTCAGCTGGATTGTCCATTTTGAACCAATGCATATCAGTTTTATTTTGTTATTTTGACACAGAAGATGCATAACTAAAATATCTTGCATTAAGAAACAGGGTTATGTTCTGGATCTATTTTATTGTCTCATTAGATCTGTGGCAGTTTCAGTTGCTACAGTATTAATTGCCCCTCTCTCGTGAACTTTAGTTGAGGAACCTTTTAAGCGGAGATTCAGACCGAAACAGTGCAGGGGGCTGCGTTTGTGTGGGTGTGTTGTTTAAGGTGAGACATCAAATACAATCTAGGATGTCTAGTTTAAGTAACAGATTACATGGGTTAAAGGGATAGTTTGGATATTTTGAAGTGGGGTTCTAGGAGGTACTCATACATGTATATATGTAGATGGCAGTGGGCACACCCCAATTTTAGAGAAGCACAAGGGAGTAGCGACACGGAAGCTAAGCAATGTACTGCTGTGGACGGGGGCAGCAGCAAAATCATATTTTAGCCTCCTAAAAAAGGGGGCACCCAATCAAGTGGTGCTTCATTTACAATATTTTTACCACTTTACCTTGCCATCAGACAGCCCTTTCCTTTGGCACTACATTTTCTCAACCTTAGAACTGTATTACGCCGCAGATTAGCTGTTTGCAGTTTATGGAAGAGACAACAAAAACAAAGACGTTTCGTCATTCACTGTGGAGACAAGAGGATACCTTTTATGAGCCAAAGTGAACAGTGTACAGAAGAAGAACGTTTGAAGAGAGAGAGAGAGAAAAGGCAGGCCTGCTTGGTTCTTTCTGTGATAAGGGGCGTAGCACAAGCACCCTTCATTCTAGCATCTTTTTGGGCCCTCCTCACATGAGGGCCCTGGGTACTCAGTCCCGCCCCCCCCCCCCCCCCCTTGATTGTAAAGATTTACAAAGAATATGTTTACGGCATTTACTCTCTTACTAGGAAGTTTTGGGACTGATTGGTGGGATTGCTGTGGACAAAGTACACACGGTGATACACTGGTACACAAGAGCAGATTACGTTAAACCATGTATCCAGCTAATTTTAATATCTTACGTTACGTTATTGTGTGAACAGTTAACCTAATTTAATGTTGTATATGGCGTTTTCTTTTGCGGGGTGCAAATGTTCCACCAAAACAAGTTCCTTCCCGAGACCAATTTGCAGAGCCACCGTCGCTGTGTCCAAAACTTAGCACCGGCCGAGACAGTTGTGATTGGTTTAAAGAAATGCAAACAACCCGGTGCGTTTTTTCCTCTTATCCTAGAATGTTTCTGTGGTGGCCAGACTGCCATCTACTATACACTGACTATGGATAAGTAGCCCTACCTCATACAACCCCACTTCAAAATACCCACAGACAGTACTTTGCAAAGGTATGAACTTTTTTTATCTTTTGTTTCGACAATCCTGAGGTAAACAGTAGAAATACAGAGTGTGCAGAAATGTGCAAATTAACGAGAGGACTGCACTTTTTCACACAGGGCTATTGTCGTATGAATGCACCCTAACCACCAATCTGCTCTATTGGGGCTTCTCAGTGTCCTTTGGATAAGTTTGTGGTTGTTCTTGGCATCTTGCTGGTCTGATGGTGTGTATCTGTCAGTGTGGATTTGTAACAAATGACAATCATGCTCACTGAACCTACCTTGCAAATGCAGGTTAATAAAAAAGATCCTGACACATTAATAAACAACAGTTCCAATTCTAATCCCAATCCATTCATGACTAACTGGAGGTTTCCTGGTGTGTGTTCTTAAAGGTGGAGTCTGTGATTCTGGAGAAAGATTGTTGATACTTGAACTTGGCACACAAACAGCGTCAATGTGCTACTTCAGAACGTTAGCATGTGCCAGATTTACCATCCCTCTCACTCCCACTGCCTTTCTCTTACACATCCATGGCCTTTCCCCTCCTGTCCTGTGCACAAGCCCGACTGGAATAGTGTTGTGTGGCTCGGTTCGATGCACTTTGTTTATTTCCCATTTACAGAGCCAGGTCTGTGCATAAAACACCTGATCTATTTTTAGGGCACACTCAAAACAGAGAGCTAGCGGACCGTGAGGCGATATTGGCTGAATTTGACAAAGTGTATTGCATTAGAAAAGTTTACACCTTTAAAGCTACAGTGGGTAGAATGCAAATAAACGCCAGAATTTGAAGTAGACTAAGACCTCTCCCAGCAGCTCTCCCTCTCCTCTCTCTGTTGCACGGGCAATGCATGCACGGAACAGCTAATAGGAACGCTCTGTCTCTGAAATGATCTGTGATCGACCAAAGTCTCCCATCAACGGCTAGATTTTCTGAAGCCTGAATACGGAGCCATGAGGAGGTGCAGAAGTAGTTTTTCTCTTAGACTACTTAAATTACAAGATGCTGAAAGATTATTATGGAATTTTTGCCCAGCGATGGCAACAATAAAGTGCCTACCACAGCTTTAAACCAAATTTAAACAACACTACAACCATAACAACCTATAATACAGGTGCAAAGTGGGTCAGTATTAAGACACTAGCTGTACATTTTCAGCCACATGTCCAGGCTATAATCATTTAAAAAAATCTGGGTATGGATGCATGTAATATTAAAAGAAACTACAGCAAAAAACATTAAATACCGGTAAATATAATTTTATATACTTTAAGTCAGCACAACAGACTAATTATGTTTAATACGATCACCGGGAATGTTTTTTTAAGGCTGTGTTTTTCATTTTAAGCCAATTATTCACTAAAACCTTTTCTTTTGAACCAAAGTAGCTAGATAACTAATGATTGACAGGCACTCCTCCTGTGATCCTGCCAGAGAGTATGTTCATGTGAGTCTTTAGTATCTGAAATCAGAATCAGAAAATGCCAAGTAGGGCGCCCGGATAGCTCAGTTGGTAGAGCGGGCGCCCATATATAGAGGTTTACTCCTCAATGCAGCGGGCCCGGGTTTGAGTCTGACCTGCGGCCCTTTGCTGAATGTCATTCCCCCTCTCTCTCCCCTTTCATGTGTTCAGCTGTCCTGTCGAATAAAGGCCTAAAATGGCCAAAAAATTATCTTAGAAAAGAAAATGCCATGTAAGTAATTTGCTTTGGTTGATTGTGCATAAATAAACATATTCAAAGGAAATGATAACACAAATGTACAATATAACTGTTTAACAATAAGAAAAGAAGGCTGTATGGTTTAGTGCAGAATGTGCAAAGATGTTAAAGAATGTGCAAAAGTTCAGTATATAGTTTTCTTCTTAGTTCTATGCAAAATGAAGTGTGCTATCCAACTCTTGCTCTAGCAGTAAAGGGGCCACTTTGAAGTCTGATATCGCATAGCATGAAAAGTTTAGAAAGAAAAAGACAACACAAGCAGACTGGAAATTTTCCTTTTCTAGTATTCTCATTTTAATACTGAGTAGTATTAGTATGAGACCGTATCGTCATGGATATGAAATGCTCTTTCAGAGAGAGTTGCTGGTACACACAGGCATTGCTTTGCTAGTTGACAACATTTTCTAATGAGCTCTTGGCCGCTGAAGAGGCCCTGTGTGGCTGTCTACTCTGACATATAGTAGTTTGACAATCCACTTACAGTTATTCTGTCTTTAAAAAATTTTTATGTTACTTGCTTGTTACTTTAATTAGATTTGCTATAGTTGCAGTTGTAGGTAGCAGTCTTATATCACATATATCAGTCCTTATGTTTATGTCCCGTTTCTTTCTGTTTTTCCCACTGCAGGTATTTGTGGAGTTTGACAATGTTCTGCAGAGGTGTTCTTGGGTGCAGGTGTATGACGAGGGGGTGAAAGCCGTGTTGGTGGAAGACTCCATTGCTTGGGCCAATCAGAGTGATGGTACTGGGACTGCTGGAGCCCCAGCATCAGCCACAGCCTGGCCTGCTCTGGTGAGTGCTCAGTTGAACAGTGGGAGTAAGCAGGACCATCTGCATCATGCATACAAGTCTAGCCTTGAAACAATCTGGGCTACCGGTTGAAATGGGGACATGGCATTAGGACAAGGCCATCCATGGTAGCCATATAGGCCCAATGCTATTTGCCAACCGGGGTTCAGTTTGAATTCAATAACTTTAGCTTTTATTTTGAGTATTCTCAAGTTAGGACCCTGACCATTACTAACTACTTTTAAGTAACACTTTCCAGAATGTTTTAATTTATGCAGTCAAGATTCACAGAAAAATGCTTAATTTGTTTTAACCCTCTTGACCCTGAAGCCTTTGTTGCTGAGCCCAGTAGAGGGCAACTTTTCACCCCCAAATGCAAAATGAGTACATTTAGAGAGTAATGTTCTCAAGTGAATATTATCAGAAACACAAGAAAAAGATATGACTCACTATAAAATGACTAGAATGTTGGCATGAAGACCTTTTTTAGTCTAGATTTCTTAAATTTAGGGCTGTCGAAGTTAATGTGTTATCACATTAACGTAAATTTGTTTTAAGACCACAAATTTTTTGGACGCATGAAGCCCAGTGTAACTGTACAGTTCTCTGGTTTATCAGTGAAGTGTAGGAACTACACTGCAGACTGAAGTCTCTGAACGTGTCCAACTGGGGATCAATGCGCATCGGCAGGTCCGTGTTCTAAATGTCTGGTGTGTGAAATGTCTGTATTCTCACTGAGCTGCGTTTTTCTGAACTATGATGGTCGTGGGTCACATTTCTCGCCCGCACAGAGGATTGTGACTATATTGCAACTTCAGTAATATCTGCTGCCTCAAACAGCTCCGCTCATTTACCGGAGCCACTTTGAGTCTCTGGCACTGCAGCCTTCAGTGGTGTTGATTGGCTATTACTCAGGACATATAACCAATCAGATTGAGAGACGGATTGCATACACTGTAAAATGGAATTATTTTCACTGGACATTATCACAGGAGAGATTTAAATATGTAGGACTCCAACTAAGGATGTCACGAAACCCCGGTACCAAAATTCTAAAAAGGTGACGGTACTCGTTTTGTCTACAGCACCGTAGGTACTGGGAGGGGGGGGCGCGCAATTCTACCAGACCTGATGGGGGCAGTATACGCCTACAGTGTTCTAGTCTGCCGCTAATGCTGGAGAAGAAGAACAACACCCCACCAGCACAGAAAAATCATCTCCGTGACAGCAATACATCCATGCGTGACAGCAGTCAGCCTCTGGCTTTACCGTGACGTTACATCTACATTAACGGCTTACCCGACTTCACCTGGAGCTCCCAAACAGAAAGTAATGTTAAGTCTGTTTCCCTCTGCCACTGCCTGTCACAGCCTAACGTTAGCTCTGATAGCAGAAATTAACGTTAGCTAACTTCATCACTTGTTTTAGAGGGCCTTTATAACGTCAGTTAATTTCAACCAGCCCGATTCTATGTGAGAAAACAACGGCAGGAATTAACAGACATAACTAAACATGCTTGCTGTCTGGAAGTTCCAGGTAAACTCATGGAAGACATTACACTATGCTGGCTGTGTGGTAATGCCAGGCTTCGGAGCGGCAGACTGCGGGTCCAGAAGACTGGCGTTTTCTCCAGAATTACGTTACATGTAGCCTAAATCACGCACTCCTTGCCCCCTCCACTTACACCCCTCCACTGTGACAGAAAGCTGTGGTATCGAATTGGGTATCAAGAATCGTGAAATTTCAGTGGTATTGGTATCGATGACAATGACATTCGTAGTTGCCACTATTGTGTTTTTTTTTTTATATAATGTTTAAATATTATTGTTCTTTTTTTTTTTTTTCACACCGTGGCATCGACTTTGGTATCGAGTATTTTAGTAGCAGCAATTTTGGTGGTATCGGTACCGACTACTATATTTTTGGTATCGTGACATCCCTAACTCCAACACAGATTACAGAAACACTGCTATGAGGGTTTCTGGACAATATTTCTCATTGTTTTGTGGTGTTAATTGATTTCCAATAATAAGTATACATACATTTGCATAAAGCAAGCATATTTATCCAATCCCATTGTTTATCAGATTAATTAAACACTTGACAAATATCCCTTTTAAGGTACATTTAGAACAGGTAAAACATTTGCAATTAATTGGCGATTAATCGCCATTAACTGCGGACAATCATGCCATTTAATTGTGATTAAATATTTTAATCGATTGACAGCCCACATTTTGAAAAAAATCGTCATTCTTTTGAGATGTATATGGTTATCATATCTAGTATTTTTGTACAGGGTCTAAGAAATTCATGTTGTTCCCTTTTTCTTCAGGTCTTCCGCTCCCTGGTGGACAGAGTGGGTTTAGGATCATTGGTTCCTGTTGAGTATTTTGGAAACAAGAATTTTGAGTTCCTGCCTGATAAGAAAACTGTCCAGAGATTTGAGGTGTGTATGTTTGTTTGTTTTTTTGTTTTGTTTTTTTTTTTGTTTTTTATACAGTGTGTGTTAATCCTTTAGTAGTGTTAAGTGCTAGACTGATTAGTTTGTAAACCAGTTCGTTGACAAAAAACTTTTTATAATGGACTAATTATTTAGGATGTTTATCAAAAATGACCTAACCACATTTTGTGGTTGAGCTTCTCAGATGGGATTTGAATACCTCTGTGCTTTTTGAGTATTTAGCAGGCAGAATAAACAATTTCTTGGGACAGGGTATTTCTTATTACTGTTAACATGTTTAAAATTATAACCCAATGAAATAACAGTAGTAACTGTAAGTTGCCGTGCTGGTGTTCTTTCTTATAATATTGTAGTGTGAAGTTTTATGTTATTGCTATTATTATTACTGTACCACTATTTCAGGACAGTGTGGTTTGTGTCCTTGTGCAGGTTGATAAAGACATAAGACACCCTTTGCTGTTGGAGCAGCCCTCCCTGCAGGCTGCCATCTCCAGCTGGCGTACTGACTTTGAACTGCAGGAGATCTTCAGGAAGGGTGAGACTCAACCTTCACAAGTTTTTTATGTTGTTTTCCTTTACTGCCTCCATGTGTTCTCTGGGATGTTATGTCTTAACAGTGTTTCACATGTTTTATTTTGGGGGACTTGCTCAAATTGGCAGCCTTGGAATTGCTGTTCATTTAAAATGCCTAAACTTGGCATGTGTCATCCAATTTGTGTAGTTACGAAGATGATAAGCAGTGAAAGCATGATACAGATGAACTAACAACAGTGACTGTAAATCATTGTGTTTTCTAATGCTGGAGTAGGAACTTACTATATTGAGAGACTTTAATGCCGTAACATTTTCTAGCCTGGATTCTCGTTGACTGCCAGAATCTAACTTTTCTACTTTTCGCTGTGTTTCTGCCCTCAGGTTCATACACTATTCAAGGACGCAGGGTTCGGGTGTACCAGCCGGAGTTTGAGGAGTGCTGGGCTACAGGACTGGTCTCACAGCACGATCCTATCTCGCACATAATGGAGATTACCTTAGATAAGGTAGATAACGCCTATGCTACAAGTAAAATTGGGATGCAAATTGTGTATATTATATTTAGGGATCAAAATACCAAAACCATTAGAAACTCTTTTATGACATAGACAGATTTAGATGGAAAATCAGTCCTGTCACATTCAGACTGGATAAGTTTGATTCAAATGACTGTATTGCCTCACTTCTTGTTTTATTTAACCACTACCTAATACCATTAGCTCCGCTACATTTAAAAAAAACAAAACAAAAAAAAACAGGATACAATGCTAAAGAAATTGCTCTGTAATGGGCGAAACCCAAGATTAAAAATGAAAGGAAAATTGCAAAACAATATCTTTTTAAAACTTATGTTTTGCCTAAATATATTCTGCCCATGGTATGAAAGGATGCCACTTAAATACCACCTCTTGTTGCTGTAGGGAGAAGAAAACCAGATGGTAGATCCTCGTGTGATACATGTCATGCTGACAGAGGAGGAGGTAAGGTTGCTTTATTATAAATCTATAAAACTATACTCTATAATTGGTAATGCGCTGTATATTTTGTTAATGCATCAAGTATTTTCAGCTAAAGATATACATTTTTAAAAATGTTATGTAAAAAATTATGTAACATTCTCCCTCTCTTTAGCTGGGTAAGAATGGGCGGCGAAGGAAGGACAGTGAAACAATGAAGGGTGACAGTGGACGCAGACGTAGGACTGCCTCCGAAGGTGAGGATGACTTGAACTTGAAACGTTTTAAAGGAGCAGGAGATACGGAAGCTGATGGGCAAAACTGTGGCGATTCCAACAAAACTCCAGTGGAAGGGATGGGGATCTGGAGTGGAGACTCAGGAGAGAGAGTCAGCAGCACAACCAAAAACGGAAGCTCTTCAGAAGGAACCTTTCCTCAGGGCAGAGTGTCGTCCCCCAACACCACTTCCTCACTCCAGATGGACCAATTGAACGCTACTCCTCCTCGTTATCCCGCCCACGTCAAAGAAAATGGTCGCTCACTCTCCACACAAGGGGCAGCGGACTCCACCTCTGCCATTACTCACACACCCACCCCTCCTCCCCTCAAACCAGCCCCCTCTCCCTTCTCCCCCACATCTTTCCCCTCACTAGGCCAGATGCCTAGCCTGGTCCCTGGAGCTCCAGCCCCCAAGGCCTCCCCATCCCCCCAGCCAGATCGAGAAGAGGCCTCCCAATCAGCTTATTCCAAAACAGCTGCTCTTGTTTCCCCGGGGCCTGTCACAATTTCCTGGACGCATGACAGCGGCCCTAGTGTGGCCCTTTCTGCTTCTGTGGGTTTTAGTCCTAAAGCCCCCACCTGGGGAAGCCACACTGAGGTAAGACGATCATTATGATCAGTACTGTCAATACCATTATATGATGCCTTTGCAAGTCATCACAGTTTTTTCTGTTATTAATATACTTTTACTGTACCACATTGTTTCTCAGGGCTCTAAAACGGCATCAGGTTTTCGTTTGCCCCAGACCGTGCCCCCTGCTTCTGTATTTGGAGAGGTTACTTCTCAGACCAATGGAGCTCCTACTACTACTACTACAACAACAACAACCTCCCAGGACACTCCCAGGCCCTTTGGCTTTGGCTTTGGTGGAGCAAAGAATGAGACTCAATTCCAGCCAGACCAAAACTTGTTTTTTCAGTGCATGACCCAGAATTCTGGGTCCAGCCCAAGCCTAGCTGCTTGTCATACCCAGTCCAAGGACACCAATTACTTCACCGCAGTGTCTGAGAGCCTGACTAAAGAGCCCCTAAGCCTTTTCAAGCCTGCAACCTCCACTGAAGGGCTGAAAAAGCCCGAGCAGCCCAAAGTGCCTGAGACCCATTCAACGGGAAATGGTGTGCTCAACAAATCGTCATCGGCCTTCCAGGGCATGGGTGGCTCTGCAGCAGGAAGAGGCTCTGGTCTAAGTATTGGTGGTCTGGCTGCAGCCTCTGGAGCTCAAAATACTTCTAAGAAGAGCAGTAATAATGGGACTTCTGTGGGGGGCTTAGGGCTGCAATCTGGATTTAATACTTCAGATAGCCACCAGAACCTTTTTCTGCAGGCCTCCAAAGAGCCCGCTAATCCATTTTTGGCATATGGGGACAAAACCTCCCACACCTCCTTTGCTGGCCTCACAGGGGCTGAGCCGCAGACTCTTGGTCCTGCCTCGGACTGCAAGCCAAACCTGTTCACTATGGCAGAGCCACCTAAGGGGATTCTGTCTTCCCCTTTCCCAGCCCTCTCAGCAACTGCTTCACCCAGCTCTTCCTCCTCTCCAGGACCAACTTCATCACAGAGGTCACAAAGTGAAGAGACTGTGACAAAGGAGGAGCAAGATGTTGGGGAGATGCCTACATCCACCTCAGGCTGCCCAATGTTTGGAAGCACTGAACCTGGTGGAATGGAGGAAGTCCCTGTGTCCTTTGACCGGAGCCAGTCTCAGAAGTTTACCCTGGAGGAAAGAGGCCAATCGTCCAAACGTGACTCTGACTCCAGCAGCAACAGTGACCTGTCAGACCTGAGTGAGAATGAGGAGGGCCCAGAGAAAGGCCAAATCCCAGGAGGAACACCACACCCTGCCAAGGATGGGGCCATGTTGCAGAAAACTAAAGTCCAAGTGGCTGCTAAGGGCCGTCCACGTAACAAGCCTTTCAAAGGTAAGTCTTGTCCACTCTTTCTCATTTGTGGTGACACGCTAAGGAATATAATTAACACTACCACGACCACTTGTCTCCTCCAGTGGGCCAGTCTGTACTAAAAGACCAGAGCAAAGTGCGTCGTCTAAAGCAGTCTGGTGAGTCTTTTCTCCAGGATGGCTCCTGCATCAATGTGGCCCCTCACTTACACAAATGCCGCGAGTGCCGTCTGGAGCGCTACCGTAAATATCGTGCTACAGACGAAGACAGTGATGATGACGACGACCCAAATGTGGCCTGTCGGTTCTTTCACTTCAGAAGGTACACGTTTATATGCTTGCGCTGTTTAGTGTCTTGCTTTGTATTTGAGCGTCATAGAGGAAGCAATTATTAATCAACCAATGATGTGTTACTGCATTAACCTTTCTTTTTGCCCGTGACCAGATTGGCTTTCACTCGCAAAGGTATACTGCGCGTGGAAGGCTTCCTGAGTCCTCAGCAGAGCGATTCCATGGCCATGGGTCTGTGGCTACCTGCACCAGCTGTCCAAGAGGGCCTTGACCTTGATACATCCAAGTACATCCTGGCCAATGTTGGAGACCAGTTCTGTCAGTTGGTCATGTCTGAGAAGGAGGCCATGATGATGGTGGAGCCTCACCGTGAGTATCATTTTAATAATTGTAGTCACATTTGGTGTGTTATCTTGTCTTACACTTTTTCTCAACACTCACCCTGTCAGAAGTGTCTATTGTGTATGTAAACCTGTTCTGTTTTTTGTTTTTTTACCTGTCCTTCAGAGAAAGTAGCGTGGAAACGTGCAGTGCGAGGTGTCAGAGAAATGTGTGACGTGTGTGAGACCACGCTGTTCAACATCCACTGGGTGTGTCGCAAGTGTGGCTTTGGAGTGTGTCTGGACTGCTATCGGCTCCGTAGGAACAGGCCAAGGGAGGGTGAGTCATTTAGGAGCTAAGTTAACCAGTTCACTACAGTGTTCCTGTGTTAACCTACCTTTTTTATATTATTATATATTTTTGTTACAATAATAGAAACTATTAAATAGAAATAATAAAAGTGTTCACAGAGTTAATACTTTGTGAGATCTTTGGAGGTTGAGTGCGTTGGAGAGACACACGTTGGTCAATATGTTCTTTTCTTCAGATGTAGATGAAGGTCCCGAGGATGAGGTTTTCTCTTGGTTGAAGTGTGCCAAAGGCCAACCTCATGAGCCACAGAACCTTATGCCTACGCAGATTATACCTGGGACAGGTAACATGTACATTATGATTGAATCATGAATCTATCAATTCTCCCCCTCACAAGCATCAAGTAATTAGGTATTTATTATCTTGTATTGGTACTGTAAAAGTTGTAATGATTGATTTTATTGCCCTTCTCCTTTTAGCTCTTTACAACATAGGTGACATGGTGCACTCAGCGAGAGGCAAGTGGGGTATTAAGGCCAATTGTCCCTGTACCAGTCGACACACCAAGCCTCTAGTACGCCCTAGTGCCCCCAATGGGATTTCACAGGTACTGTTTTGCCACATCATATTTTTCTTAGCGCTCCATTTCTGCATTGTGAAAAGTGTTTAACTTGAAGGCGCTAATGTTGTTGTGCTTGTCTCAGCAGTCTACAACAAGCAGTAGTGGCGTCCTCGCAGCTGCAGCTTCTGGTATTGGCACCACCCCAAAATCAGAGGGAGAAATATCATCGATCAAAACAGAAACTACACAAACAGCCGCGCCATCAGACAGTGGGGGAGGAGAAAGTGTGGGCAGTACCAGTAACTCCACCAGTAGTACATCCTCCCCCTGTAACCTCACACAGTCCTCTGCCAAAGAGCCACGCTCATCAGGAGAGGGCAACAGCTCTGCTCTGCACTGGTTGGCAGACTTGGCCACACAGAAAGCCAAGGATGACACCAAAGGTAAGTAGGAATAAGGAAATGCTGAGTCAGTGTAATCTAAGTACATAAAAAAAGTCCAAATTAATATTAAATTTGACGTTACATCACCATTCTCTTGCCATCATCTTCCAGAATCTGGTTCACTTCGCTCCATGATGAGTCGAGACAGCCGGCCTCCCTTTGGCCTGGACTCACTCAGTGCCCTGTCAAAGCCTTCTGCCTCCAGCCCTAAGCTATTTAACAGCCTGTTACTGGGCTCCAGCATGGCCCAGTCCAAACCTGAAGGGTCCAGTCTCCGGGACCTGCTCAACTCCGGACCGGGCAAACTCCCTCAGGGGCCTGGAGAGAGTGGGGTACCGTTCCCCTCTGTCTTTACCTCAGCAGGCGTACGTAGAAAGCTTTTATCAATCCATGTAGTTTTACCAAGTGTACAAATGTATACTAAAAGATCAGAGCATTTATAGCAAGATCAGTTTCTGACTGAAAAATAGATCAGTTGTAATAAAACGGAATCAGTTCAAATCACACTTTACACAGTGTATGCCTATTTATGTTTGGAAAATGTTAATTATGCCTATAATATTTTTGTGTATTTCAACACAAAGAGAAATACAAAGTGTTAGGCACATCTCTCCTGGAACTCTGTAGAAAAATACAACGGAAAATGTTGATAAGGAAAGTACTGTGAATTTTCAGTCTCATTTTTGCCTTCTCATTTTCAGTAATGCATGTAAGTGTAGTGTCAATCAACTAAAAACATTTTCAATAAGATTAATTTAAATTTGAAGAATACTAAGATTAGGAATAACTGAATTGATTATAAATTGTATTTCTGCCATTTACTGCTGTAGTAAAAGTGAAGCGGAACATTCACTTGGCACAAAATGCCGAGGTGGATTTAAAAAATAAATAAAAAATAAATAAAAAAAGACAAGCCTTTACTTAAAGTAATTTACCTGTAAGTGTGTACAAGTACATAGCTGGGTAATCAATCATTTCTATTTTGTCTGTCAGAGTGACAAGCTGAAGAGCAGCCTCCCAAACTTCCTGGATCACATCATCGCCTCGGTTGTAGAGACCAAGAAGGCAGAAGGCCGTCGGACAGGGGCCTCTGAGAGTGGCGAGCTTGGTGTGTTGGGGGGCCGAAAAGACGGAGTAATGGGCCTTAGTGTTTTGGAACCACATACCTCACACTCCTGGCTCTGTGACGGTCGACTCCTCTGCCTACAGGATCCCAGCAACAGCAACAATTGGAAGATCTTCAGAGAGTGCTGGAAGCAGGGACAAGTAAGAACTACAATATAACACCTGAGGCAATTGTGGCAGAAACATGATGGAGCTGAAACAAGAAATATTGCTGTTGAAGAAACATGGGTTGAAACTTCACCACACTGACTTCTGTTGATCTGTCATCTGTCTAATCTCTTCTCTTTTGTGTCCAGCCCGTGTTGGTGTCTGGGATACATAAACGCCTGAAAGGTGATTTGTGGCGGCCTGATGCTTTCAGTAGGGAGTTTGGAGACCAGGATGTAGACCTTGTCAACTGTAGAAACTGTGCCATCATCTCTGATGTGAAGGTGCGAGACTTCTGGGACGGCTTTGAGATCATCTCCAGTGAGTGCACAAACTATTTTTCCTAAATTATTCTTTTTTTGTTGTTTGGATTGACTGATTGATACAGTGTTATTTTAGCTCCTGTTTCTCTCAGAATTGGTCGCTAATGTGTTTTTCTGTGAATGCAGAGCGACTGCAAGATAATGAGGGCCAGCCCATGGTATTGAAATTAAAGGATTGGCCTCCAGGTGAAGACTTCAGGGACATGATGCCCACACGGTGAGGAACCCAGAAATATGTTGCTTCTTTTCGTGCATTTGCCAACCAAGCTATCCACTTCATTCCCAGAGTGGATTATTCACAAATATGTATTTAACCAATTATATATAATAATGTATATTATTTGAGGTTATAGTATATGAGTTATATCCACAAATAAGAGTCATATCTCACACGCCAAAATGAGATACATTTTTTATCACATCATTTACAAGTCACTGGGCACATATGGAATCTGTTGCAGGGCTCCAGACTAACTTTTTGCCTTGGTTGCACTGGTGCGCCTAACTTTTTTATTTAGGTGCACCAGCACAAAATTTAGGTGCACCCAAATTTTTCCTTGCGTCGCTGTTAACGCTGAATGGCGATACACGAGATATATATATATATATATATTTACAAAGTGGGCTAAATGTTCAGTTTTAAGTCAAAGCCACTTTTCACAAACTCTTTCATTAAAACAGATTGTGATTAAAATAAAATGCAAAGAAAGGGTTTCCTTCCCAGTTTGAAAATATACAGCTGCAACACATGTAAATGAAAGCCTAGGATATATTTAAAAAATGTATATCTCTGAGAAAGCTCCTTCACTTGTTTTCAACAACAATAACAGACTGATTAAAAGAGAGAGAGGACGCCCAAATAGCTCAGTTGGTATATATAGAGGTTTGACTCCAACCTGCGGCCCTTTCCCGCATGTCATTCCCCCCTTTCTCTCCCCTTTCATGTCTTCAGCTTTCCTATCAAAATAAAGGCCTAAGTCTTTTAAACAAAAAAAACCCAGACAGGCAGACAGAGGGGGAGAGAGGGGGAGTGCGATGGACTGAAGCGTATGCTACTCACAGAGTGATGGCTGACTCATTATGAATGGGTCCAGCACGGGTCGAATGCGCTTTGGCGGGTCAGCGGCGTTACACAAGTCTTGTGTAGGCTATGAAATGTCTGTATCGTCACTGCGCTGTATTTTTATGAACTATGATATTCTGGCCATGGGTCACATCTCTCGCCCAGGTCCAGCAGGCTCCGTCTCACAAGGTATTACTCAACCAACTGAAGTTAGTTGCATTTAATAACTTCTAATGTGTTTTTCGCTGTGGCGGCCGCAATAACAGAGAGTTACCAGCGGAAACACTGGTACCAATACAGGTTTCCCTCTCATACTTAACAATATATAGCTGTATTAATAACAATTACTACTATTACAACTGTAGACAAATGTCAGCAGCAGTGGAGCCGTGTGTGCGTGAATGGGGGCGGGGCTGCGCGGAGGAGAGATCCAAACACAGGCATGGCTTTACTGAAGGAATGGGTCATGTAACGCAACATTAAACCATAACAATATAAACAACATTGCTTCATTCGTGGAGATGCAGCGGATGCGAGGACGTTAGGTGCACCGGTGCGACCTAGGAAAAATCTTAGTCGCCCCCTTACAAATTTTGGTCGCACTCTAGAGCCCTGTGTTGTATTTATGACATTTCTCACATGCCACAATGGATAAATGTATCTTTTTTTATAGACGTTAATGTTAGAATGTTCTTTGCCATCCTGGTGCTTTGACGATCTATACCTAAATTTTTGGTACCTACATATGTTAAAATGCGGAATAACCACCATATTTTGGCCACGTTACATTGACAAATGTTTGAGGTATTCTACACATGCCATAAATGCAAAACCATTTTTGTCAACTAGTCATTTCCTTTGTAAGATTAAAAAGAAAGTATGAATTGGATTTTTTTTTGCCAACCAATTCATTTTTTGTAAGGTACAAACACATTAGTGAATCTTACTTGTGTTCTTTGATGTTCTCTCATACTCTTCCCAGGTTTGACGATCTGATGGATAACCTCCCCTTGCCTGAGTACACAAAGAGAGATGGTCGTTTAAACCTTGCCGCCCGTTTGCCCAACTTTTTTGTGCGTCCTGACCTAGGACCTAAGATGTACAATGCCTATGGTGAGAAGGATTGGCTGAGTCTGACAGAACATTTTCATTCCCTATCAACTCAGATGTCTCATCTCTTTCTCCCCCTCCCTCCATAATATATTTGTCTTCACTTTCTCTCTTTCACTGTCTTTCAGGCTTAACCTCATCTGAAGACAGGAAGGTGGGAACCACTAATCTCCATCTGGATGTGTCTGATGCTGTCAATGTCATGGTCTATGTTGGCATCCCACAAGTAGAGGGAGACCCGGAGGAAGGTCAGTGGACTTAAACACACACTTTGTCCCTCTCTCTCCGTCTTGTTTTGTCTCTCTCTCTCTCACACACATACACACACACACATACATACACACACACACACACACACACACACACACACACACACACTTTTACACATTTATTACAAGACACTTACACCATTAAACTGCTAAATGTTATCAAAGCACAACTTACTCCTCAAATCACACAATCATTTCATGTCATGACACGCAAATGATCAGATTTTCCCCTGTACCAAATCCAAGACATTGTATAAAATACATGTAGGATATAAAAGAAATAACTCATTTCAAACACTGGACAGTATACTCTTGTCTTTCATCTGATCTTCAACTGATCCCTCCTGAACGATCTTAAAGAATACTTTCAAAGATGTTTCCCGAACATCATGCTTTTACTGTTTTAGTTGCTAGTTAGGCTTGATTGGTTTGGTTAGGACCCTGAAAAATATCATTGAGTGGGTCTCACTCATTTACATTCAAATCTCTCATTCACAGAGGCAGATATCGATGGACAAAAAGGTTTGTAGACTCCCAGTTGTATCACTTAAGTAGCATGCCCTTCTACTTGACTAACCTTCTTCACTCCTCCCCCCATCCTCATGTTATTATCTGTGCTGTGTAGGGACCAGAGACCTGTGACCTCTGTGATTTGTTAGTTTCTATTGTGGCATGTTTTGTACATTTCTATGGAAATGTAACCTTAATTAACACCTTGAATGAATAACAGATGGCATTGAAATTTCTGTTGTTGCCCTTTGGAGATCCTGACTTTCTTTATCTTTGTAGATTTCGGGGTTGAGTGAAAACGTGTACTGTTTGGGATTCAGTCGATAAAGCAAGTGAAAATCCACAAATTGACATGAAGTTTACACAAGATTTCATGTCATTACTGGAAGTATATTCAGTTTATTTTACTTTTGGTTGAGCTGTGCTCTGGTCCTTACATAGTGGGAGAAAAGTTTAAATGAAGGGCATCTAGAATTGGCATCCCTATTCCCTTGCAGGCACACCCCACTATATGACCGTAGGCATGCTGTCCTCATACACCGACCCTTCTTCTTCTTAGGACCATGGGATTTTACACGCACATCAAAATAAACACACATTATCCTGGAAACTGAACTTGTCTGTGAAAGAATCATTTGTGACCAGATAATGACTATGCCAGTACACACACACATTGTTATTATAAGACACCTCGCTGGCCGCCTAGCTAAATGCATACACATTGTTAGGTAGCGAAGAGAAACACTGGAAATAAAGCTGAGCTGGTGACAAAGGGCAAACACAGTCATGAATGTGTTAGTTTTCGCTTATCTATCTGAATAACTTGTAAATCAGCACTGTAAGAGTAGACACAGTATCAGTATATTTTCATGCAGTAGAGTGGTAGAAGTGGAGTGGATGTAAACATAATGTCAGTAAATGTGATTGTGTAGTCTGTAACTTGTCCTTTTCTTTGCCCCAGTGGTTCTCAACTTCTCCAGCTACATGATCCACATTTGTCTTAAGTCACAACCCAGACATCAATAAAAAGTGGAACCATTTTCATAGATTTCTCAAAATTAGTCATTAATAAATGCTTTTACACACTAGAAACAAAGGCTATTTTAATAGTTTCTGTTTAGACTAATTTTCTTTTTTACCACAGTTATTTGGGGAAAAACATGAACCCACAGTGCCGCTGTTTGTGTCATGACAGCCACATGATGCAGCTGCAAACAGTATTTCAAAAGAAGCTCTGGACAATCAGTGCACTTCAGATAGAAACTGTTATGGCCCACACACTTGCAGTTCACATTTAATAGACCTGCAACCCAATACTGGATCATGAGTCAGCAGTTGAGAACTACAGCTCTGTGCCATTTTTGTCAAAGGGTATGATGGATGTACATTGATATACTTGTTTATGCTATAAATTATGCCATAAAGATGAGACATGCAAATGTAGCTTGATAATCTTAGTCGCTGAGGCATGATACGTTTTGTCAGTCATCAAACTGGAATAAATAAGACAGTAATCTTCATATAATTTTGAAACTTCAGCAATCATAGCGCAAAACGTGATTCACGAGACCACTTAAAGAGGAAACGAAACTACTGTAAAATCTTGTCATCATAGAGACATTGCTGATGACTCTTTGGTGCCCTGTATGTGTGTGCGTTTTTGTTTGTTTGGTCCTCCAGAGGTCATGACCACCATTGAAGAGGGCGATGTGGATGAAATGACGAAGAGGAGGGTGTACGAGGCAAAGGAGAAACCTGGAGCTCTCTGGCACATCTACGCTGCCAAGGATGCCGAGAAGATCAGAGAACTGCTCCGCAAGGTCAGCAGCCAGTAGATTTCTGTCTAAAATAGGATCTGATCTTTTGAGCTTCAGTATCATTGGCTGTACTAGTAACACATTTGAACCTCAGACCCAGGGTCCTTTACAAAGACAGTGATGAATTGGATGAAAGGTGCATTACAGATGGCCTGATGTCAGCAGATAATTATTGTAATGCACAAACAAAAATTGGATTGTGAAAAGCATTCCCCTTCAGAAAACTCATAATGAAGGCTGACGTGCATTACTTTAAGATTACGTACATTCTATGAATTTATGTTAATCTGAACCCTGATAGGTTTACCCGCTACATCCTTGTTTATTAACCTAAAAATGAATATGCCATGGTTTATCTGTGTCAGGTGGGAGAGGAGCAGGGTCAAGAGAACCCTCCAGACCACGACCCCATTCACGACCAGAGCTGGTACCTGGACCAGGTGCTCCGCCGCAGGCTCTATGAAGAATATGGCGTTCAGGGTTGGGCCATTGTACAGTTCTTAGGAGATGCCGTATTTATCCCTGCTGGAGCTCCACACCAGGTCAGACATGTTGTGTTATATTAAGGATGCTTGCTATATAGATATCCATTTATGTAGATGATTCAAGATCCATATTTATCTTGTTTCATTAACACATTTGTTCTTTCTCCGCTCTTTCCTTCTCAGGTGCACAACCTGTACAGCTGTATCAAGGTGGCAGAGGACTTTGTGTCTCCTGAGCATGTAAAACACTGTTTCAGACTGACCCAGGAGTTCAGACACCTGTCCACTACACATACAAACCACGAAGACAAGCTACAGGTGGGTGTGCATTTCTCTCATGTAGTTTCAGTGTTACATTGTAATGCATTCAACTAACTAGAGAGAGACTTCCGTGGCAGTAGTGCACAGAGTTCCCCACGGAGCAGAACAGCGGAGATCTGTCGAGATCCGCCACTTTTTGCGTCATCTGACGTAGCTCCGTTCCTCCATGCACTGGGGCCACGGAGAATAGCCAAACACCATTCATCTAAACACTCTGCCCACACAAAGATGACACAGAGCTGGATTAAACAGTCCCTCTAGGATTTTGCAATGTCGCAATTGCGGCAATTCACGCAAATTCAACCAATCACTGAATTTGGTGCGACTCGCAATTTTGACCAATCACCGCAACTTTTCTGCACATTTGACCAATAACCTGAAGTTTCCCGCGACTTCAACCAATCACAGCAGTCCCACGTGCACTCTGAGAGCCAATGACCAATCGGGAGTGAGAACGGGTTGATCATTTCCTTGTTTTTGATATGAAGACGAGGCGTGTGTGTGACTCATTTACCAACCACACGTACAGCGAAAGACCTTGCAAAACATTTCAGACCGTCCGATACATTTTAACATCAATGTAGACTTGAACGATTTAAAAGTCGCTGAAGTTGCTGCCGTTTCCATCCTGTCTGTCGGCTGTCTGCGGCGGGTGGGGCTATTGCTCCGTACCCCCCGCGACTGACGCTTGCACACACACAAACGCACACACAGACACACACACAAACAACACACACGGTGGATGCAGGAGAAAAAGGAGATGAGACAACACAATGACCTAAATTGAGGACAGCTATGCTCATTATTGTAAGTACAATGATAAGTTAAAGTCAGTATTATCAAACCGTATGAATGTGTGTCCCAGGCCAGCATAGGAAAATAACTAACAATGTAAAGATCTACAAGCCACTGACACACATGTTCAAATTTGATTGATTCAATAAATTATTATTTTTTGTCTTAAATCCACCAGCCATTTTCATATTATACCAACATTTGCAGCATCCTGAGCCTTTTTGGTAAGATTACTAGGAAATCTCAGCCCAGAGTCATTTTATTCTCCCCAAAACAAGTTTCCTTTTTATTTTTAAAGAACTATACAAAAAAAGAAATCGCAACTTTTTTGCAACTTTCACTGTCTCCCGCAACTTCATTGCAACAAACATACAAAAGACATCGCAACTTTGATCGCAGTTTTTTACAAAAGCTCCCGCGAAATCGGGCATTTTGGGCCGCGACAATCTAAAAAAAAAGGCCGAGAAATCCTGGAGGGACTGATTAAAATCAGCAAAGTATCCCTTTAAGAATCATGGATGTTTCCAAACTTGGCGTGCATCATTAAAGGAAAGTGAAAATAGCCACAAAGTGAGAAAAACATTTGGCTTATTGGGTAATGACAAGAAAACTTTCTCCAGTATAATGCAGCAATGTTTTGGTAAACTGGTTGCTACCATATGGCTTTCCAGTAATATTACTTTGTATTGTATACTCTAATTTCTTTTTGTAGAAAAACATGTTAATATGTAAGTTAAGTGTTGTAAAAAGCCCTGGTCAGTGTGAAGCCGTCTACACATGATCCGCAGTAAAAATGCAAGGTAGGGCGGTAGGGCAGGTAAAAGCGCAGCGCAGGTATACGTATAGATTTGGTTGCTCCTTGAAAGGTCAGCGGCAACGAGGTCAAAGTTGAAATAATTGGAACTTTGAGCACAGTGCTCGGCGGCAATTCCCCATAGGAAACTAATGGAACGGCCAGCGCAGAGAGGTTTTACCGTGGATCATGTGTAGCTTAAGGCATTGTTTTTGTTTTAACAAACTTTTCCTGTCCTTTTTTCTCAGGTGAAGAACATCATCTATCATGCAGTGAAGGACGCTGTTGGAACACTGAAGGCCCATGAACCTAAACTAGCACGCCCTTAGTTCCTCTAACGTAATGCTGTCTGAAAACAGCCTCTGACGACCACTCCACTACGTACACAAACACAGTATACATTACATACCTACATACACAAGTACAGGCTGCAGAGTGCAGAGTACAAAGATAAAGTGTAGGTTATTTGGGGGTGGAAAGGTCTGGGTTTGGAGAAAGAGAACATTTGATTTGGGGAGGGATTAGACGGGGAGGGGCTAGTCAGCGCTTCGATGAAGGAAGTCCTTTATCGCTGTTACACAGTACGCTCAAACTTGTCTAGTTTTCCAATTTTTTTTTGGATTAACTCTGTATTTAAGGTCAGTGTGTTTGTTCTGTTTTCATTGTATATGTAAGATGTGAGAGTAAGGGAGGTAAAAGCTGACGTGCCTTTGGAGCAAAGGTTCAGCTACCATATTAGCGACTGACAAAATGTGAGTACTGGGCTAACTTTCCTATTTTGATGACGTTATTATTTTTCTTCGATAGGAGCGAGGTTAACCTGTTTTTGTAGATTTTTTTGGTTGTTGTTGGAGTTTTTAAACGGCTCATTGCTTCTGCCGTCTGTGGCTGAAATGAATTTGCGATGCAGCCAGTGATGGGAAGCAGACCAAATGTTTGTTTTTTTTATTTCACTTTTAGAGTAAGAAGTCTTTTTTTTTTTTATACACCACAAGGCAATGATCAGGAGGACTTCAGAGATGGCAGGTTTAATTTTTTTTTTTTTGGTCACCTATCTTTGTCCCATGGGCTTCATGAACTGCAGACTTCCAACAACATTGTTCAAGAATCACAATTGCAGCTGAACAAAACTACTGGCCATTAACATTGTACCAATATATATATTGATCTTAGCAGTCTGTTTGATTTTTCACAATAAAGTTTACAAAAACTACTGTTTGTTTACCATTTGTTACCCACAAAACCTTGATGCGTATACAACCAGGGTGTCTATTAGGGGTGGGGGAAAAAATTGTTAGAGTAGTATCACGATATTCTACGTTGCAATACTGTATCGATACATGGATACTTTTATTATATAAATTGCACATGACAATTAAACTTTTTGGTCCTAGAAAGAAGTAACTGAATTGCCTTTCCAGTCCACTAGATGGTGCAGTTGAGGTTTTGTTTCTGGTGGTCAGCAGGAGAAAGTTATCTTTTTAGATAAAACAGACGTTAAAGTTTTTGAGACATAATTTGAAGTTGGAAAAAAGCTAAATTGCAATATATCGCAGAATATCGCAATATGTTTAAAATTGCAATAATGTATCGTGACAAGTATCGTGATAATATTGTATTGTGGGGCTTCTGGTGATTCCCACCGCTAGTGTCTATAAAACATGGAAATGTATTAAAACATCTGAATCAGAGCTGCATCTAACAATTATTTTCATTATCAATTAATCTTTTTAATCAAATCAAAAAAAAATATCAGTTTACAATAATAAAACAGAACAGCAGCTAACATCTGAGAGCAAACATTTGGAATTATTTCCTGATGTATGACAAACAATCACTCAGTTAAAATTGTTGGCAATGTTCTGTTTGGTTTACTAATTAATTGTTTCAGTAGGCTACTAGATCTAGAATGAATGTCTGTCTTATCTCGATTTAAGGTCCTGTGTGATGTTGAATATGGTTAGTGTGTTTATATCCTAAAATTGTGGAAGTATTAAAATGTTGCCATTTCTTAGAGCCAAATTTAAATTCTGACAAAGATTCAGATTTCAGTGCTGCTGAGTCTTATTTTCCACTCTAATTAGCTTAATAAGGCCAACTAAGTAGTATATTGCTTTCCATTAGTTGTATCTATCTTACACTTGTTACACCTATGTTAACACCACACGCTATAGATTGTTTCACTGATGCTCACGCTCTTGTATATGTCATGTGTGGCCCAGCTTTTACTGCTCATGTCTAAATTAGTAAGTAGATCACAGAAATGGGGCAGGGAAGCTTGAGAGTACTGTACCTAACCAAGGAGAAGGATGCCTAAAGATTACCTACGTTATATTACAAACAGGGTCACTTTACAACTATGATCCTTTCTTTTAATAATAGGCACTGTAATGTTTCTAATAAAACTCCTCTGTTGTGACGTAGGCATCTGTCACCAATTAATTGAGCTCATTGGATCATGTTTGTCACTGTTAGTAGTGCAGGTATCTTTATTTATTTATTAATTATTTTTTACTTCGAATGACACATTTTACAGCGCGGCCCTGGCCCTTTAAGAGCCAGTCTTTCCAGCAGTGGTAGAGAGCAGAGCAGCTTGGAGCCAGAGACTGCAGAAGCACATCCTCAGTTGCTGCGAGCCCACCTAACAGCACAGCACAGCACAGCACAGCAGAGCGGACAGGCAGCACCGGCCAGCCTCCCGGTTCACATCGCATCACACCGCGTCCTAGAGGGGAATGGGGGGCACCCAGCCCGCTAGCTAGCTAACTGACTAGATTTCTCTAGAAGCGGTGAAGGCTCACGGCCGGCGCTCCAAAAAGATGGTATCCTGGATGATTTCGAGGATAGTCGTGTGAGTATGGGCTGGGCTTCATCTGTTGTTGTGTTTTCAACGTTAGCCAGATCAGCGGCTCCTCCATTCATCAGCTGTCTGATGCTGAAAGCTGCGCCGCGCCAACTAGCTAGCATCCATATATGTCCTTTTTAAAGTTACATTGCTGTAATGTAGAAAACAATGTAGGTAATCTGTTAATCAGCTAGCTAGCTAGACACCGAGCTAAGCAGTTGTCTATACTAACCGTTGCAACCGTTGCTGTGTAGTGTGTTTCTACGTTACAATGATGCAGTGCAATCTGCATCCAGCGCTTGCTAGCCGTTGGTAGCTAACGTATGCTGGCTAGCCAATAACTACCTGACAGATAATGTGTTGGCAGGAAAAGGGGCTTTTAGCTGGCCACATTATTCAAGTGAAACCTGCTTAATATGCCAGCGTCGATGCAGACAAGTAAACAGACTGCCTGCCAAAGCTTTTTAAAACCTCACAGCCTGAGTATTGTTCGTCTGTAGACTGAGCATTTCAGCACCATATGGTAACATGAGTTCGTAAAATGTGATGGCAAGGCTCAGCCTAGTCATAGATGTGGGTCTATCCATCCATCCTTGATCAGACCTTATGTTCAGGAACCTCCCAGAAAAATGTGTTTATTTTCAATATTATAACGTGTTGGAATGACTTTACAAATGATCAGTGAAGCAGTATCAGCAGTTCAGGCCTGGATTTTCACCTGTACTGTACACCCTACATTCCGAGATTGTGGATGACTCAACTAAAGCCAGCAGCTGCCATCATCCTGGCCGCTTATGCAGACATTTTTACAATGCTGCATTAGTGTTGTCTTGTATCAAGTGACTGAGTTTTTAATCAGGATATTGTGTTGTCTGACCACTGGATGTACATACTTTGTCAATGATGCTGTCGATTTCTTGTGGATTTAACCAGGCTTTACTTAAAGTGGCAATCAATCCCGGCTTGTATAGAATTTCTAGTTCAGTGAAAACAATAGAATTGTGCTGAGAGTTTTGCAGTTTGGAGCATAGAAATGGAATAAATCTCATTCAATTTCTGTGGTCTGGAGTCTTGTTGAATACATGAGCTTCAAGTCTTCAGAATTGTGTGGATAGTTCCATTTGTTTTGTGTATACAATAGAGAAAAACTGTAACAGCATTTTTTTCTGGGAGACGTCACTCTAAACGCCCAGTTGGTAATACTCAAAATGTGCCAAAGGCTAATCGCCATTGTGTTACCTCCTGCGACAGATAGTGACTTAACCAACGTTTATTTTTATTAAATGAAGATCTTTGAAATATAAGCTTTAAGTTCGATAGCGTAATCCCCTGTAAACTATGATGGTGTCTTTAAAAGGCCCAGGTGTAGACATGTTATCGGTGTACCATTGCTATAAATAGTCTATTTGCCTGGATTACATAAATAGGAGGATAACATAGGCAAACAGTTACTTTTAATGGCTTCCAGCTGGCTCTTCCACTTCATTAGACCTCAGGTAGTCATGTGTCGATGGGAGACAAACAGTGTGACTGGATATGCATCATAATGGCTGCTGCACATTTAACACAAGATAAATCATTTGCCGTTTTTATTCTCTGTTTTAAACATGAGCTGCCTCTTTTTTTTTTTTTTTTAAAGGGTAATCGGACAGTGCTGTTTATTGTACAGAAAAATGATTTGCTCTAACCAGAAAACAGGTTAATAAGCAGCGTAAATCACGTTCTGCTCAATATCTCTAATCTTGGAAACTCATTAAAAGGACGGGATTGCCTCAAACTCTGAAGTGAACTTCAGACGGGGACACAGAAAGGCACAGGGCGTCTGCTGAGGGAGTCTACTGGCCTAGAGATCTGCTACGAGTTGCCTCAGCTTACTGTACAAAGCTGAGATGCACCATACACATGACTGAGCAGCTCAGACACGTACTGGGACAGAGGACCTACTTAAATGCTGAGAAAAACCGTAGACATACAGCTGGGAGCACAAGCCTCATAAGGAGACTGTGTGAAAAACATTCAATCCTTAGTTTAGATAAAGTATTACAAGTGTCACCATCAGAGGTTTACACTGTAAGCATACAGACAAACTAGTGACTTTCTGAACTCTATTCTCCCTGCTATCCCCTCACTCAGCATTTAGCATCCTGTCACATCAGCACAAATCACCACAGTGCCACAGGACGCGACCAAATGCACATCAAAAACACAGCTCTTTGTGCACAGTGTCCCAGTCTGCACGTGGACCAACACATGGTACCCACCCCTGGCACACTTGTTTTTTTTCCATTTTGTCTCACTGCAGTCTTCCTGACTCCATGAGCCATTATATTTTTTTTTGTACCGATAATCAGACCAGTGTTGGCAAGCCACTACCCATCAACTCTCTGCTGTTCATTCACATTCAAACCATCTGAGAGACTTTGAGGAAGTAGCCCAATTATACAGAAAGCTACATGTGTTTACATAAGCACAGAGCAAACATGGCTACCCTGCTTGCTGGTACACATTTGTTAGGTGTCAGAGTCAACACCCTGAGGTCATGTTCTCAAGTTGAATCCCCCTCTTCTGACCTGCGTTTCTCTGCTCCTCTGCTTTTTGCAGCCTTGCCTTTGGGACGCTCTACCCAGCATACTCCTCATACAAGGCTGTTAAAACGAAGAACGTTAAGGAATATGTAAGTATCACCTTTTGGTTACTAAATCACAGAAAACCATTTTTTACCCCTGTTTGCTCTGTTTGACTTTTGGGGTACTTTGCCCCGGGCAAACAACACAAATGTTTTAAGTTTTTTTTTAAATGCATATTGTGAGAAGGGATGTAATACAAAGCCAACAGATAGAATTTAGGTCAGGCACATACATGACCGGCACATACATGACATAGTTTAATAGGAGGACACATGTTAATCACCTAGAGTAATCTCTGTTCTGATGTTGGCCACACTGACTATTCTGTCTCTTTTGAGAGCTATCACTAAAAGACTGCCAAAATATCAAGCATGTTTGATAACGAGCAGAGTCTCACAGACGAGCATGGCAGCTAACTGGGGCACACCAACCTTCATGAAAATGGGTCCGTGAGGCACCCTAATGACTCTAAAAGACAAAGTAATACCTCCATAACGCTCTCCTAAATCATCTTATACATAGGTTTACATGTCACGTCTAGAATAAAAGACTAATTGGAAACAAGCTAGTTGTGGGTGTTCTTTCATCCTGTTTGAGAAGAGCATTTTTATCCAACACTTGCAAAGAATATATGAATATGCATGCACCTCTTAATGATTACATGACAGCCTGGCACGCTGCAGATTGTGAATACCCATCTGCATCATTTAATGCAGTTGTTCCCAACCTAGGGGTCACAAAATAAATGTGATGGGTCACAAGAAGACTAAACGGATAGTAAAGGTTAAACATGTTTTCTAAAATACAGACTTTTCTCAATCAGAAAAACATTAACTTGAGGAAACAAGCCAATAAGGTTGGGAATCACTGACCTGGTAGGCGTTTTACCCATATCCTGTTAAAGTGCATGAACTACCCAATCCCTTGATACCAAAATGATTCATAATTCAAATACAAGTACACTCCCTTATTTTGTCATGGCATCCAATCGCACCTGCAAGTTTCCTCTGTTCACCGTTGATATTTTAAAACTCAACACTGAGCTGTTAGAAAGTTTTGGGATTTTAGCAGCATTATAAATAAAACTGAGGATATCTTTAAGTAACCCAACGAACAAAGTGGTAATGATGATCAGATAGATAATAGCCAGTGTTGCCCGTGGAAACCAGGAATAAAAGCAGTTGATTCCCATCCTGCCATTTATTTATTTATTTATTAATTTGATTTATATAAACGGGGTCCTCACTGCTTACCTCATCACTGCAAGGGATGAGAGAGGGGTCCAGGAGGAGGAGATAGCAGCATCCTGGCCCTCCGCCTAGATTTGCACTGGAGAACAGTCTCCTCCTGGCAGGTTACTATGGCAACCCCCACACACACACACACACAGACACAGACACAGACACACACACACACACACACACACACACACACACACACACACACACACACACACACACTACTAAAGCAGATAGCCACAGAATGGGGGAGAGAGAGTGGAGGACGCCATTTTTAGAACTGATGTTTTCATTCCCCTTTCCTCTTGTTTAGCTTGTTTCTAATGAGTCAAATCATTCACCATTATGTGTGTTTATACGGCTACATGCCTGTGGCCTGTTAATGCCTTTTAACATACCGTTACCATGCAGTGCTTTTCTCTGATTTTGTAACATTTGACATACCAATATGTTTGATTATTGATAATGTATTTCCACTAAATCTATTTGGTTTGGTATTGTTTCCTAAGCGAGTTTGCCTCCTAAGTGCCTAGTTTATAGCATTTCTTTTAGTTGAGACGATGGCCAACATTTTCCTTTTGTCCCCGGGACATTGACCATGCATACTGATGTGATCTGACAAGACTGAAACGTGTGTGTGTGTGTGTGTGTGTGTGTGTGTGTGTGTGTGTGTGTGTGTGTGTGTGTGTGTGTGTGTGTGTGTGTGTGTGTGTGTGTGTGTGTGTGTGTGTGTGTGTGTGTGTGTGTGTGTGTGTGTGTGTGTGTGTGTGTGTGTGTGTGTGTGTGTGTGTGTGTGTGTGTGTGTGTGTGTGTGTGTGTGTGTCTCTCTGTCTCTGTCTCTCCAGGTGAAGTGGATGATGTACTGGATAGTGTTTGCGTTGTTCTCTACAGCAGAGACAGCCACAGACCTGCTCCTGTCATGGTGAGTCAGGAGCTGCTCATGATCGCAACCCTCGTGTCCAACTACCTTGTAATTAATAAATGGCTTATATAATATCAATAGGCACATTCATGTTTTTATCTATTGCTAAGTGTTTAGGATATTTTTAGTACAATGACCTTTATTAAAGTATGTTGTTTTCACTTTAAAAAAATGCAACTCTCAACTATTTTTGTAAAGGAGATCAGCGTCTTACCTTCTCTTTATATCTCCTTTGTCTACAAGCTTTTTTGTTTTATTTTCCTCTCTGCTGATGTTTCATTACCCAGGTTTCCATTTTACTTTGAGCTGAAGATTGCCTTTGTGATCTGGCTCCTGTCCCCGTACACCAAGGGCTCCAGTGTCCTCTACCGCAAGTTTGTCCACCCAACGCTGTCCAACAAAGAGAAGGTAGGAGCATGACCTTTTTAAATCTTTAAGTTCATCCCACAAATATAAACTGTCCACATTGAAACATTCAGATTTTTCTTTTTCCTCTTTGTACCGATTGCTTACATCGTCGTTGTGTGCTATAGGAGATAGATGAGTATATTGCGCAGGCCAAAGACAGGAGTTATGAGACCATGATGAAGTTTGGAAAGAGGGGTCTCAACCTGGCTGCTAATGCTGCTGTCACTGCAGCCGCCAAGGTGAGCTCCATGATTTAATGACTTGGACAAATGAAATGATGCATATTTTCACTGACGTTTGACATCTGTAATATCTTCATTGTAGATTGGGTTATAAGTGTCTTAGATACAGATCTGTGCAGATTGTGCCTGAATCCATTTGAGATACAAGGCATCTTTGACCAAACCGTAGGAGGTGCTACAGTTTGGTCAAAGATGCCTTGTATAAATTCCATAGTACAGACTCAAGTAGTCAGATCTTCAATATGTTTGGGATGAATTCACAGCTGTATTTACATCTTGTGTGTGTGTGTGTGTGTGTGTGTGTGTGTGTGTGTGGCAAAAGCCTTGGGGTGAGACCTGGAGTTGCAACAAATTGTTCTTGATTTGATGTAATGTTTGATGCAGAATACAGACTTAATTGTTTGAGCGTGAAGTGTAAACACAAATAATTTCAATGTAGTTGATAGTTATTTATTGATGATACTGGGGCTACGACTAACAATTTTTCTCATTCTTCATTATCGGTTGATTGATTTTTCTTCTTCTTTTCATTGAATAACCGTTTTGTCCAAAAGATGTCAACAAAAATGCCCATCTGTATTTCCCAGAACCCAAGCTAACGTCTTCAAATATATATTATGTCTTGCGACTAACAGCCCAAAACACAAATCTATTCAATAGACAATGATATGAAACTGAGAAAACCAGCAAATCATCACATAACAGTTGTCAATTAATTTAGCTAATCAGTTAATCGACTGCAGCTCTCGATGATACAGGCGGAAACGTTTCATGTCCATTCAAGTGGTGGAAAAGCTTAAATGGCCAGTAACATCAAGTTGTTTTTACAGGACATAAATAAGACATTTATATTCAGAACACTGGCTGCCCAATATAATTGCCATACAATTCTTTCTGTCCTATTTTATCAGCATTATGTAGATCAACAATCAGTCAGTTTTCACCAAATTTTTATTTTTATTTTTGAATGACCAATTCCTCCAAGATGTGAGATGATGCATAGGTTGGGGATATATGTTCTCATGCTGTCCCATATCTGACATGTTTGGTTTTGCTGTGATGCCCAGGGGCAGGGCGTGCTGTCGGACAAGCTGCGGAGTTTCAGCATGCAGGACCTGACTCTCATCAACACTGAGGATGAGCTGGATCTGCACACCTCAGACGCCCGCATGAGACGGGAGCCCAAGGACGATTTGAGCTCAGGGTCCAGCACGCTGCCCCGGGCCAAGAGCACCGCTGCAAGGCAGAGTAAGGCCACACCACACGCACAACTCGCACTGCTTCGTACAGATCTGCATAAATACATACATACATCTTGTGTGTCCAGTTTGCTGATTGTTTGGGCTGGAGTTGGGCCAAGTGGAGTCATGTGATTTAAAGCACTGCAGGATGGCAGGGAAGAGGTGTGTGTGTGTGTGTGTGTGTGTGTGTGTGTGTGTGTGTACACTGCTGGCTGGCTATGTGGGCCTGACGAGCTGTGAAGTGAATACAGAGGCAGAGAAACAATGAACGAACAGGGCGAAGTGGCCCATTTTATACTTACAAAGAAACCCAGTCTGAGAGAAAGATGGAAGCAACACACTGAAGTGAAAGAATCAAACAGCTGAAGTTGAAAATAAAAACTTTAGGGTGATTTGTGCATGTGTGTTAATTTTTGATAACCTTTATGAACAATACAGTATAGTGAAGAGAATCCAAGCTCAAAGATCCTCTTACTAATGATTCCGAGCTTTCAATCACTTCATTCAATGAATGGAGCAACTGATTTTAAAATAACAATTTAACATTCTCACTAAGCCTCCATACTATTAACAAGCACACAAACAATATTCTAAAAACACTTTCTAAATGGAACAAACTTGATTAATGCTATACTTTCCTGTGTCTACTCTACATACATTTACAACACATAATAAATAAATAAATAGGTTTTGAATTGGATTCACTGTCTAAATTTGCATTTTAAATCTTAACAACAAAATAATGGACATAGACCTGAACAAAATGTATTTTCCTCATTTATTTCTGTCTTCCTTAAACTCTCTTAAATCAGATGATGTAGTGTCAGAGGGCACACAGGGACGGGCATTTTCTTGCCCTTCTCTTTCAGACTGCACTAGTGCTTAAACAAGTAGTTATTTAATCAATCTGTTGATTGACTGACTGAAAATGAATCACCAACAATTTTAACAGTTAATTGTTAAACTCATAGAATTTTGTTGTTTTCAGCTTTTCAAATGTTAGGATTTATGGATTTATACTGCTTTATAATGTAAACTGAATATATTTGGATTTTAGATAGGACAAGCAAGCAGTCAAAAAAACAGATTAATTGATAACAAAAGAATAGGCAATTGCAGCCTTACCGTGCACTACTCTTGAAGGTGAAATGACACATTTAGGGTGTTGCTCACCAAAACGCACAAAACCTAGAAGTAATCTTTTTTTTCTTTTGTTTTTGTGCATTGTTACATTTTTTGGCACATTACCGCCACATGTACTGTAGATCAGTCGGATAATGTGAAACTATTGTTTCTCGTCACCCGTGTCCTCATGCACGTGCATGAGATGCTTTACTAATCAAATGTTTCAGTTCATACTGTAAACCAGTTGTTCCATATGTTTTTGACTTGTGTCCTCTAAAACACAGCAATGTCTAGTTGTGCCTCGCTATTGAGCTCTAATTCAGAATCTGTTAACCTACGAATGATTTGCCCTTGTCTGATTGTTTAATTATTTTTAGGCCTTAAGGAAAAAAAACTCAGTATTTTACAAGAACATGATTATATAGAAAGCCCCCCCTTAACATCTTCAAACATCTCATGACCCCTGAGATTAATCTTGCAACACATGACAACACAACCAGTTTTGGAACCACTGCTGTACATGGTTATAGTTTAGGAAATTCTAATCCCAGTGAAAGGAGATACTGTTTTTGTTTTTTTCCACATGCTGCAGCCCCAGAGTCCCTTTGGGGTCCAGAGTGTTTACAGCAGCAGGCGGCGACCAAAGCGCTCTCTGCTGCTCATGTAGCATCGATGTGAGTGCACTGAAATGGATGCAACGCTGATGACCCTGTCTGAATTTTTTTATTAACCCAGCGTTTCTTTATCCTGATACTAATGGTGTTTTGGCAGAAGAGTTTCCTGTCTAGTGTGACCTTTTTATTATCTCCAACATCCACCTTTAAAACTGGTGGAAACAATAACTGTATTTTGAAATGTGGCCACTTGGTGCTGTGAGAGGCTGTGACTGCAGTGTTGTACAGGTCTGCAAATAAACACTTTTGAACAGTTGCTTTAGTCTTGTACATTTAGTATTTTATTGTTAATATAATGAAATCCTTCTGGTTCTAAGGGAATGAAATGCATAAGTCTGAGTGGCTAATGATACTGCTGAGTAACCCTAACCCTGAGGTAATTTGGCCCCTATTGATTCAGTCTCTCTGGTCTCTCAGCTGTCTGGTGAATCATGTGGGGATTATTTTTTTAACCTGCTTTTAGTCTGAATAGAGCTACTCTCTTATTGAGTGATTCCCAATTTTTGTCCAATCCTACAGCCCGCTCTCTAGCGGCCATGTCCCTTGCTGACGACACGTCATCCCAACACAGCTCTGACCAATCAGACACAAGGACTGAACACTCTGATGAAGATGTAGGAGACAAAGCCCCCAAACGCACTACCAGCGTCAAGGCAACCAAGAAACCTGCTGCTGCTGCTGCTGCTAAGACAGAGGTAGGGCCAGTAAACACACGCACACAAATTGCCCTACAAATTGTCTTTTCTTTGTGTTCTCATTCTACTTTTTATGTTTGTTTTTTTTTTTGTTTTTTTTGTATAACACGTTGGTCAGATTTAAGCTGTGTTTAAAATGTGCTCTAGAAATAAACTTTACTTTCTTACTGTTTCGGTGATCTCTAGCTGGCTCCGGCGAATTTGCATGTTGTGGAGACTTTCTGACCTCTCCAGAGATGCACTTTAGAACTCGATAATCGACACAAAACGCAGAGAAACACAGAGATGGTTAAGGTGATATATTGCATATGTTTTATGTAATTAAGCACAGGGAAGTTACAGAGGAAAAAGTAGCAAGTCTCACTGGATCAGTTTTTCCCCAGAACTCCCACAGAACACGAACCTAGTGATTTTATACTTGTCACAGAACAAAGAAGCCCATGCTTAATGGAAAACAGCCAAATTAATCTTTCTTCTAAACCTATGAAAAGATTTCTTTGCAATACTGTATTTCACCATTGGGCAGAATTACCATGCTCAATAACCAATGAAAAGCGTTTGCTTCTCCATACAATTGACATACAGTACAATACATACAGTCCTTTTTTAATGACAAATGACCCCAGGAACATGCCCTTGTCCGGTCATTAGGAAACAAACCTAATAACAGGGCCCCCCTGCATCTCAGTGTCACAGCTCAGAACACTATGTACATAGAAAATAGACAAATGATGATAATTTATAAAACTCAAGGAACTAAATTCCTTATCATGCATGTCTGAGTTCAACTTTGACCGAGCGGATTTGCTCGGTCAGCCAATAGAAACACTGCAGCACTTTTAGTACATCATTACACTACTAGAATACAAACTGTAGCATCACTCTTTCTCCTTCTGTTGTTTAATCAATTGTGTTAATTACTCCTGTCACTCTCCTCTCTCTGCAAGACTCAAACCAAGACGGTGAAGAAGCCGACCAAGAAAAAGGCCGCAACTAACAATGCAGAGACGCCACCATGAGGCCTGCTGTCCACATCCACCGGCCTATACTCTCTCGACCCACAGCCTGCGGGCCCTTCGTCCTCTGTTTAGTCTCCACACATACACTGTGTATATTAAGCACTGAAATTGTGTCACTCCTGCTGGTTTTTAGAGAAAAGTGTAGGTTTTTGGTTTTTAGCAGTATGTGGGCACCCACAGATTTAACATTTGCGTTATTTTTTGTCTGATAATGGTCAGTGATACATCCATAAATGCTCCTTTTTCCTTCCCCTAGACATATAGGTCCCTATAGTAGGTGAGAAGGTAACCTGGCCATGTTGCAGTTTCACCAGTCCCTTCATTCACGTCCTGTTGCTGAAATTGTGACATTCTCAATGGAGGCTGTTTTTGGTTAAAATATCACCGGTAAAATATCACATTCTTCACTCCTAGTTCTCTAGATAAGGATCCCTTATGGGTCCTGTGAACTACTCCTGCATGGAAAAAAATCACACCCTCTCTGTGTGTACAGGCTACAATTCTGGGTCCTCATCTGGACGTGACCCCAATGGTAGAAATCCAGAGAGCCACAGTTGGCTTTAAGTTTGTGCCTGAGGTTTTTTTCTTTTTACTGAGGAATAAGAAGGTAGTTCAAATAAACTTTAAAGTATTGGTTGATAGTTGTAGACATCCATATTACTGTTTCAGACCTAATCGTTCCCACTTTTGATTGCAGCTCCACTTATAATACCACCACCATGCCGCAGCTCACGTAACTGTCTAGTTTTACAAGATGACCTGTCATCAAACCGGTTTTGGTTCTCTATTTTACCTTAGTTTGAACCTCTTTGACTGCATCTTAGGCCTCACAGCTTGTGGAAGAGTTTAGCTTCTCCTCATTAGGTCTGTATAGTGAGTCTGGCTCTGCTAAGTTCAGGTCTCACTTTCAGCAACTTACTTCCTCACGGCTTTTAATGTGACTTTCACGTCATGTACAGTACTGGTGATGGAGTGGTCTGCTTAGTGTTGGCTGAGTTATCCTTTACTAAGACTTCACTCTCTTATTTATTACACTTCTGTTTTATCCACTTCTTTTGGTCATATGATATTAGTAATAGGTATGATCAGTTGTGCAAAGCCAGGCCTCTTAAGGTAATGCTGCAGCTCCACAAAACATAAATACAGTAGTCATTAAAGAGTTTCTGGTGTTAGTGAGGCAACATATCTGCTTTCACCACAGTAGTGATGTCTGTATATTGTTTGTGTTTAACATTCGAAAGTCATGGAGTAGCTCTGCACTTTCTCACTCCTTTTACCCAGCTGTGTGGTAACACTCTGCCTTTTTGTAATGTTTATCTCAGAAGCCAGGATAAAGCATAGCAATATGGAATTAAACTTAAATTAAACTTTTTATTTTCTCAATCCCATGATGTTGTTCTAGATGTGGAGGAAGTGTCAGTCCAGACTCCGGGTGTTTCTAAACACACTGGACTTTTGTTCTGGGATGGGTTCTTCTGGTTGCTGGGCGTGGTTTCTTCCTAGTGCTCTGAGAGATTTAAAAGCATGAGACTACATCAACCCTCATTACTGTTGTCTGCAGTGTGACACTATTTTGAACCAGTAGGTGGAGACAAACCCCACCTCAACTGTTGGCTGAGTTATTAAACAATATTTAAACAGAATGTAAATAGTAACCTTGACTGTAAATACAGTATGAGCTTGCTTGCCTTATACATTTTGTGGGCTTGAATCCATTTACATTTTTACTCTTTTGTGTTTTTTAATTCTTAGTTCTGACAAATCCTCTGTTCTGAAACTGGAAGAAGCTCAGACTCCACCAGTGTGGAATCCTGGTGTTAGAAGTGATTTTTGTATTTTACAGACTTTAACTTTTTTTTTCTGTCCTTAGTCGTTCATTTTAACTTTTCTTTATCACAAAGTAGGGAATCTTCTGACTGAGTATATTTGTTGTTTGTACATTCACATCCTGCTGTGTACTCTACTCAGACTGATGAAAAAATATATTAGGGCCAAAAGTTGAAAATAGACTTTTCTGTCTTTAAATTTAAGAAGACCGCACATAATAGAGAAATTTTGTCTTTTACAACCCTGCTATTCTTGTTTATGCCATTTTTCTATATTTATTGTTTGTTAAAATCCATATTGTGTACAGGGATGTTCATTTGTTTGTGCCAATTCTGAAAGCTCCATGTCAAAAAGCGTTACTACTGTCCCAGTACACACATTGTATCTAAAAAGGTCATATATCAGTAATAAAACTACCAATCAAGTGTATATTAGCGTTTCTGCCTTTTTTACAGTTGAAACAAATCCTTTTGTAGGAAGCAGGAACATTGTGTGTGTGTTTTTTTGTGTATATGTCAGACAAAATGTCACAATGTAGTATGCCATACAAAAAGTAATATTCTAGTGTAAAATCATAGCTTAGTATGTCGAAAAAGTCATAGTATAGCATGTTAAAAAAATCCTAAAAAAGTCATGGTGTAGTGTGTCGAGAAAAAAAAAGTCAGAATAGTATGTCGAAACAAATCCTAAAAAAATCATGGTATAGTATGTCGGGTGGGGGTGGGGGGGGAGTCTTAGTATAGTAAGTAGAAAAAAAGTCATAGTATGTTGAAACAAATCCTAAAAAAGTCAAAAGTATAGTGTGTCGTAAAAAATCCTAAAGAGCTCATAGTATAGTATGCCGAAATAAATCCCCAAAAAATCATAGTATGTTGAAGAAAAGTCACAAAAAGTCATAGCATAGTATCTCAAAACAAATCCTAAAAAAGTCATAGCATAAGCATGTTGAAAACAAACCCCAAAAAATCACAGTATAGTATGTCGAAAACAATTATAAAAAAGTATTAGTATGTTGAATAAAAAATGTCTTAGTACAGTATGTCGAAAAAAAAAATAATCATAGTATGTCAAAAAAAAGTCATAGCATAGTATGTCGAAACAAATCCTAAAAATAAAATGTACTTTATTTTAAAATAATAAATTTCATAGTAGAGCGTGTCGAAAAAAAGTCATAGTATGTTGAAAGAAATCACAAAAAAGTCATAGTATAGTATGTCATAAAAAGTTATAAAAATGTCATAGTATAGAATGTCGATAAAAACATCTAGTATAGTATGTATGTCGTAAAAAAGTCAGTATTTTGAAAAAAGATTTTAAAAAGTCATCGTATAGTATGTTGAAAAAAGTTATAAAAAAGTTGTGGTATAGTATATCAATAAAAGTTATAAAAACGTCATTGTATAGTATGTTGAAAAAAGTCAGGAAATCAGAGCACCCTAGTAGCTTAATGGGTGGGCAGGTTGTGTACCATTAAGTCTCAATCCTAATCACAGCTGCCAGGGTTCAATTCCAACCCTGGACACACTGCTGAATCTCTTACATATAACAAAAAACTCAAATAAAATGTCTAAAGAATACCATTACCACAAATGTCACTGTATAGTATGTCAATAAAAGTTATAAAAACATCATAGTATAGTATGTCGAAAAAAAAAAAAAAAAAGTGATAGTATAGTATGTCGAAAAAAGCCATAAAAATGTCCTGGTATAGTATGTTGAAAAAAGTCATAAAAAATGTCATAGTATAGTATGTCATAAAAAGTTCTAAAAAAGTCATAGTATAGTATGTTGAAAAAAGTTATAAACATAGTATTGTATGTTGAAAAAAAAGTGATAGTATAGTATGTCGAAAAAAGTCATAGTATATTATAATAGTTATAAAAAAGTCAAAGAATAGTATGTTCAAAAAAGTCATAAAAATTTTATGGTATAGTATATCAATAAACGTTATAAAAAAGTCATAGTATAGTATGTCGAAAAAAGTCATAGTATAGTATGTTGCAAAAAACGTGTAGTATAGAATGTCAAAGAAAGTCCTAAAATCAGAGCACCCCAGTAGCCCAATAGTGTGTACCATTAAAACTCAATCTTAATCACAGCTGCCAGGGTTAGATTCCAACCCTGGACACACTGCTGAATCTCTTATATGTAAATAAAAAAATCAAATAAAATGCCTAAAGAATACCATTTTTAAAAATGTCATTGTATAGTGGGTCGAAAAAAAGATTTAAAAAGTCATAGTATAGTATGTCGAAAAAAATCATAAAGTTATATTGTATAGTATGTCAAAAAAAGTCATAGTATAGTATGTCATGAAAGTTATAAAAAGAGTCATAGTATAGTATGTCGAAAAAAAGATTTTAAAAAGTCATAGAATAGTATGTCGAAAAAAAGATTTTAAAAAGTCATAGAATAGTATGTCGAAAAAATCATATTATACTACTGTATGTTGAAAAAAGTCATACAAATGTCATAGTATTGTATGTCAAAAAAAGTCATAGTACAATGTCGAAAAAAAGATTTTAAAAAGTCATAGTATAGTATGTCGAAAAGAAGTCATAGTATAGTATGTCGAAAAAAAGTTATAGTATAGTATGTCGAAAAAAGTCAGGAAATCAGATCACCCCAGTAACTCAATGGGTAGGTTGTGTACCATTAAGTCTCAATCCTAATCACAGCTGCCGGGGTTCAATTCCAACCCTGGACACACTGCTGAGTCTCTTATATGTAAATAAAAAAAGTCAAATAAAATGCCTAAAGAATACCATTTTTAAAAATGTCATTGTATATTATGTCGATAAAAGTTATAAAAATGTCATAGTATAGTATGTCAAAAAAAGATTTAAAAAAGTCATAGTATAGTATGTCCAAAAAAATCATGAAAAGTTACAGTATAGTATGTTGAGATACGTCATAAAAATGTCATGGTATAGTATATCGATAATAGTTATAAAAATGTCGTAGTATAGTATGTAGAAAAAAAGATTTTAAAAAGTCGTAGCATAGTACGTCCAAAAAAAGATTAAAAAAATTCATAGTATAGTATGTCAAAAAAATCATAAAAAAGTCATAGTATAGTATGTCGAAAAAAGTCATAGTATAGTATGTCGAAAAAAAAGATTTAAAAAAATCATAGTATAGTATTGCGAAAAAATCATAAAAAAGTCATAGTATGTCGAAAAAAGTCAAAGTATAATATGTCGATAAAAACATGTAGTATAGTATATAAAAAAAACGTAGTACAGTATGTCAAAAAAAGTCATAGCATAGTATGTCCATAAAAACGTCTAGTATAGTATGTCGAAAAAAGTCAGGAAATCAGAGCACCCCAGTAGCTCAATGGGTAGGTGCTGAATCTCTTATCTGTAAATAAAAAAGTCAAATAAAATGCCTGAAGAATACCTTTTTGAAAAATGTCATTGTATAGTATGTCGATAAAAGTTATAAAAATGTCATAGTATAGTATGTCGAAAAAAAGATTTAAAAAAAGTCATAGTATAGTATGTCGAAAAAAACATACAAAGTCATAGTTATATCATGAAAGTAATAAAAAAAAGTCATAGTATAGTATATCGAGAAAAGTTATAAAAATGTCATGGTATAGTATATGGATAATAGTTATAAAAAGTCATAGTATTGTATGTTGAAAAAAGTCATAGTATAGTCAGTCTATATCCTTGATGTTCCACTTCCGGGATTGCTCCATTGCCGCCGGAAAATCCGAAATCTGAAAGTTATTTTAATTACAAATTTCTGACTTTTAAATAGCGTTTATTATTACTCAAGGAATGGCTGTACAGTAAAACATTTTTGGACGTCTGTACTGAGTTTAAGAACATAATCCCACCACTGTTGGTGCTTCGACCAACAAATTTTTTTTTAGCTTGGACTTTAATGTGCTACTATGTAGCTATAAAATACAAAATGGGTTCAAACTTCTGACTACACCACAAAAAGGGGGGATATAAATGACAATAACAATGACTTTTAACAATAATAATTGTTTTTCACCAGTAAATTGCTGCTAACCGACAAAAACAGATTAGAAAAGGGTATTTTACAATAACTTTGAATGCACCACAAGGTTTACCAGTTTCCAAGTTTACCAGTAAACGCACCATTTAGTGACTATTGCTGCGTTCATAAACATCGGAAAAACATTTTTCTGAGTGAAAACGTCATCATTCACGTCACTTTCTGTGGGAATTACCGTGTGTTCATGGACATCGGAAAAACGTTTTTCCGAGTGAAAACGTCATCATTCACGTCCCTTCCTGTGGGAATCAGAGGTGGGAAACTCGCGCCAGATTTTGCTAACTGAGTTTCCCAGTTGGTGACGCGTTGTTGACAACTGACGTTTGATGTAGGCGAATTTGGTTCACTGAACGTATTTCAATGACAATAAACGTATTTATTGTGGACAAACGCCTCTGCTGAGAAACATACACAGACATAACATGTTTGAAATTATTCATAAAAAGGCCCATGTATAAAAAAAAAAAACAACACCTTATCTGTGTCTTTTCCCGTTCGTTGTCCTGCAGATAACACAAACACCTGACGATGTGCTGTTTGTATGCTCACATAAGAAAACAGCAGCAAATTATTGTGGCCTCCATGTTTTCATGCCCAACCTTTGGAGGCAGTTATGCAACAAGTTGTTATGCCAAATGCCAATATAACAGAAGAAGAACACGCATCCCGACATGTGAACGCTGGTAGTCGGAAAAACAACGTAATCACGGGGGCGGTCCCTGTCATTCCGAGGTGGCATGAACACGCCATCACAGGTGGGAAACTCGGGCTAGATTTTGCTAACCAAGTTTCCCAGTTGGTGAGGCGTTGTTGACAACTGACGTTTGATGTAGGCGACTTTGGTTCACTGAACATATTTCAATGACAATAAACTGTTTATTGTGGACAAATGCCTCTGCCAAGAAACAACATGTTTCAAATTATTCATAAATAGGCCCATGTATAAAAAAAAACAACACCTTATCCGTGTCCTTTCCCCTCCGTTGTCCTGCAGATAACACAAACAAACACCTGTCCATGTGCTGTTTCTATGCTGGTATAAGAAAACAGCAGCAAATCTTTTGTTATTGTGGCCTCCATGTTTTCACACACCTGATGCTCTGCACGTATTCACGGGGGCGGTCCCTGTTATTCCCAGGTGGCATGCTGCGTTCATGCCACCTGGGAATAACAGGGACCACCCCCGTGATTACGTTGTTTTTCCGACTGCCAGCGTGCACATGGTCGGGATGCGTGTTCTTCTTCTGTTATATTGGCGTTTGGCATAACAACTTGTTGCATGACTGCCACCAACGGTTGGCCGTAGCCTAGAGCATCAGGTGTGTGAAAACATGGAGGCCACAATAATCAAAGATTTGCTGCTGTTTTCTTATACGAGCATAGAAACAGCACACTGTATACTTCTGTGTCTAATGAATTCAAGTGTGTTTAGTGTTTTGCAAATCATTGTGTGTAGCCTATTGTTTTACAAAAACTGTGAGGCTGACATTGTGGTTATAGTGGTGCACATCTGGGCCAACGTGTTGCTCCTTGAGTGTAAGGTTTTGATAATTGTGTAATAGGCTTCTTTTGATTTCAGTGTGTAAGCAATTGATAAACACTGTAAGTGGCATCGAAATGAGGCCCTGCCGTTTAGGCACCGGTGCCACATAGGCTAACATGCGCAGTTCACGTGAACAGAAAATTGCGTCGCCTGTATCTTTTCACGGCCACCCTCCTTAAGTAGAGGCAGTAAAAATGTATTTCACACTATTATTATGGTTACACTTTGCAATTGAGCCGTGGTTCACATACGTTCCAAACCATGAGTGTTGATTCGTACAGACCACGGATCAACTATGGACCACTAGTTGACCGCATTGTTTCCACTTAATTAAAAGACAAGCGGCATCTTTATTAGTTTCGATCAACTACTGACCAAAAATGTAGAGATTGTTCGACATTCTGAGAAACAACTGGATTACCATAATGGTCCTAAAGTCTTATTGATATTTTAAATTTTAAGTGAACAACATTGTCTGTAGTACCAGTGTTTGCACTCATGAAGTCCATGAAAAGATAATTATCAAATCAAGGACAACTAGGCTGAAACAGCTTCTTTCCCTCAGCAATCAGACTGCTAATCAGACAAGGTGAACTGCAAAACTCCAAATTGTGTTGGTAGACTGCTCCTCTAAAATATTTTAAACTACAAATTTTATTCTATTTTAGCATTATCTTAGTTCATTTAATTAGTGTTTTTTTTTTAGCGTAATCTTAGTTTATTCATTAGGTGTTGTTATATGTGCTTAGAATTTTAAAGTCTTTTGTCTTTCACTGACTTTGTGGAGTGGTGGATGTGTGAAACACAATTTCGTTTTTATGTGGTGCATAAAAATGACTAATAAAAGAATATTATACCCCCCACCCATGCACCATTATATGATTTATTTATTTTTTTGCGTACCCCCTACGTCGCATCACTTAAACTTGGGGGTACACGTACTCCAGTTCGGGAACCAATAGTCTAGACCAGGGGTCATCAACTACATTTTTCCAAGGGCCAGAATTTTTCTAAGCAGACACTCCGGGGGCCGGACTTTAAAATAAAGAAAATAAAATGAATTTATACCTAATACGCCTATTCTTGTTCGAAATGTTCACTTTCTTGCTGAATTAATGCTATTTTTTTTTTTTTACATGTATTAGTGTGAGCAAACTCCTAAAAAACATGGAAACTCCATAATGATAACTGGCTCTTTAAGTAGAAAAATATCTCAGACTAGGAGGCAGTTCACTGAGGAGTGATGGTTAAAGTCTGTGATTAGGAAACATGGTTGTAGTATGCAGCGTCATGATTGGTGGACAATGCTTGCAGAAAGAAACGGCTGTTGTCAGGTAAAAATGTCACTGTCAAAGAGGCTGAAGCAAAAAAATTGACGTGGAAAAGCCCAGCTTTAATGATGAATGGACAGAATAGCAGGCTATGAATTCGTCATGTATGCCTCATTTGCAATGAAACGATGTTGTTGCAAAATAATACAACCAGCATCATCATCAAGAATGAAGAACGCAAACATAATGGTCGCTTCATTCACGTGCATATTAAGTAGCCACATGTATCTGTTTTGGTCTTAATACATCCATAGATTTACCACTCCAGCGGAGAGGATGGTTCGCTCAGCCAGCAGTTAAGTTCATAAGAATTTGTCCAAATTTCAAGATTCCCGGCAAACTAAGAAACAGTTAGACTACAAACCGACAGCTTTTGTTTTAGCTTGTTTGTAAAAATTCGCTATTTGCAGAGTAGAGCTGTGTTTGCCAAAAACAGCGTGGACAAGAGTGGACTGAGCAGACAGAGCAGATTGAAATATCGCTTCCTACATGTTGATGCCGGTCTACACAGGTGAGTGCATTGATAAGTGTTGACTTTTTACTCACAAAGGTTTTATTTTAGCCTACTTACAGTAACGAGGCTAGCATTAGTTCATCTGCCCCAGCGGTCGTTGGTAATCCTCTTTGTATCGTTCCCAGTCAGATACTGCGTGTTTTAACGCACACACATCTCGGCTCAGCTGTGTGTGTGGAGCGAGGCATCGCTGTACAGAATCCCATTCTCATGTGAAAAGCGATGCAAATACAGGGGGCTGGGTATGTGCTCTACCTGTGTAATGTTACCTGCTGTAAATGCTTGAAATGCTAAATAACAGAACGCATTATTTCCTCTTTACATTTTCTGAATTCGTGATTATTCTGCGGGCCAGACTAAAAGCTTTGGCGGGCCGGATCTGGCCCGCGGGCCGCCAGTAACGATGGCTGGTCTAGACCATGACAGAACAACGGTGAAAGATATTTAAGGACTGTATCAATGTCATACAGTCCTTAAATATCTGTATCACAGATCTGTATCTGTATGAATGTATCACATGTAATCGGAGGGAAAAAGTCATATAGCATTGGCAAATTGTCGATATGCCAAACGTTTATTTTATAATAAAATCCTAGATTCATTGTCTTCTACGTGTTAGCTAGGACTTTAATGTGCTACCATTTAGCTAAAAAATACAAAATTGGTGCAAACTTCTGACTGTATGTCCCGTTGACAGCTTCGTTTCCAGTTAATTCAAAAGAGAAGGAGCATCTTTATTAGTTTTGATCAGCTACTGACCAACAATGTAGATTGTTTGACAATTCTGAGAAACAACTGGATTACCTTGGTCCTATTGTCTGACGTTACAACATGAAGACATTTTAATTGAACAACCAGGTTGCTGTCTATACAAGTGTTTGCCAAACTTTTTTACAGTCCCACACCCCTTCAAACTTTTAACCTCCAGCTACGTACCCGCCACCCCTGCACTTTTATATGTCTCTTTTTTTTTTTTTTGCGTACCACCTATGTCACTTCCCATACCCCTGGGGGTACACGTACTCCAGTTCGGGAACCAACAGAACAGTAGTGAAAGATATTTAAGGACTGGAATGGGCACATCAACACTGTGCTTGGTGGTACAGTGCTTAGTGCCATGGCCTTGCATTAAGTAGGTTGAGAGTTCGATCCTCCCTGCAAACTAGGAATTTGCTCTTTGGCTGTGATATTTTCACATCGAAAACTGCAAATACTCTTACAACCTAAATCGTAACGAGTGATACAACACACCATCGCACGTTAATAATAAAAAGCTACTGTGACAAATAATAAACCTACTGAATCCCCTATCGTCTATGTATACCGTGACCAGATCAACACATTGTCTCAACTTGTAAAAACGCCAGAGCTAACTGTTCTCTTCCCTAAGTTGCTGTAGTCAGTATTCAAGAGATCAACACACTTAGCTATAGCAAACATCGCTACTATCGCCAACTGTTGAGCAGTAGAATTGCTCAATATAATTGTCAGGACTGATCTACAGTAAAATCCACTGTCTGGTCACACCATCAGACTGAGCTCCGGGAAGATAATCTATTTATCTCTAAAAAGAAAAAGGCAATATTTAATATACTAACAGTGAAACAAAATAATAGGTACAATGAAACAGCAAGTGAATGAAAAGCAAACTCTACAGACCAGCAAAAAAGTGAACAAGAAATGAATATCGGGGAAAATCAAGGCTTAGAGGATGTTGGACATTCAAAAACCTCAAACGATTGTGCGGATCTTACACCGAATCTGGATCGTATGGATGTGATGAAGAGGACTCAGTTGTTAAAAGACAGTTGGAAACAAACCACAAACGGTGGAGACAAAAAAGAAATGTATAGGCGCATAGTGGGACTGGTTTCATCTAAAGGAGAGGACGATGGTGATGATGCTGTGCTTTCTGATACAGTAAGAGAATCATATATACAATATTTCAAATACAAAAGAACTTGAAAGCAATAAACAACATGCATTTTCCATCGTCCTGATGAAAGACAACAGCAAAGTGTTTTTTCAGGAAGTTTATCCAGATTTTAAAAACAAGAAGAAGGAGCCTGTTGCACCCGACACCAAATCCGACCAAACAAAACACAGTGAAGAAATTTTAATTCAACAACTGGATGACTTTCTACGGCATCACGGAACAATGGCGGAACACATTTTGATTTATACACATAATAGCCCATGTTTAAAGAGGGAAAAGGAAAATGTCCTTCCTTGTATGTTTCAGCTTTTACACAAAGCCTATGAATGGCGTGAACATTGTGAAGTTTCTACTGATGTAGCATTCACAAAGTTTTGGGGACTAAGTGGTCCAAATTACTTTAAAAATCTCAACTCTTCCATCATCTCATGTCCCAGCAGTGATTTACAATCACATATTGAGACATGCAAGGACATCCATTTCAAACTGGACCATAAGAACTTGAAGGAGATTTTCAAGAAAAGTGATATCAAAAACACACTGTCACATGTAAAAGACAAGGATAAAAACACACTCCGTGGGGAAATCCTATCTGCTCGAGAAACCCTCGTGAGCCTGGCAGAAAGTTCATTTGGTCTGCGTGACGATCATTTGGGCCGTGGAAAGCAGAAGATTGATTCTTTCATATTTCTGCCAGCAGTACACGATAAAGTTTGTGAAAGATTACAGAAGGAGTGGGAAGAAATGGTCTACAACAGTTCAATGTCACCCATCAGAAAATACTTAACTGAAGAATTCAACAGAGCAGTCGTTGATGTTTTTAGAGAACAGTTAAAGTCATTTCTGGGGAACAACAGCCCCCTGCAGCTTCACCGTATTCCCCTCATGTCACTGAGAAGGAAAGAGTCTGAGGAGGTGGTACAGAGCCAAACTGAATGACAAGGCGAGTTTGAAGGAGATTCTCAACCGAGCAGGGATGTGGCTAAGAGACCTGGAGAAGCGTGGCCTTCCAGGGAAGTAGAAGGCCTGGGGCTACCAGCATGCAGTCCTTCCTAGACCTCTGTGGCCACTGCTTATGTACAAGGTTCCCTTGTCAACAGTAGAAGCTTTGGAAATAAAAATCAACAACTTCCCAAGGAGGTAGCTGTCTGTCCCCCAAAGCTTTTGCTTTATCGGCTTGTACAGTTCGGGTAGTGAGCTCGAGCTGCCAATGACCTCAGTCGTGGAGGAGTACAAGGCGGTAAAAGGTCTGGTTAGCCATGGTGCTGTGGGACAGTGAGGACGAGCTGGTCCGGCAGGCAGATATCAGCATCTGGACAGTACGCAAGTTGACAGCTACCGAGTTCCAGGTATGCACTCCAGAGAGCTATTAGCAGTGCAAAGAGCCAACACAGGGACAAAGTGGAGTCTAACTACCAGGGCTCCAACACCGGAATCATGTGGGCTGGACCAAGACACATCACAGACTACAAAAGACTGACGGCGACGAGAGGGCCTACAGAGAGGAGGTCAGAGCCCTGACATCTGGGTGACAAGACAACAACCACCATCTCGAGGTCCGACGTCGTCTTGGATTCAGATTTTGCTTGTCTTTTATTTTATTTTTTTTAATTTAATGAGCATTGTTGGTCTAAGGTTTTCATTGTCAACAACTACTTCTGTTATTCTTCTGCACATGACAAATAAAAACTTTGAACCCTGATCTTGAACCCTGGAATCAGATCAAGTTTCTGCTCTGTTCCGTCTATTATGTCCTACCAACACCAACACACCTCCAAAGGCAGAGACTAACTGAGAATCCCTGCTGTTCGCTGTGTGGGGGACCAGCCAACCAAGAGCACATCTTGTCATAATGTCGAACAAGCCTGACAGACGAGAGATTCAGATGGTGGCATGACCAGGTGCTGGCCGGGAGATTTTTTGATCAACTCTTTGCCATTTAAAAATAGATGAGCACTTGATAACTACCTAAAAAGCTTGTATCCCTTAAGCACGTTGTACATTAAAGTTCCAACAAACAAAAAATGGTCTGTTTCATTATTTCAAAAACACTTGCACATAGCTCATTATAAATGTACACATATTTTTATACAGACATAGATTACTCATCAGATGTACAGTCACATGTAATCGGAGGGAAAAAGTCATATAGCATTGGCAAATTGTCGATATGCCAAACGTTTATTTTATAATAAAATCCTAGATTCATTGTCTTCTACGTGTTAGCTAGGACTTTAATGTGCTACCATTTAGCTGAAAAATACAAAATTGGTGCAAACTTCTGACTGTATGTCCCGTTGACAGCTTCGTTTCCAGTTAATTCAAAAGAGAAGGAGCATCTTTATTAGTTTTGATCAGCTACTGACCAACAATGTAGATTGTTTGACAATTCTGAGAAACAACTGGATTACCTTGGTCCTATTGTCTGACTTTACAACATGAAGAAGTTTTAATTGAAGAACCAGGTTGCTGTCTATACAAGTGTTTGCCAAACTTTTTTACAGTCCCACACCCCTTCAAACTTTTAACCTCCAGCTACGTACCCACCGCCCCTGCACTTTTAATTGACTCTTTTTTTTTTTGCGTACCACCTATGTCACTTCCCATACCCCTGGGGGTACACGTACTCCAGTTCGGGAACCAACAGAACAGTAGTGAAAGATATTTAAGGACTGGAATGTGCATTTTAGCAGTTTGCTTGGAGGTACAGTGCTTAGTGCCATGGCCTTGCATTAAGTAGGTTGAGAGTTTGCTCTTTGGCTGTGATGCTTTCACATCGAAAACTACAAATACTCTTACAACCTAAATCGTAACGAGTGATACAACACACCATCGCACGTTAATAATAAAAAGCTACTGTGACAAATAATAAACCTACTGAATCCCCTATCGTCTATGTATACCGTGACCAGATCAACACATTGTCTCAACTTGTAAAAACGCCAGAGCTAACTGTTCTCTTCCCTAAGTTGCTGTAGTCAGTATTCAAGAGATCAACACACTTAGATATAGCAAACATCGCTACTATCGCCAACTGTTGAGCAGTAGAATTGCTCAATATAATTGTCAGGACTGATCTACAGTAAAATCCACTGTCTGGTCACACCATCAGACTGAGCTCCGGGAAGATAATCTATTTATCTCTAAAAAGAAAAAGGCAATATTTAATATACTAACAGTGAAACAAAATAATAGGTACAATGAAACAGCAAGTGAATGAAAAGCAAACTCTACAGACCAGCAAAAAAGTGAACAAGAAATGAATATCGGGAAAATCAAGGCTTAGAGGATGTTGGACATTCAAAAACCTCAAACGATTGTGCGGATCTTACACCGAATCTGGATCGTATGGATGTGATGAAGAGGACTCAGTTGTTAAAAGACAGTTGGAAACAAACCACAAACGGTGGAGACAAAAAAAGAAATGTATAGGCGCATAGTGGGACTGGTTTCATCTAAAGGAGAGGACGATGGTGATGATGCTGTGCTTTCTGATACAGTAAGAGAATCATATATACAATATTTAAATACAAAAGAACTTGAAAGCAACAAACAACGTGCATTTTCCATCGTCCTGATGAAAGACAACAGCAAAGTGTTTTTTCAGGAAGTTTATCCAGATTTTAAAAACAAGAAGAAGGAGCCTGTTGCACCCGACACCAAATCCGACCAAACAAAACACAGTGAAGAAATTTTAATTCAACAACTGGATGACTTTCTACGGCATCACGGAACAATGGCGGAACACATTTTGATTTATACACATAATAGCCCATGTTTAAAGAGGGAAAAGGAAAATGTCCTTCCTTGTATGTTTCAGCTTTTACACAAAGCCTATGAATGGCGTGAACATTGTGAAGTTTCTACTGATGTAGCATTCACAAAGTTTTGGGGACTAAGTGGTCCAAATTACTTTAAAAATCTCAACTCTTCCATCATCTCATGTCCCAGCAGTGATTTACAATCACATATTGAGACATGCAAGGACATCCATTTCAAACTGGACCATAAGAACTTGAAGGAGATTTTCAAGAAAAGTGATATCAAAAACACACTGTCACATGTAAAAGACAAGGATAAAAACACACTCCGTGGGGAAATCCTATCTGCTCGAGAAACCCTCGTGAGCCTGGCAGAAAGTTCATTTGGTCTGCGTGATCGATCATTTGGGCCGTGGAAAGCAGAAGATTGATTCTTTCATATTTCTGCCAGCAGTACACGATAAAGTTTGTGAAAGATTACAGAAGGAGTGGGAAGAAATGGTCTACAGCTAGGAATTTGCTCTTTGGCTGTGATGCTTTCACATCGAAAACTGCAAATACTCTTACAACCTAAATCGTAACGAGTGATACAACACACCGTCGCACGTTAATAATAAAAAGCTACTGTGACAAATAATAAACCTACTGAATCCCCTATCGTCTATGTATACCGTGACCAGATCAACACATTGTCTCAACTTGTAAAAACGCCAGAGCTAACTGTTCTCTTCCCTAAGTTGCTGTAGTCAGTATTCAAGAGATCAACACACTTAGATATAGCAAACATCGCTACTATCGCCAACTGTTGAGCAGTAGAATTGCTCAATATAATTGTCAGGACTGATCTACAGTAAAATCCACTGTCTGGTCACACCATCAGACTGAGCTCCGGGAAGATAATCTATTTATCTCTAAAAAGAAAAAGAAAAAGGCAATACACGCCTTCCATATCTTCCATGTTTTGTAGGCCTATGTGAATGTCGCTAATGTGTGAGAGGCACCTTATAGGCTACATCCTGTGGAAAGAACCCAAGAGTCACAAACTTTCTGTTTGGTGTATTATGTTTCAGTCTTTCAATTTATGAAGTGTCTGTAACACTCCTACTTTGTTTTCTGAATTCATGTTATTTAGTGATACTAATGACACAATGGGTGACCAATGAAATAATATTGTAAAATACATGAATTATCAGTAAAAAATTACAGTAACAGATCGAAATAGCAATATGCCCTTTAAAGGTTAACAATTTAGTATAGCTGCTTTAACATTTGGTTCAAATTTCAGATTTTGTGATATTTAACAGATGCTTAATTTCTTTTTACCATAAGCAATTGTTCACATGTCCTTTCTCACCACATGCAGCCACATGGAATTATCTATATTATATGTAGGAATGATTGACTATTCTCTAGTGTATACTGCCCCCTCATGGCTCTCTGTTAATTATATAGTAAATGAGTAAAACTTAATTGATATAGTACTTGTACTGGGTTTAAACTTTGATTACAGGGAAAACGATTTTCAATAAAAATATAAATCAAAGAAGAAGCAAGATTGTACAAAGCACAAGAACAAAGTAAAGGAATCATCAATAAAATGTCTTCCTGAAAAAACATAGGCCTTCAGTTAGGATTCAAAACACACAGGTCAGAGCGGACCCTCAGGGGGCTTTACAACGTGGGAGCGAGGACAGCAAAAGCTTGGTGTCCTTTAACCTAATGAGGTGAAAGATTTAAAGCAGGTCTGCTTTCACTTGTTCTCTATGATATGTTGAGATTAGAACAGAAATAACCCCTAGGTCTGTCTAGGTCTTACAAAAGCGTTTTTAGTAATCGGATGAAACAACAATTGGACATTGTAATTTGACAATGTAACAGTGAAAATTGTGCTTCAAAATTTCACATGAATTTCACGCAAATTAGACAGTACCAGGTACCATACCAAGCAGATGTAACGAAAGCACTCAACACTTGGTGGAGCTGTCTGCCCAACAAAGAAAGAGAGAAGAGGACGGTAAATTATCTATAAATCTATAAAAAAAATATATAAATCTATAAATCTGCACATGGCAACACAAAACTCAGAGACAGCTTCGAGCTGAAGGGGGCAGCCACAATCTGTGGAGTACAGTTGGCTTAATATAAATTGAAAATGTAGAACAAATTGAACAGAGCTTTGCAGGAAGTTCACATTTTACTTTTACTAAGTAAGCATTCACTAGAGAGTGCACATTTATTTCCACAAACAACCTTTTATAGTTACTTTGCTTTGCAGTGTTGACACATGCCTTATCCTCCTCCCAGGTATCACAAGTAAGGTGATGTCTTTTAACCCAAACATGGCCCCATAAACTGGCCTGTCAGAGGCTGCTTGGCCACATCACTACTGAGGTGTAAGGAGGCTACTGTTCCTACTACACTCTACCTCTGAGAATAGTTTTCGACAGCTTATATAACATGTCAGCTGAACGGGGGAGACATTTTGTGTGTGTGTGTGTGTGTGTGTGTGTGTGTGTTTCAGGACATACAATATCAGTGTTTTAGAGGTTTGAAGGTGTTGGCAGGGGCAAGGAGTCGGGTCAGAGTGTTGGGACCTATCTGTCGTATCTGGTTGTGTTTGAGGTCCATGTGATGTTACAAGTGCACCTGCATGTATGTATGTGTGTACTTATGTGCACTAATGTACTGTACCATGTGTGTTCATGTGTGGGGTTTCTCAGTGTTGTAGCAGGGGTCAGTATGTCAGATCCCTCAAAAGGGACAAATAGCTGATAATTACAAGACTATAATGGACATGTGGTGTTATTTGAACCCCCCCCCCCCACACACACACACCTTTCCTTTCATTATTAATTATTAATATCAGGACTCATCGTGGTGCGTTATTGCTTGCTTTTGAACCGTGTTATGTCCCTGAAAAGAGATCTGTACTTTAGATTCAACAGTTTTTAATGCTGATGCGTCTGCTTGCTGACCGTTTTATAGCTTTTCTTTTCTTTGTAGGAACTGTCATTCCTAGACATAGAGTTTGTTGTTTAAGTGCGTCTCCGACAATGTGGCCGACAAACACAAAGCCAACCACCCTCTCTGAACTAAACACTGTTCCTTTGTGGAGCTTTTGTTTGCTTTCTCCCCGTTTCTTGTTCCTGTTCTTGTTATTTCCTCTCATCTCTTTTATCTATTTCCATCTTCTTTTACTCTGTTTTTCCCAGCACAGTGATGGAAACGATTGCAGGTATCCATAGCAACATGTTTGCGAGTGTGTGTGTGTGTGTGATCTGGGTGTATAGCCTCTTGTCCGAGAGACAACGTGGTAATTACCGGAGCTTACCTCGGCGCTAATTAACCGTCGCCGTGGTAATTGGAAGGGTCAAGTGAGCAGGACGATTGGCTCACCTTCCTGCATCATCCACCACCCTCTCCCCTACCATCCCTCGCTTCTTTTCTCCTCCGCTGACAACTTTGCTACTCCACCTTCACCCCTGTATCTCACCCTCCTTCCCGCCTGTCCTCCCCTCCTCTCGTTCACCCTTTGTCCTTTTTATACCTTCCTCTGAGCCTTCTCGCAGTCACTTCAGCAACAACAGGACGTTTGCTATCATCTTTCTCTGACTTCTTGGTGTTGTTGTTTTGGATGGGAGCAGTATCACAACATCTTTGGCTACCGTTCCTAAAAAGTCACCCCTCCTTCCCCCACCCGCTCCACCTGATTGGGCAGACAGACAGCTGGCTGACAACCAGGGGTGGAGCTTTTGACCTTCACAGCCTCCAGGAGTCCACAGCAGCATCTGATTAACTACCTAGAATATTGTGTGCCTTTAGAAGGCAGCGGTAAACAGTGTGTTTGTACTCTTAAACATGAAAATGGCTCAACTGTGCTTTATTTCTGCTGTCAAATCCAAATATATTTGTTTTATGTTTTTCAGAATTAAGCTCAACAAGCTACATTTATAAACTGGATTTGATTGCACATTTGGTGCATACATGCAGAAATATATAATTCACAGTAAGTAGTATTCATGCAGTTTAGAATAAGTAGGAAATAGTAATTTTTGCTAATCCAACCAGTGCTATTTAGAAAGTCATTCAGATTGTTCAGCATAACATTTTGAAATTTTAGATTTTTTTGTGAAACATTTTGATCAAATGTCAGGTCATATATATATATATATATATCTCAACAGGTCACATAAATTATATTATAAATATTCCATATGACCTGTTTTACTCTTCCGCCTGAACAGGTCAAATATTAACAAGCATTAGCTTTGTCAGTTGGTGCAACAGTTACACCGGACAGTTACTGGGTTTAAATATTTTGCAGACACTAAAATCTACGTAGTATTTGTGGTGCAATCTGTTTTGATTTTGTGATGCATAAATCTGCACTTAGCAGTGCACATAGACCAGCTCTTCATAAGTTTGAGTCGATGTGATCTGAAATCAGGTGACCTGGGGACAAACTTAATATTTTAATCATGTGTCTATAGATAGTAGGCCTGGAATGACTTAGTCCCTCACCTCTGGCACTACATCTGCCACTGCTGGCCTGGGATTTAATCCTGTCAGAGCGATCCTCCTGTTTCTCCTCCTCGACCTGTATTTCTTTTCATTTTCCTGTATTTGAATGAAAAACACAAATTGGTTTATTCTTGTTTAAAAGACAACAATTGTTCCTCCAAAGGGAAAACGGGTATATGAAAACATTTCCATATAGTAGCAGTATCAGATTGTTGTCTTTTGAAACCTTGACATACACAATTCACTATATGTACCTTCAAAGATATGCCTATTCTGAATGGACTGTCCATGTCTTTCCTCCTTTCTGGCAAAGAACTGAAGGTGGCCAATGTGTCTGCTACCTTCTACGCATCGCCCACCTCTTCTATCCTATCCCCTCTATCACTCCTTGGGGTTTCAAAATTCTCCTCATCTTTCTTGTTCTCCTGGCTCATGAAAAGAAATCCATCTGCCCTTTAGGGGAATGAGTAAAAAATAGTCCTGCAGCTTAAATCAGACAGAAGAATGGATAGAGGTCCTTAGGAAAGAAGAAAAAGGTGGATAGTGGAAAGTAAAGTGTTCACTGGAGTCCCGAGGTGAGGAAGCATTGAAACATTTGGCGATAGAAAAAGAGTGAACCATCGACATTACATATTGACGGAGAGGGAGAAAAGGAGGAAAGTAAAGGTATCAACGGTGTGGTGAAAGAGAGGTCAGGGGAGAGTGTTAGATTCAGATACAATAGAGTGAAACAGAGTGAAAAAGGAGCTGGAGTGGGAGAAAAAAAAAGCAGATTGATGAGGAAGAGGATGGACAGAGTGAGCGATGAGAGAGCTGGAAGAGGAGAGATAACGTGAATTGTGGGTTTGACATTATTACCGTCAGCAGGGCTTGTGTTTACCGCTCGGCTCCTGTTTACGGAGGAACTCATACTGAGAGGACACCTGGTGAGCTGTCAACACACACACACACACGCTCAGAGCAGCCGTCACAGTGGTGCTCTCCGTGGTGCTGAACCCAACATGAAGAAGCCCAGCGCGGAGCAGAACGGGGCAGGCCTCCTCCTCTGAGGCTCCTGTCAGAGGGGGAGGACCAGGGTGGAGGGAGAGAGGATCTATATTTAACCACTCTCCTCATTATTTATTAATGAGCCGGTGTTTAGTCAGACCTGGGGTGCTGTTTAATGTATGATGACAACGTAGCTCTCCGGAGACCTTTCCCATACTCCTCGTCCCGCGTTTTACATAACCGACAGAGATTTGGGGGGGTTGGGCAGGTTGGCCATGGGTGGAGGGTGGTGTGTAATATATTGTGTGTGTGCGCTGACGAGAGGATATCCTCTCCCTTGCTGCTGAGTGGTATACACATGGGGAGGTTTATGATGGGGCCACGCAGAGGTTCCCATTTCTTTTTTATGCTGGGAGCAATTTAGAAATACAGCTGAGAAGCAGCAGTCTTCTTTTGATATATGGATCCACACATTTAATAATAAAACTAACTTAATATTATGTACAGCCTTTCCATAGTGGCACATACTGGTATATCTACTGGCAGATTTGAAATAGTCTTGGCTCACTCCTTAAACCATCACTACAAGAATCTTGGTGTTACATTGCACTAGTGTTCACAAGATCTTATTTCAGAGATACTTGAGTCCCTACACTTCATGATTGCCTTTAGAATGGATTTTTGAATTTTAGTAATAACTTTTCAAGCTCAATAAGGCCTTATGGCTAGTTATATCACTGAGTTTTTAACATACTGTGTTCCCCCTTGCTGCTTGAGTTGTGCAGATGATTTCCACCTGGTTATTAAGATTGAGATTCGATGATCTTTGTGGTCACTGCTCTTAAACTCTGGATCTACCTGTAGAGATTAGAACAGCAAAGACATTTTATTCTATTCAATCTTTTAAAAACTCACTTCTACAAAGACGCCTTTTAATATTTGCCAATATTGTCGAAGTTATGGATATGGATGAAACCAAGTTACAAGGGGGTTATATTTTTTTCCGTTTTCAAAAAGTAAATGTTGTTTAACTTCATCAAGAAGGTTTCAATTTCTTATTGATGGTAATTTCGTGTTGCTGATTTGTCTCATAATATGAAAAGTAAACCCCAACAACACGCTTTAATTGTTTTGTAAAGCACATTGAAACTCTGTTTTGAAAAAGATATAAATAATTCCTTATATTAAAGATACACATGAACACACACACACACACACACACACACACACACACACACACACACACACACACACACACACACACACACACACAGAGACATGCATACAGTACACAGAGGTACACCGACGCTCTGGACGTGCTTTGTAGTAGTCTGAACACACAGACAGCGATTGAAGAAATCCTGCTGAGACGTGTATGAGTGACACAGGCTGGTCCTGACAGTTGCCTAGAAGACCTCTCTGGGTGCGGAGCAGAGAAGTGAAAACAAACCAATTTGTTTCCCCATGCCAGGCCAATGAGCATACAGACACACACACACATAAACAACCACACGCAGGCACACAGGAGGGGTGAGTCACGAAAACAGAAAAACAGATGAGGTTAAGAAAAGGAGGGGCGATGAGGGAACGATGATAGTCAGGTTGGTGAGGTGGCAGATGATTACGGACGGTTACAAAGAGCGATATACTGCTAGCTTGATTGGAGCATAAATACATAATAATCTAACATAAGGCAGAATTTAATTAACAGTCAAATAATCTGTATTTTAATAAGACTGTTATTACTATGGGGACATTTAATTTGCATGTGAGACACACACACCAAGCCGAGCTACAGTACACCACCAACTAAGAGAGTACTGCAGCGTTCATTAATAATGAAGAAGAGAGAATTTGGAAGACAACAGAATAAATGAATCATACTGGTCCAGAGAACAGTGCAGACAAATGAACACCTGTGTGTGTGTGTGTGTGTGTGTGTGTGTGTGTGTGTTCATAGAAAGCTGACAAAATGCCAAAACCACATAACAAATGAGTATCAAACACCTAGAAAGGAGCAAGGCCACTCTCACCTACAGAACAGCTTTAGCTCTTCATGGAGAGAAAGAAGCACACAGAGTGACCAGTTAAGTTTATTTTAAGTCAATTATTTTCTAAAGTGACGTGTTGAAAAAATGGAGCACTAGACCATGTTTAGATTGAGAAGACAATTCAAAATCAAATGCATGGAAATTTTAGTTGTCCCCCCTGGGTCAGTTATCTTGATAAACATGGTTTGCATACATGTATAATATAATAAATAATAATTAAATAATAATAATTATTTGGTAACAATTTATTTGAATGTGCATACGACTGACATGACACTGTCATACCTATGACATGACACCTATCATGAACATGGAGTCTTTTTGAATGTTATTTTTTGGGGCTTTTCCGCCTTTATTTGACAGGACAGCTAGGTGAGAGAGAGAGGAAAGATATGGATGGCAGGAAATCGTCACGGGTCGGACTCGAACCCTGGACCTCTGCATCGAGGCATAAACCTCTAAGTATATGTGCGCCTGCTCTACCCACTGAGCCAACCCGGCCACATGATTGTGACACTTTAAATGCAAAGTTAGCATTGTTTGAGCTGTTTGTGTTATGACAACTTGACATTAAGTTAAAATTATTGAGTTTTGGACAGATAACGTTAGCTATAGGCTAACGTTACTTGTTGCTAAAGTAACCACTAGCTGTAGTTAGTTGCAGGTTAGCTTAGTTAGCTGTACAGCTGTTCAATTAGCCGACACAGCACCGGGGAACAAAGAGTCAAACCCGGAGAAAAAAACGATATCGGTTGTGTATCCCCTGTCTTAAAACTGGCCTCTTCCGTTAAGTCTCGGAGGCTGTGTTTTGGTCCCAGTTGGCCATGTTAATTAAACTCTGTTAAAAGGTTGTAGTGATTATTTCGCTGATGCACGTCTGCCTTTCATAGTAGATAAGATCCCAGCTATTACCATTGATATATGACTATGCTATTGTTGCTCATTACATTTGATGCACCTGCAGTTTGGGCAACAACTTTTTGGCCTGGTTGTATTTCTGTTAGTTTCCTGTTTCATTAGTTATTCCTAAATCTTAAGGGTGATAAATAGTATTTGGTGGCCACCTTAGTATGAATCTTTTGTAGGTGTGATAAAAGTTACTTTTTTGTTTTCTCTGTTTACATCTGGTGTGTATATGTGTGTGTGTGTGTGTGTGTGTGTGTGTTTGCATAGTTTTGTTACTGTTAATTTACCCAAATGCCCATTGTTTGAACTCCTGCGTCTGTTTACACATGTTCATTGGTGTGTGTGTAATCACTCTTTGCTCCAAGTATTCCAGTCTGCATTATTTAAGGCGGGGCATTATTATTTGTCTTTATGTAACAGCTGCCCTAAACAGCACACATGCATCCCTCATGTGTGTGTGTGTGTGTGTGTGTGTGTGTGTGTGTGTGTTTGTGTATGTTTGTGTGTGCGTAGGTGTGTGCTGTACGGAAAAGCCCTCTTCCACCCACATCCATTGCTGCAGTCTGTTAGCGAGTGCCGAGTCTTCACACACACACACACACACACACACACACACACACACACACACACACACACACACACACACACACACACACACACACATACACGCTACAACTGCCGCCTTGAATAATGAAACATGACCCTCTTCATATGCCTTCATAAATATTACATCAATAATCTGACGTTAATGGGTTTTCCTTCCATGTAATCCTGCCCTCTTATTTGTTCAAAGCAGCCACACAAACAAACACTCCTGGAAAGTCAGAACCTCGTGAGTCGCACTTCCTGCAGTATAAGACCTATAGAGAGCAATATTACAGACTGTTTACCAAATGTACTTGTTTACAGTACGTGTTCCGCATCAGTGTACTTAATAAATCACACTCTATGTAGAGCATCGGGCCAGTGAATAATACACGTTTGATGTTTTACCTGCTATCTGCCGCCTATAGGTGTTGTTGTTTGCTCTGATGTCTCACTGTGATCTCAGGCCTCACAGCTGTTACAGCATGGGGGAAGCCCTTTGTACATCTGTGTGTACTTGTGTGTGTTTGCTTTTGTAATGAGGCTGCTAGTTTCTGGGGAAAGCCCAAGGGCTAACCTCCACCCACTCACTGTTTCTGGATACCTCTCTGTGCATCACTGTGTCTCCCTCTCTATTTCTGTGTGTGTGTGTGTGTGTGTGTGTGTGTGTGTGTGTGTGTGTGTGTGTGTGCGCGCGCGTTCTTTCAGAGGTTATCTGGGTTAACAGATCGGCCTCTGGATTTAGCACTTTCTCTCAGTCCCTTTTCTTAAAGTCTTTATCAGTTGTATGTTTTCACTTCTTCTCACCACTGTGATCGACAACCCAAAGGCTTGAGTTCTGTTGTCTTCCTGTAGAGCTAAAGTATTATGGGTGAGAGCTGAAGTGTGTGTGTGTGTGTGTGTGTGTGTGTTTAAAAAAAAAATGGTGGGGATAAGACTCTTGAGATGTGCCATTTCAATTTGAACTGTAAGGTAAAAATTTCACTTTGTCCAATACTTTAGTTTATGACCAAACATCAGCGAAACAGAGAGCTACTAGTAAAGCTAGAGACTAGTCTTGTTTAAATCAAATTTCAAGTGTCTTTTAGAGCAAACCATTCAGTTAAGGACATTAGTTGAGCTATGACTTATGAGCATCATGCTCTGCATGTTTGCTCTGCTGTATTGTTAAATGTATACCAAGAAACATTCAGAAATGCTACAGCTTACTGACTGCTTCGAAACAAAGAAACAGCTTTGAGCCCTGCTTTATTTGATATTTTTTTTCCACAATGATTGAGTTTGACGGCACTGCAATTTACCAACTCTTACTCTATTAATTTGATTACATGAATCTATGTGAGACTTCAGGAATGTATTGCCTGTTCTCTTTATAAGGGAGAAGGCACTCATATCAGAAAACTACCAATTCCAAAAAACTCACAAAACAGATATCAAAAACGTTTTTCCAAATGAACATTGCCTTTAAAAAACCCTTGAAGCTCTTATTACAAAAATACCAGGTGTGGACCAAATAATATGAACACTTTTCTGACACCGTCTCAACAAATATTTTAACCTACTCAGTGTTTCTTCTCTACTGTATTGCACAGATGTCCATGTCATTTTGTCCACACCTTGTTCATGTGCTTAAAATGCATTAATTTAAACGTAAACGCTCTTATCATCACATATTAATTTCTTCTGTATCATCCCCTGTAATCCTATTTTCACAATCGTATCCAGCATGTGAGGCTGTTCTGCTGCGAAGCTGACCAGTGTGCTGAAACTAACAGAACTGCAACTTCATCCAACCTGCATCAAAAACATGACACAAGAATCAGCATGTCAATGTAACACCCACTCTGTAAAATGCCAGAGGAAACCCCATGGAGGAGCAGTACACCTCCATGTCATATGACAGTGTTCACACCATTTGTTTCTGAATTTATTCTCACCATTGTTGACTAATCAGCCATGTGCCTGTGTGTGGAGTGATAAAGAGTGTGTGTGTGTGTGTGTGTGTGTGTGTGTGTGTGTGTGTGTGTGTGTGTGTGTGTGTGTGTGTGTGTGTGTGTGTGTGTGTGTGTGTGTGTGTGTGTGGGTGAGGTAATAAGTAGAGTCTGTAAGTAGCAGTGTTGTGGGAGGAAAGGTACTGGCTGTTATTGGATGTAGAGTGGGAGGCAGGCAGGCAGAAGCAGGGCTCCCCTGGTTACTGTTGCACTGTGGGAGGCTACCGGCAACCAGGCTCTCCTCTCTCCTCATAACACTGTCGCTAGGCTGAGGGGGCGATGGACGGGACTACCTCTCTCGCTCTCTCTGTGTCTTCAACTCATACTCCACTCCCCTTTCCTGTTGTCCTTTCTTCTCATATTCTTCTCTTCTTTTCCACCAACACAGTCTTATAGTTTCTTCCGACATCAGTTCCTGCATCTTGCGGTCCCTAAGTTCTGTTTCTTTATGGGTTTTCCTGTGTCTCTCCCACGCTGGCCCCCGTCCCTCTGGTCTTGAATGGAGGTTTCTGAACTCTGCAGTGGTCTAAGGAAAGACCTTTTCTCCACCCACCTGCCTGAACCCCCTGCTCTCTTTTACCTGTCGCTTTGTTCTATATTCAGTTTTTTTCCACCTGCTAGCTTTCTTTTTTATATCGATCCCACCACTCACTGACAGCCACAGCCATATCGATCCCACCACTCACTGACAGCCACAGTTCACAAATACTTCAGTATACATTGTAATATCACTGAATTTTCTTCTTTTCTTACCAATTCTCATGTTTCTTTCTCCTTGCTTTGTTTCATCCATCACTTTGTGCGTCATTGCTTCATGCCTGTTTTCACTGAGTTTTGTGTTGCTATCTTTATTGCTGTGTCTGTGGTCAGCTGTTCTTAGTGCTACACAGCTGATGTCAGATTGGATAGTCTCAAAGCAATAACGCAGTAATCTCTTAAAGGCCCAGAGGCTTTAAAGTCCACACGTTGTCTCATCTCACTTCTCGTACTCCGTTACCTCCCTCACCTTTAGAAAGAAAGACCATATTATCTCTAAATGGAATCTTTTGGTACGGTGATGCCCTCCTAGCTCTCTTTCTCACACACACACACACACACACACACACACACACACACACACACACACACCGATGCATACATGCGTGCTTACACACTCACAAAAAGCGCATGTACACACACTCACGCTCCTCTGGACATTGCTCTGCACCTACAATCTTTATGAAGCTGAGAATTATCCCACCATAGGTAATCATATCTTGCCATACCTGGGACTCATACAAATACACTTTGGCCCATTTTCTTTTATATTCAGTGTTGGGCAAGTTACTTCCAAAATGTAATACATTATAGATTACTAGTTACTGTCATTTGAGAGTATTTAGTTATATTACAATATTACTGTCTCTGAATTGTAATGCTTTACACTACTTTTGCATTACTTTTGAGTTACTTTCACCAAAATAACAGCGGAAGTTTGACTTGGCAGGTAGCTTGTGAATTTCACCACCGGATCAATAAAGTCTCCTCTTTTTCCACTTTAATACATCATACATTATTCATAATATTTTGTATAATTAATATGAATATGCAAAGAAACTAAAGCTATGAAAATAGAGAAGTAAAACGTACAATAGGCAAGTAGGAGAAAATGAAAATACTCAATTAAAAGTACCTTACTTGTATTGAAGTAGGCTACGGCATAGTTACTTTCCACGGCTGATAAAATGCAATGGTATTTACGTGTGGCAAGCCTAAACATTAATTCCCGACATGTTTCTATCTGTCAGCAGTTCGGACACACTGCTGACCGCGCTGACGTACCGTCACCTGTTGGGACACAGATGTTGTCCGTACCGTCTCTGGTTCTGGCTCTGACCACGGGAACAGTGACGGGACAGCTCGCTTCGACGCAGCGTAATAACTCCTGAAAATAGTACATAGTTTTCCAATTCCTTTCAGAGAATTTAATTCTTTAACTCGTGCAATCCCAAATGGTTTAATTCTACTTCTAAAAAATTACTTAAGTTATGGTACACACGATATATCACAGCCTTTACTATCATTGGATGGAATTGAACTAACCCACATAAAGTGTAACAATAAGCATATTTGCTGGATTTTTCAGAGAAAGAATACAGTTGTACCAAGGGGCAAGTTTTTGTGGAGATCAAAAATTGAGAACATAAATTGGAGAAGGGCTTGGCTTCTACCGTATAAGTACTGTGCTTCTAACAAAGCTAAAGAAATACACCTCAAAAGTTTACATAAAGATACCCCGCTAATCACCTTGTTGCTAAATTTGCCGACATTGACTCTTCCTGTACATTTTGTAAACAGAATATTGAAACAATATCTCACCTTTTTTGATGTGAAATATCCAGAAGATTTTGGACAGATTTGGAGTCTTACTTTTTTGAACCTACCAACTTTGTCTACACCTTTAACCTTAAAGATATAACTGTTTCTACGATAATTCAGGAAATGGTGCTCTTGAGTATCTAATTAATTTCATCATTCTGTATGCCAAATTTTATATTCACAAGCAAACATTTTCTAATTCATCTCCTAATTTTGTACCTTTTCTCATAGAATTTAAATCTCTACTGAAGTCACTTAGATCGTTAAAATATTAAAATTTTGGAAACTGCAGAGCTTTTTTTTCCCTGAAACCTCTGACTTATTGTAAATTTATGTTTTCATGTACCTCCTTTTATTTATTTTTTCTATGTAATGATTCTGTTATTTTATCGTTTGTATTGCTTCGTATGTTTTTTATTTTTATCTTTATAAGTTTGTACACTTGTTGGTCATGTGCTACTACTGTTTACCCGATTCTCTGTATACTGCATTTTGTCAATTAAAACTTCTGTGTGAAATAATATCCATCTCGCAAATGTATCTGTCTCATCTCAACCATCAGCAACAGGAAATAATACTCACAGCTTTTTTTTTTTCCTGTGAAGAAATGTTTTGCGATGTTAACCACTAAATGTTGTGTTAAAATGCATTGTAACTCGCATTACTGAGATTGTACTGGGTATAATATTACCAAAATGTAGTTAGTAATGCGTTATATTACTGCGTTACAGCAAAAAGGAATACATTACTGTAATTGCGTTACTTTTGTAACGCGTTACTCCCAACACTAGAGGCTACAGGTCAGGGCTTGTAAGTCTTGAAACCAGTGTTAATATTCAATGACCCAATGATATTTTCAGTCTCTTGACTGTGTCACATTTTTGTGGTCGACATGAGCGGCGCAGGACGAACAGTGCAACTGTAGCATATTTTCCTCATCTTTCTGTGTGTTTACACCAAGGAATAGCTTCAGAGCACAGAAGCATTAACACCATGTCTTCATAGCGGTGTGAACAGAAATAGAAGCATGCTATGTCGTTTGATACTAAATGTGCGCTTAGGGTGAGCATGGAAGCAGGATGGGCAGACAGACAGGAGAGAAGGAGCTGCCCCCAAGCTAACACTTATATAACAATATGTCTAGGATATATAGCACACAGAGGATCCATACTGTTGTTGGTCAACAGTAGAGTCATTTAATACAGGCCTGTAGGAGCCTGATGTGCTGATGTGCATATGCATCCCACAATATTTTCCACTGCCTCAAAGTTTAGAAGAAACTTGTGCTGATAACACTTCTATGAAAGTTTATATTAGGTACTTGAGTGCCAGAACTGCACCATCTAGGTCTGAGTTGCATTCTTAGACTTTCTTTAGGTTCTGAGCTGTCGCTATAGCAACCGCTGTAGGCAGTTGCTGTGCTGTTCCTGCCCCTGGCATCCTTAAGTGTTTGAAGTCATCCCAGAGGTGCTCCGCTGAAAGGGTTAACTCCACCGCTCCCCTGATAGACGTGTTCGTCGGCACACTTATTTGTCTCTTTGATATTTCCCAGTGAAGGGGTTATCTGGCATCCGGGTCTATCTGGAGGTGTTTGGAGTGAACAAGCGGCGGACCGCTGTCTGACATTGATGCTAAAGCCAAAAGAATAGGTCAATGTGTCTGCTGGTTTGTAGATGAGCTACACAAACGAGATGCCCACCACTCAGCGCAGCGTGGCGCCCCGGGGTGAAGGGGTGTCAGAAGCCGTTAGCCAAAGAGAGGCAACAGGCGCTGACACCAGTCAGAATGGCAGATGTCCACACGACTAGGCAGGGTGGCAAATGAGGGCACGGGACAGTCCAGAACTGGCTTGTAGAGACTGTCCCCCCTGGATATGGCAAAAAGCAGACAGAGGCGTTTCTAACATGGGCAGCACGGCTTGACCACTCTTAAACTTAGAGCCACATTAAAGGCTGACAAAATTGATTATGAGCTGATACCGGCAGCGACCTGATGGCGCCATGTGCATATGTGTGTTTGTATTCTTGTATTACTATCTTCGTGAGAACAAAGAAGTTTAGACCTTCTGAGTGGGAACATTTCTGCTAAGTAAAGTCACTAAATATTGGGGTGGGGGTGAGTGCGTCTTTTTCACTGCAATTAAGGCTGCTGCTCTAAAAGCACCCCATCCCCCAACCATCTTGTCGGTGATTGGCGGGAACGTGGTTTGTTGTATTTTGGTGCACAGCCTGTGCCCCTGTTGTTTGTTTGACGTTTACGACCCCTGTGTTGTCTCCCGAGACCGGGCTTTTTCACAGTGTATTCAGGGGGCAGGCAGCTAGCGGATCAAAGAGAGATGCCTACGATTTGAGACAAAAATGCAATCACACTGAAACCATGCAGGAACTCATAGTGTACCTTTAAGGTAAAAGGTTTATGTTAGGTTCCTGCTGCGGTTAAAGTTGGTGATAGGTAATATGAAGTGAATATAAAGGGTCCTCATAGATATATAAGCGTGTGTGTGTGTGTGTGTGTGTGTGTGTGTGTGTGTGTGTGTGTGTGCCTGTCAAACCAAACACAAACTGTCACTCTTGGCTCCAGACCAGTGCCCTCTAGTGGACAACGCCTTTGAGAGTATAAGTATGCTCTGGAATTAACTCGGCAATGTTTCCCCAATGTGCATCATCATTGTAAAGTCTTTTATCAGGACCAGCTCAGCTATTTACATTTTTGAAACCTACTACTACTAAGACCGATAAACTCACTCCTCATCCAATCATGATTTTTGACAACAAGGATTCCTCAAGAAAGATCATATTATTGTGAAATAAAAAATCATATTGTCTACATTGTCCAGAATTTATAAAATTGACCAATTTATATATGTATTCCTTTTTTTAATCATTTGAATTTACATATTCAGGGTACATTTCCATGGCTTGTAGTTTCAAAGGATACTGTCTTGTAAACATAATGTTCTATGAAAGCATTCACTGTTGAAAGCCTTCAGTGATTTATTGGTTGCCAGATTCATCATGGACCATGGCTAACAGGACTTCCATCAATCTGGAATTAATTGAATAGCCTTGCGTGGCAGCACATTTCTTCTAGATTGTTTCTACTGTTCTGGTGTGGAAAAACTAGCGGATATCAGACAAGGTGGGACAAGATAGAAAAGCTTGTTTGTTTGTGACATTGGTGAATGAGCACAGTGATGTTTTTTTTGCAGGAGTTCCTTACACCTATGAGACAGCTTTGCATTTAATTAGGCACAACACTCGGTTGTCGGTGGCCCAAGAGCATGACAGAGAGGTGAATCCCAGAAGTTTTAGCCGCACTTATGTAAGCTCTGATCTGATGTGCTGGCAGGCCCTCTTTGCCTACTTCTCCACACTCCTCTTCTCCTTCACTCTCTTCTCCTCCCAGAGATTACCTTGATTACTCTGGCAAGACATCAGAAGGAAATCAGGAAACATGGAGAAAGAAAGCAAAGAATTACTGTTGCATGACTGAAAGTGTGGCTTTATCGTAGCTAGCGGGCAACCGCCATCTCCCAGAGTCGAGTATACTTTGGTCAAATAAAAGATTCATTTTTAACCCCCTTGTTTTTTCTGGAACACAACAGATGCATGTGAACGCTAAGGACTGACAGCTATAGGAGCACAAATGGCAGTTTAGCCGTGTGGTTCATGAATAAAGTATCCGTTAAAGATCAAACGTACGGCAAACTTCAGTTCAGCTGACAGTCTCTTCAAAGGCCCTGCAGAAGATGAAGCTGAGGCAGATACATTATTGTACAGCTACATCATACCAGATGACAACATTTCTCATTCCATATTGTTTTCCGTCTTTAATTATAAATCTATAAGTGAACCACATTTTTTGCCCTGCTGTGTTCCTGCGTTTACACACACCAGCATATCATGCGTAGTGATTGGCTCATAAAACATGTCTAATCTGCTAATACTGAATGAAGAAAGCCCATCATCTCTCCAAGACAAGCCTTCCTCTCCCCCCTGCCTTTGTTTCTATCTCTGATAGAAATAGCAACACATGGGCCACTGTGTTTGTCTTTAAGATGGCACACAGCTAATCCTGTGTGAAGCTGGAGGGATCTCTTCAGCTACTCTTGTCAGCGTTGATTTGTCAACAACAATCTTTTCATTTCCTTTGTAAGCTGACACCATCATGTCTGCGCGATAATGTGATAGAGGCGAAGCTGGATTGAATCTGAGCGGGGTGCGTTCAAAAACCAGGCTGCCACTCTGCCACCGAACAAATGGAGCCTTTGTAGGTCTGTGCACTGTGGCTTTAAAAATAAAAGCTCAACACTTTAACAAACAAGCCAACCAACAAAAACTTGTTGACTTAAATGTTGTGGTTTTGTTTGAGGACGCAGAAAGGAAAAAGCATATACATACTGCAGAGCAGCCATTTAATCATGCAACTGTTTTAAATAAGGGGACAAGTATTGAAGGTAATTAAAGATTCCAACCATGGTTGCCTGGCTGGTGAATATGGAGCTATGAGCAAAAGAAGCAAACAACAATTAAAAAACCTCAATAGGAACACCCAGCTTAAAGCGAGCAATCATGTCCGAGATGCTGGGCCTAAATGAGGATGTTGTTTTCTCTTTTCTGTTCTGTCAATCTCCGCCAGAAAGCGATTTCCTCCTGAAGAGTGGCGGCCAGGGCTAAAAGCATGTTTTAATAAGCGCACTGACACATCCATCTTTGTTTCTGAGAGATAAGTCACAACGAGCGCAGAGCAAAGCATCCAGGGCTAGCTGGAAGGATGCCCATTGCTGCATATCAGTCGAATGTGCTTCGGCACACAAAAACACACAAACGCGCACTTACATTCAAGCACACATGCACACACACATACATACAGAAGAGCTGTCACCCTAACTTAAATCCTATTTATCACCAAACCAATGGAATTTTTTCCTTGGAGCCGAAGGTGGTTGGCATGTTCACTTTATGCCTCCTCGGAGATTAGTGAATTCAGCCCTGCTCTGTTCGCACTGTGTCTCCTTTTAAGTCTTCCCTCTCATACTCCCCCTTCCTCTTCTTCTTCACATCATTGCACGGCATTAAATGTGCTTTTATTTGTTTATTTATTTATTTTTTGTTTTTCATCTAGGGGAAAAAGGAGTAAAGTCTTAGATACCTGGGACTTATAGCTGGCTGGGGCTGGCAGCTGCGCTTGTGATTGAGGAGCGTGACAGAAATGTCCTCATTAGGTATCAACAAATGGCGTGAAGAGAGGCATGTTGCACAGGAGAGAAGAGGAGAGAGGAAAGGAAATAGGAGAGGAAATAGGAGAGAAGAAGAGAGAGGAGAGAGGAGAGAAAAAAGTTTGCAAGCTTTTGACACTTGGTGCCTTTTATCTGTGCAGCATCTCAGGGTTTAAAGTTATGTGCTCTAAAAGATATTCATGCACATGCACACACACGCACATGCAAGAGTTCACTTACTCTCACACACACACACACACACACACACACACACACACACACACACACACACACACACACACACACACACACACACACACAGTGCATTAGAGTAACTGTCATTATTATACACTATTAAATAAAGAGAAATAATAGAAGCCAGATGAACTTCTGTTCTGCCTAATTATCATGTCTTTGATACCAAATTGTGCAGAAAAAGCCAGTGAGAGAGAGAGCGAGCAATAGAGAGAGCGAAAGAGAGGGAGAAATTAGTGTTGAGGGAGGTTCAGACTGGGACTTGGGACTTGGGGAGTGGAACTCTGTGAGAGGAGGATCTTACGCTGCATCCCAATATGGCACCCATAACCCTTCCTTGAAATCAAAGCTCAATTTTAATTACAGAATAAATTGAGACACACACATGCAGGAGGATAAGACAGAGACGGACTACAGGGAGGAAAAAAGGGTGTAAGGAAATAAAGGGATGGAAGAAAGGGATAACGGCAGGGGGTAAAGGGGTAGAGGGAACTGTTGCTCAGGGGAAAAACGGCAACAACAAACAAACAACAATCTGTTTTATCTCTCCCCCTTTCCTCCACATCTTGTCCTCTGCGTGCATCTAGTGATCTCTGAACTCCATGCTTCCATGCCAACTCCCCTGTTGCCTTGTTTACATGTTGCAGCTGCCGCGTTCGCAGCACTATGATCATTAACCTCATTATATGTCTATGATATGCATGTCGAGGCACAAATCAACTTTCCTTCCATGCTTTCTGCTGGTCTAATGATCAGACTAACTTTGAAACTTTTGTTGAAATGTCTCCACGCTCATTGCCATTAAAGTGCTGTAAAAACCCACCTGTTTGTTGTCGATGTGACAAACAACTTTCACTGTGTGAGTGCAATGCTGCGGGCAGCTACGCCGCCTGTATGAAAGATGAGATTCACTAATATGAGAGTGAGAGGCAAACGAAACAATGCTGGACACAACAGGAGTGACAGCAGGATGATCAGCAGCGGCTCTCGGAAAAAGCATTGGGCAGTAAATGCAATGTGAATAAGTCAAATAGGGGGAAGACAGAGAGATGAAGATGTGGAGAGAGAAAGAGGAAAAGTCAAAGAGATAGGGGAGAGAGAGAGAGGATGAGGAAGGGAGAAAGTGGTGGCACAGCTGAGGTTGACACTAATGAGGAGCCTTTGTGATGGGACCTGACAGAGGAGAAGAAAGCAGAATCCCCCGACACCGATGCTCCACAACACTCCTCCACTTAATTGGGAGAGCCAGAGCCCACAACGAGGGTGTGTGTGTGTGTGTGTGTGTGTGTGTGTGTGTGTGTGTCTGTGTGTTTGTGTGTCAAAAAGTGTGTGTATCTGTTTTAGGAGGAGTAAGTGAATGTAAGACAAAGTAGACTTATATATGCTCACTTCATTAAGCCTACGTATTGTATGCTGGTGGATACATTTATGTAATGGTGCTAATGTAGGTATTCACAGCTCACTCCGCCTTCTTGGTGGATTTTCACACTTTTGGGTCCAGAATTTCACGCTTTTAGTTGATGTTGGCAGGATAAGCAGCTTTGAGCATTACATGCACGCTGATGGCTTTGAGGTTCACACATCGGATATCTGCCATCTTCTCACATTCTTTAAAAGTGTCAGGAATCCAATGTAAGAAGCCCACCCTTCCATCTTGCCGTACCCACATGCATACTGTACTCATGCATTCACTCCAGCGACAGCACTTACATGCTAGCATGAACTGAGGATTTGCACTTGACGCTACAGTGCAGCACTCATGCACATGCATGCACTTAAAACTTGCACTTGTGCGGACACAAGTGGGGACACTCCCTCGCTCCCTTCGGTGCAGTTTCCATCTTTGACTCTGAATCAATCATTTTTAATTTATCAGAGGGGATTTGTATCATGAAGGCTGATGCCAACTCCAATAAGATGAAAAAAAACAACACAACAGCAGTGAAAATGCCAGAGCAAATCCCTGCTCTGATGCGATTATAACACACAACCAAATCAGGGCTGACTTGAATAGACACAGAACACAAAATCATATTAAGGGAAATTCGATGTGCATGGCATTACATTGCTCTCAATCTCCCCTCTTTTCTCTTTCTGCTCCTCTCTCCCTCATTCTCTCATTGACTTTCTTACTCCATTTGTTCCTGTCCTTCTTTCTATCTGTCATCATCACCATCGCCTCCTGATTTTTCAATGCTAGTGACCTGAATAATGTGTTTCCAGTGACTTATACGGTTGCTTCCTCTTCTCTGAGCTGATCCTGTGTTCTGCCGCCGGTAGTGATTTTGCCATCCACCCTCTCCCTCGGGACAAACTCTGTTAACTGCTCATGTCACAGGTAGCACCCAGGCTTAACAGCAACAGATTGAAGCTGGATACCATATCATTTTCAACAACACCGCAGATATACGGTAACAGATGAAAGACAATCTCTTAAACACTGTTGAAATGTGGCCACAGCAAAGCTCTTGTACAGTAATGTTTGATTTTAATGTCAAAATAGCTATGCCGCAAGCAGGTATCTTGTGAAAAAAAAACAACAGCTTTGCAATCAGGAAGAGAGGTGAGTCAGGGAGAGAAACTGCGAGGTATCGAGAAGGGGGGGGGGGGATGGTACAGTATATAGAGAGCGAGAGAGAAGAAGCTGAAGAGATGGATAGAGTAGGGTTGTTATGTCAGAGGCAGTCGAGCTGCTCTCATCTTGCCATTATCTCAAGCGCCCTCACATTACCATAATAATGGCTTTTAACCAAATGTAACACTCTCCAAAGCAGAACAGGCAGAATCTGTTTTAACCAAATGTAAAACACTCATCGGCAAGCAGAATCAGAGGGGCTTAACGTTAACATCACCGTAGACAGACGAGTACCGTTTTGAAGGCATGTGTGGGTTTGAGTGGGAGTTTCAGGCTGAATATAGTCTTAATCATACATATAATGTACAAAGATCATTTTGTGTGCCATATACACACCCACAGATATACATCCCTGTTTGACTGCTGTAAATGTCCTGAAGCAAAACATACCAGTTTTTGATGTGTGCATGCGTGTGTGTGTGTGTGTGTGTGTGTAACCATGTAACCATGTTCATGCTACACGTGCTGTATGTGTATACATGTGTCGGTGTATAAGTGTGCGTGTGTGCGATTGTGTGAGTCAGAGTTGAGCTCCAGGTCTGGCCAGGTACTCTGCATGTGTTTCCCCCGTCCAGATGGCCTCTCGGCAGGCCTGGGATGGGGCGCATGGTGTCCTCCTGCCCTCCCACCCAGCCACCACAGAAGGTCGACTCGACCGCGCCGCCCGCCTGCCCTGCAATGCCGCCTTCCAGACCAACAGCTCCCTGCCAGAGGAAGAAAGAGAGCCAGAAAATGGTATTGAAAGACAGTTTGTGCCATATATGTCATTACACAGGTGCATTTGTAATAATGACCTTATGTTAAACTGACCAGAGAAACACACACGGAAATGACATGACTTTTTTTAAGCCCTCTTTCGTTCTCTCATACTTATATCTCTGTCTTCCTGTTGTTTCCTCATGTTGCTCTATCTTCTTCTTCTGCCATGTCTCTAGTGTTAGAGTTATTGTCCAAGTGTGTGTGTGCAGTGAGAGGTGCCAGGAGAGTGTGGAGACCCACAGATGGTCAGGGTGGTTCCCACTCAGTGAGATCTGGGTCAGAGCCCGCTCTCAGATTAGTGGGCTTCACTCGTGAAGCACCACCCACAGGTTTCTGGGCAGACCTGGATCTGACACAGAGGTTTTGTTTTGTTTTGTTACAGAGCCACACACTCATCCATGATATCATATTGTTTCCGCCAGCTCTTGAAAACAGGCATGTCACCTTTGTGTGCACCTGACTTTTGTATTAGTTCTTATTGTTAGGGCTTACAATTTGAGCATCCACTGTGAGTCTTCCTGGAAAGGAGATTTAGTTGTATGCCCAAAATGCACATGTAAATATAAATGTAAATGCTAAGTGCTAAAAGCCTTTTGCATGTAGTCATTATCTCATTTTGGTCGTCTGTCCTGGCCTGCAGAGCTAATAAACAATACAGTCCCTTGACAATTATTTTCAATGTCTCTTATGGCAGAAAAACTACAATGCGAAAGCAAAACAAAGGCAACTCTCCAGCCACCACGATGAAATCAACAAACGACAACTCTATGGCTACACATAACCGCCAAGGGGTTCCTGAATTTTAGATACAAATGTAGATAATAACTGTAACAACTGAGTAAAAAGTATCAATAATATGTGATTTTCGCAGATTTCATGTGTGCAGAGGGTCACTTTGGGAGCAGAGGAGCAGCTGGTGGCTCTCTGGATCTGTATTTAGTGTCTAACTCAAAGACACTTCAGCAGGGTGAATGCTTGTCGATACAGTTGGGCCAAATACTGTCTGAACACTGCTAGCAATACAATACATCGCATAACACATACACCAGCCAAAATGCTCTTTTTGGCAAATGCTCATTAGATGCTATAGAACTGGCCAATCACTAATCCATGCTTCATAAGTGGTCATGACAGAACGTATAGAGGGGTAATGGTGTCACAGTGTGTGGAGCAGCATGCCATCGCTGATCCTGTCAGCTCTCATTCTTTACAATGATGCTCATGTCCTTCAAACACACACACACACACACACACACACACACACACACACACACACACACACACACACACACACACACACACTGGTACATGCACTGCTACGTGCACAGACCCACACAACAAACCAGCCTAATGAATTAATTACATTCATAGCCAGTGTATTTGTGTGTATTGGGTACTAATAGGAAGTGACAGGGGCTGTGGCGATGTCATCACTCCAGGCTTCCTGCCTTTCCCCATCGCCTCCCCCCCCCCAATCACCCAGTTCAGCTTGACATTTCTATCTTTGTAGTGTGGTCACCTGTCATTCTTTGAGCTGCCTGTTAGCTTATCACTTGTACTGACACAACTGCATGTGCATGAACACACACACACGCACGCACGCACGTACATACGTATGCACGCACACACACGTTGGCAGCATACACATACACATGCATGTCTGCTCTCATTTGTAATTGTAAACAACACAACACTATGCGACTTATGTGTGTGTACAGTATGTGCATTTATTTATCATGTTGTGGAAAGGAAAATGGGATGTCGCCACAAGGCTTTAAGGTTAAAGTTATGATTACTGTAGGTTAAGGTTATTATAGATCTACAATGTCCGCCACAAGTTTTGTAAGGTAAGAGTTGTAAGATTTGTGTACATAAAAGGTGCTGGGTTGAGGGGCACCAATGTACAGCAGAATAAAATGAATAAAGCCTCCACAGCAAATATGTGGCTTCTCACCTCATTCATTATGTAATGGCAGTAACAGCCCTCCTCCCTCTCCTCACCCTCTCTCCACCCCATCCTTCCCTCAGCCTTCCCCTTCTGTTCACCACCTGTACGGGAACAGAGTCTCTCCTCTCTCTGCATGACACTTCAATCTGGTCTACAGCAGATAGAAGGATTGAGTGTTGGCATTTTATCTTTTGAGTCGTATTTTTAAAAAGCTATATCTTGTCTCCTGCACGTGGTAGTCAGTGACTGACATGCCTGGACGCCACCTCGGGTCAAATTCAAAAGGTTAAAGGTCTGACATTTGAACACAGAGCCAGCAGGGTTGATGCTCGCATACACGTGATGTCGTTCATAAACACACACGCACATGCCGGCAGCAGGCATTTCTGCATGTTGTGTGTGTGGTTCTGTGTCATGTGTGTAAGCATCCGTGCATCTGTGTATGTCTGTGACCTTAAGCCCATGGCTCTGCCTACTTATGTTGGTCCATATTTGACATATGAGCTTGACAAGCTTTGCAGCTTTACTCTACTGTCAATTTTCATATTCGTTATTACCTGTAGCAGCTACATGTGATCGGTATTGTATAAAGACTGATAATCCAAATCTGTAACATGTAAAAAGAAGGACAATTCAATAAAAAATTGTGAGGGAGGGATGACACAGATGGATACAGGAAGACAGATGGAAGAATGAACAGCAGGTGAAAGGATAAATCATTTACATACTAACTCACACACACATGCAGGCTATGGAGAAGTGGCAACAGAGGGCTGATGGTTTCTTGTCATTGCTGAAGATACAATTAATGGCAATTCCATTAATCCTGTCAGTCCTCTCCCTCCATCTCTCTCAATCCCCCTTTTTTCTCAGTCCTTTTATAGATGAAAGGCTTCCACTTTTTCTGTCAATGGCCTGCAGTCATTTGAATTAAACATTGATTTTATCGGAAGTTTAGTCACTGCGTCCGTGACGACTCGCTGCCTCAATAACCACGTGTTTCGTCGCGGAGCAAAGGAGAGAAGGATGAAGGAGATGAGAGAGGGAGCAGAGAGAGTTTGAGAGGATGACATTAAAAGGAAAGAAAGGAGACAGACGGGGACATGGGGAGCCGAGTAGGGAGGCAAGGAGAACACAGCGAGGATGAGAAGAAAGAACAAGGGATTTGGCAAGAAGCAATTAAGAGAGGAAAGAAGGAGAGGAAGAAAGAATCAGCGCTGGAGAGGCAGGGCTCACACAGAATAGAAAGGGGAACGGTTTTTTGAAGTGCAATGTTCTCTCTTTTATTCCCGTCAGTGTCCAACACCTGCCACAACTCATCTCTGTAAAACTCCATCCCTTTTTCTCCCAATCCCATCCTCCTTCACTCCCACCATCAACAAAAATGCATCTCTGCTAATCAGCTAGGCTACCACCACACAGGCCCACATTCTTCTTCTTCTTCTGAAATATTAAGAAGTTACAGTTTCAACATCCTCGTCCAGGCAGTCGCTGTTGCTTGCAGCGAAAGGATCAGAGATAAAATAAAGACAATTGTGCTTTGACGTGCACGTAAAACCTCCTACGTTTCAAATCTATAACCTCTGGAAAGAGAGGGGGGAAAAAAGGCGACGTTGACATCCAGTTCTCGAACACACAAACTAAGATAAACAGAACAAGTTGACCCCTAGCTGGGAATGCATAAACTTTGCTGTCGTCCCCCCCTGGCCAAAACTTCTTCTATGTATTTTTTTCCTGCTTCCTCCATCGATGGTTTGTTGTTGGGCACCCTGAGGGGACGGGGAGATGAAAGGGAGCTGGTCTCAGGGGAGCACCAGCGTCGAACGGGGAGGCCCTGCGCTCTCTCGGCACTCACCCCTGCAGCAGCACGCCATTTCTGGGATGAAACATCTCCAGAGCAAGGTTATTATAGTTTTGCATTTTTCATTAGTTTTTATTTTTATTTCGTTTAGACTTTTTGTTTTCAAATTCAGTTTAGTTTTAATTACTTTTTAAAGCGGGTTTGCTAGTTTAGTTTAGTTTTTACTTTTTGAAAATGCTTAGTTTTAGTCTTTTTTTGTAATATGGGTTATTTGTCGGGGGATTCAAAAAGATCAGAAAAAGTATGGTGTAATAATAACTCAAAAAAAACATCATACAATTTTAGAAATATGTATTCACAATGTATTCAACAATAACACCAGTACATAAAATGTAGCCTACATATGGTCATAAATATGTAAACAGTCTACACAAGACGCCGCAGTAAGTGCAAATGTGTAGCTGAGTGACGTGTTCCAGGAAAAAACCTAAATAGCCAACAGACTAAAGAAGACATGAACAGGTGTTTTCAACTTTGGTTCGAGTAAAGTGGCGAACTTTTTGAAGTCAATCGACTCACACAGTTGTGTAGACATCCCAGTATTAATCCACGTTAACCCACGCTTCCTCTCGCTTTTGGTGTTCCTGCGTATTTACTAACCAGCAGCTATCGGGTCGCCAGTGAAAGCCCTCCTGTAGTGTTCTCTGTCCTGCTGTTGTCTCCGTCATGCTGCCTGGCCCTGTATCCATACATCCATGCCCGTAACGTTACCGGGGTTAGCTTCTGTTTCGGGGAAAGGGGGCTTTGCGTTCTCCTTAAGGTAAGCTAGGTTAGCCTCCTAGCTTGTGTGCGCTTCTCAAATGTACTTTCAAATTCGTGGGATTTTTCCCTGTAATAAATTGACCATATATTTTACCACCTTCCACTGCAAGGCGCTTTATCTGACACAGTCATAATCAAATAGGACTGCCGCTTTCTTCCGACTTTCGGTACCGCTATGATGCCAGTTTCCGACTGGAAACTATACATGTCTACGGGAAATGTCATGCTCGGAGAGATATAACGTTATTTGCTCTATGAAAGATCGACAAAGACGAAAACTAAGGACATTTACTCGATACTTTTATTTTATTTTAGTTAGTTTTGCAAACAGACATTACAGTTTTAGTTTAGTTATCGTTTTTTTGTAATGCCTCATTTTTATTTTTATTTCTGTTAACGACAATGTTTCCCACCTAGTTTTCGTTATTTCGTTCGTTTTCGTTAACGATTATAACCTTGCTCCAGAGTGGGACGACAACGAGTTGGGTCCTCTGGTTCACGTTCGCCCCTTTTCATAAGTGCATTGTACACACACATTTACACACAGACAGACACACACACCTTTGAGGATGTGGTTCCGAGAGAGCATTACGGATAAATCTTCAAGTCTCCGCATTATTCATGATCATTGGGTAGACTCGAGGGAAAGTAAAAAGCAAATTCAATAACAGCAAAAGTGCGTTAAGGAAGCAGAATAAAACTAATGGGCTAGTTTTCACAGAATTCATGAATATCTCTCTCCTCTGCTTCCTTCCCTCTACGTTCCTCTCTGAGGGCCTCTGGCAGCTAACAGTGGAGTTCCCTCACACCCATGGCCCTGGGGTGGCACAGCTTGGGCTCCCAGAGTGCACTACTGCCCGAGGAATACCTCCCCATTTGGGTCAATCTCTCTCTCTCTTTCTGTCTCTCTCTTTATATCTCTCTCCCGGTGTCTCTCTCTCCCTCGCTCACTCTCTTTTTGCTGCAGTAGGTATGAATAATTAAACCTGCGTTTCCTCTCCTCTCATGTCATGCCTCTGTCTGCCACCCCTCCTCCCGCCCTCACCGCTGTGTCTCTCACTCAGGCTGAAGTGTTATAACAGAAGTGAGTCATTTAGAAGAGGGAAAAGGCTGCAGATCAAGGAGAGTTGAGCTCAGTTTGGAACTTGGCATGTTACATAAGCTGTCACTGTGTGTTATTGACTGAGAGAGAGGGATGGAGGAGAGAGATAAGAGTAAGGGTGAGACTGTGATAATGGTGAATGGAAAAAGCTAGTAAGAGAAAGATGGAGAGCGAAGGATCACGGGTGAGTTATTGGCATGTAGAATGATAACAACAGGGGTGATAAAGTTGTATTTTTTTTAAGAAGTCGTAAGCTGCCCTTCATGGGCAAAACACTTGTCGCAGTTTGTAAAAAACCCTTCAGAACCTGAAGGATCCATTGATGCACATGTGACATGTGTAGTTCTTGTAGTAGGCAGAGTTGAAAAGTTATCTTTGTTTTTTATTTTCCTGTATTTTGTATAACTCTATTTAAATCGCAAGGTGTCTCAAAGAAATGTAAAACCATGCAAAGTTACAAAACATAAAACAGATCAGATCTGAAGAGGATATGAGCATACAAGTTCATCCTTTACATGGTTACATACACCCATATGAAGAGAATAATCAGTGACAGATAATCAGAAGGATAATGTAAATACAATAATAATACAGTCCCCTCAACTCTACACACCAAAGTAGTGTCTTTCAGCTCATTGTTTTGGTTTTTCAGCTACAGTATCCGGTTTTAGCTCAGCTTTATCGTTCTCATCAGCGTCCTCTCATCAGTGAAACAAGCTTTACAAGCCAATTGTACACTACCTTCTCAGCACCAAACAGCAAACAAACACAGTTAACAACTAGCAGGTGAACATAGCAAAGCATTTAGCAGTTAAAGAGTGTGGTATTTCCTCAGTAGTTGTAGAGACCAAAACAGGGGTAAAATCAGAGTGAATATTGGACTTACATTCAACAGGTGGCCAGAAACATGACTTCATCTAAATGCTAATGTAAAGAGGCTACTTTTTGCTAAATCAACTTTAAATTGTATGATATATTGTAGTTACAGCTTGTTTTTGTTACCCCCAAGTGGCCTGGTTTGCAGGTTTAAGTGAAGAACAGTGCATGTAATATTACTGTAAAGAGTTTGTGCTGACAGACAGCAGAGCAGCATTTACAGCCTACTGTGAGAGCTGCCAGTGACGCTGGGCGAACCAAAGATCAGGTCGTTCTTGACAAGTCTTTTGTATCTGTTCGGCCAAGACGGTCCCAGACCAAATAAGAGACGAAGACAAGTCTGAGATATTAGGAAACACATCTTGAGAACTACAGCCCTGTCCAAATCAAGGAGAATGGTTCAAAGTTGTATGTCTAACGAAAACATGCTCAAAAAGAGAAAGCAGCATATATGAAGGCTCTCATATATTTTTTCAGTTCACATAGTATGTACTTAAAGAAGATATAAAGTTCACAATCACTTTCATCCTCTACCTGTAATCAAACTTACTTCATCATCATGCAATGCACAATGCAAAACAATCACATAACCTTGTCCTTGCACATCATTTCACCAGTATGCACCCATTTACCCTTCTATCTACACATCTACCTCTTCCTCTCGTCTTTCCCTTTCTCTCCATCTCTCTGGCAACTCCTTCCCTCTTTCTGTCTCTCTTCCCTCAGGTGCCATATTACCATAATGGCTTCTTGTGACGGTGATGTACTAAGTAGCAGTATGGAGATGCAACGTGCCACAGCACACATTAGCTGAATGCATTAGATGTCATTTGTGTGAGTATACGGCTGTGCGGTCATTATGTGTTAAACCGTAATGTGGGAAACAGGAGGAGAGGAGGGGGACAGAGGTAGGGAGAGTGATGGTAAACTATATTTCATGTACAGTAAAAGTATTCTGCAGCTTGCATGCAAAAAGGAGTGAGGTTTAACAGGGAGATGAAAATAGGAAATGAAAATGGCTGCATGTCCTTTTTTTGCATACCTACAATATTAACTGCTGCACAAGTGTAGCGTGTTTAGCCACTGAACTGGCTGAAGCTGGTTTGCGTGTCATGGCATGACTTACATAAATCTGTTCATAATAGGGACAGATGTAGATGCAGTAAGAATGTAGATGGCATGATGATAGGATTAATTGTTTTAGTTCTCTCTAAACTATCTGCACTGTTGGTGAATTTTCAGACAAGCTTTAGGAATGGCAATGTCTGCCATTTGGTCGGTTCATGGCTCAACAAGAGCGACAAAGCGACAAGTAGGAGGGCTGGGTCAAACAAACACAGGACTTTGACCCAGAAGGCCGCTGTTCATGTCCCCAGTGAAACCAAAAGTCAACCTTCATTTATTTAAGTAAACCAAACCATGATCTTTTCCTAAACCTAACCAAGTACTTTTGTTGTCTGAAACTAACCAAACTTTGACCGTTTCACAATGTTAACTACGTGTTTGAATCTGTGACCGTTAAGTTTAGCTATGGGGACATGTTGATCTCCTGTCACTTTAGGAAAATGCTACCATGGGTCATATTAAAGGGTAGGAACAAACAATGCATTGTGGTTGTATTGTCATGGTTGCAGAACAGGCAGCAGGAAAAGAACCCAAATGCAGACAAAGGACTGGCGCATTTAAACGGGTGATCGAAAGATTATATAGGGTATTTCACACTGTTCCTTAAGGTCTCCTAATAGGGTATGTAACATTGTTTGGCCTGAAAATGGCTCAGGTACTATTGTATGGGCCCTAATGCTACCCTGTGAATAAGCCCTGGAAAAAACAAGAGCTTTTCTCCCAAATATGGTATGCTCATGAATATTTAGATGAGCTGCGCACTGATTGGTTGGTTGAAGCACACACACGCGCGCACACACACACACACACACACACACACACACACACACACACACAGCCCATCCTCTCCGAGCATACCACGTCACACACACTGCACAGACATTTTATACATTGTTCGTCTGCTATTTCATTACTAAATTCACTTCTGAGACTTTTTTATGTGAGAAATCAACTATGTAAAGCTCAAATATGTGCCGTTTTACGAAAATGTATGGCTAATTGCAAATTTGGTCAGACTGTCGGAGTTCAGGAGCTCCACAGTCTAACTGTGAGCTGGCTGGAGCTCTATCAGGAGACTCACGGACAAGAGGCCTTTATTTCCCCAATCGTTTGTTTAAATAACCCAACACACATATCCATTATAACAGTGGTTCCCAACCTGGAGTCCGGGGACCCCTCAAGGGGGGCGGCAAAGATCACAGGGGGTGCGCAAGTCTTTATCTGGTTTGAGGTTGAGGTAAAAAAAAAAATGTGCACATGTTAAACAAATTATGATAATACACTAGAATATATAATGTATACAAAAGTCTGTATAAAAACTATCGCTTAAAATTGTAGGCAGGCTACTTAGTAGGCCAAACCTCCGGGACCTCTTAACCTGGGACCCTTGCTGTCATCGGGTCAGCTGCTAGCTGCTATCATCCTCATTTTTCCTGCCGCCACGGCATCGCTATTTTATGAATGAAACATAGCGGAGAAACGTAAAAGTGCTGATAATTCCTCTGTATCAAAAAAGAAAGTAAGGCTCTATCTCGAGAGTTACCTCAACTTCGGTTTCGGAGGGGGGGCTCAGCTTTTCTTAGACATAAGTAGCACCAAGGAAAAAAGGTTGGGAACCACTGAATTATAAGATTAACTGGAACCTGTGGTTTTTTGAAGTTATAAATTCTCCACAAGAGATTGCGCGGGTATAACAAGCTGGCTGACCGCGCTCTCACTCACACACACCGGCCATTTAGCAGGGAGAGGGGAAAGAGAGCAGTGAGCTGCTGGGGCCGTGAAGCTCCGTAAGGGCAGCAGCTTTTAGTAGTCCAGTAACCCAGAAACGGTGACTTTGTGCTGGGTATGGAGCGTCGCGGGCTGCCGCTGTCTCGTCAGACTTTGGAGCTCCTGAAGTCCGACACAGTCAAGGGGCGTAAATCCCAGGGGGGTCGGGGGGGTCAGGACCCCCCCCCCCCACCCATCTAAGGGTTGTCCCCCCCTAGAAATATCATTAAAACAATGCTGTGTATTGTAAATAAGATAATGATGTATACTTAAAATATCTGCGTAAGCAGAAAAACAATACAAACCCCCAAAAATGCTTTTAAGTTTAGAAACATTTTGAGTCCCCCCTCCCTTGCCTCACAGTGGTTTGGTCCACTGCATGCTGTAGGATCTGTGATCCTACAGCATCCTACAGCATGCAGCAATCTGTGTAGGATCACAGTCACATCGGGTAGTGACAGCAATGTAGTAAGTAGGCGGTTCAAGGCTATTTTATTCACATTAAACATCGGATTAAGTTTTTCTTTTCTCAAATAGAAATGATGCTGAGTAATTAATAAATTAGTCATGACAAAAAAGTTTGCTATGTTAGTGTAATATAATGTAACGTTACCTAGCTTATTTTATAGCTTGTTGGATAGAAATGCACCCACTACAACTAACGTTACCACGGCGATAAGCCTAACGTCATGTGTGTGAACTGTTATTAGGGTTAATATTGAAGATCTACAGTTGTGTTTTGCTCAATATGAAGTTAAGTGGCTGATCAGTTAAATATATATCCTCTGTCCCAGAAGAAACCTAATATTTATGTGGAGGATGCAAGATCATTTTATAATTATAATATGACCACGTGGTGAACCTATGAAACTAACTCATATTTAGACATCTGACGTTAAAGATTTGTGTTGTTGTTAAAAATGACAAACAGAAAAAACAGACATAAGATCCTTTTTCAGTAGGCTTACACCAAAACACCAAGTAAGTACAATAAGTCCTCATATCAAGACAATTTGGTAACATCTTTATAAGAATGGGTGCTTATGGAAATACTAACGTCACTATGTCACAGGCAAAGGAGACAGAAAGAACTGAGGAACAGGGAGACCAGGGACAGTCAGGTGTAGAGTCTCAAGGAGACCAGGGACAGTCAGGTGTAGAGTCTCAGGTAAGTGTTGAGCTAGTTCATATTTTTTGGAGGTGTGTGGCTGTCAGGGTTAGCAGATGAGCTTTACCAGTGGCTCATTAATTTACATTATGATCAGCTAATTTAACAAGAGTACAAATGCATTGTATTTCTTTTATATGGGGACACTTTTTTCAAAATAAGTCATTATGTTTTAAGGTATTTTTGTGGCTTGATTATAAACAACTTAAAAAATAAATACATGATTTTAAAGAAGAATATTTCATTCAATTTAGTCAGCTTTTTTTATTGAATCAAGAGAAACGCTGAAAAGAAGGATAATGGCACAGTCTACATGCTACACTAATGATGGTATAAAGGCTTTCCTCTGTGTCCTCTACGAGTATAATTGGCTGTATTATTTGTGTCCTCTTCAAAAATTGCTCTTCAGAAATTTTATGTTTATTGTCCCCCCCTACTGTTAGATCAGATTTACGCCCATGGACACAGTCTTACAAAATTTGCAATTAGCCATCAATTTTCGTAAAACGGCCCATATTTGAGCTCTACATAGTTGATTTCTCGCATAAAAAGACTCTGAAGTGAATTTAGTAATGAAATAGCAGACAAACAATGTATAACATTTCTGAGATCTGCACGACCTAGATTCAGAAGACTAGCTGATCTCAAGTCAGTGGTGTATGTAAATTTTGGGGCTTGATAAAGGCACAGACTAAAGCCAAATAAGGCACAGCCACCGAGTTGACGTCACTTTTAGCTTTGTTGAGATTCGCCTGTTTTCAGCAGCAGTTTCAAATTGTGAGATTTGCATAGGAAAGAGTTGTCAAAGGGACTTTGAGGTACTGTGTATGCCTATTTTACCCATCGAACTGTCGTAATTCAACTATGACAAGGTAAACTCGGTTTTGCATTGCTATCACCCCCTTAAACAATTTAATAACTAAAAGCTTACAGTGTCCAAAAGCTTACAGAGTACAAAAACAGGCAGGTAACAACGAAGGTAACAAGTAGAAAATCCAAAACATAAGGGAAAAAACCAGGAACACTGAAAACCCTAGGACACTCAAACTAGGGAAAAGGCTGGTAATCTTGACACTGAGGAGACAACGACCTGAACCTGACAAAGGGAGCACACAGACTAAATACACAAGACAACGAGAGTGGTAACGAGAGACAGGAGACATGAGGGCTGATGAACAGGTGAAACCCATCAGGGCAGGGCAGACAATCACAATGGAGGGAAAACACACACGTCTTTGTTATAAAAAAAAATCATCGTAACTTGGTTTCGTACATATCCATAAAACTCACCATGCAAAGTTCCGGTAATCTTTTACTCTCTATAGCTGCTAATAATGTTAGCAATAGCATTGTGATAATGTTAGCATGATGATATTAGCATTTAGATCAAAACACAGCTGTGCAGAACTACAGCCTCACAGAGCTGCTAGCACTAAATGTAGTGCTACATTTAATGCATAATGCATCAGTGTGAGATGAGAATTGTTTTTTTTTTACCAGTGGCATATTAACCTGAGCAGATCTACATTAGCTGATTGCTGTTATTTCCCCTCTTCTCTGATTCTGAGTCCACTGGAAAGGATTCAGAGAGATTTAATGGCAAATCCTCCACGTTGTCCCTACTAAGGACACCAGGCTAATGACTGAGGTTTCAACAATAATCTGTTTTTATTTTATATTACTGAATCACTTTGAGAACATTTGACCTCTTTTGTGTTGCTGATAGTAATGATGACTGTTCCTCTTCTTCTTTCTAAGAACATTGACCTCTTCCCTCCAACATAACGTTTTATTTCCTCCCCTGTGTGTGTGTGTTTGCGTCTGTATACGTGTGTTGCAGCAGGTGTGAGTGTGTGGTCTGAGGTTCGTCTCCTCAATGCAGCAGGACACTATGAGTCACTGTCTTGCCGTGGGGACATTTCCTGCCCTCCTCATAAATATAGCAAACCCTTAAGTGCAGAAAAATGTTCCTTTTTGAAAATCGGCAAAAAAAAAAGAAGGGAACAAATATGTATGTATATGAATATTTCAGCATGTATATAAGCTCTGAAAGACTTTGAGGATCTGTTTTGGAGTCATTTTAAGGAAATACTTTTTTTTTTATTGTAATGCTTTGGATTGATATAGGTGCATAGGATGTATTGTGCAGGTGAGAAAAGTTTTGAAACGCAAAGAGAGAAAGCTCAAAGTTCATACGAATCATGGAGATGGTGTGCTTTTTTGTTAAATAAAGGCAACAGGAGAGGAGGGGGGGTGGGGTGGGGGGGAGTGTATCCGTGGGCATTGCTTCAGGCCATCACACTCTGAGTGCCAGAGAGAGAGAGAGACAGAGGAGTAGAGGAACATCCTGTCACCTATCAATCTCTCCTCTTGAGGTTGTATTTATTTTACTGTTTATCCCTTCACCTGTTTACACAAATTGTTTTTCCTTCAACCTCTCTACTTTCAAATGATGCACTGCTCAGTGTGAGTGCATGCTATTGTTGTGGAAACTCGAGAGAGGGGACAATGAGGCCTCCAAACTCCAAATCTTCTTTTTTGTCTTTAGGCTGTCAAAGTTATTGCTGTCACTTTCCATTTACTGTACAATAACAGTACAGTTTATGCCTGTCTTAGTTCATTGAAATGTGTGTTTACTACTGTGTGCTCTCTTTTTTTCAAGCACTTCTGTGCTTCTGCTACCATTTTCTGTCCCGAGTTTGAAATTGTTTGTTGTATCCCGACAGAACAGATGATGGAAAGCAGTTTTTGCAGCACTAACTCTCGGTGATTCACGCTAACTGCAGCCTCAGAAACTCTTGTGCAATCACATTTCCACCGAACTGGGTGAGAAAGTCAAGAATTAATTTATAGTCTCTACCCACTCAATCCTTTTCACAGTCATCGGGGACTCTGAAAAGATCACCAGTCAGTTAGTCAGTCAGTCACAGAGCTACACTGATAGACAAACGCTCTCTTTCAGTCACATTTACATTCAGGTTCTTACCTAATGATGTTTCCTGGAGTGTGGGAGGGAAACGGCATCATAAGGAACTCCACAAAGGCTCGAGCACTGTGAAACAGCTGAGCCACCATTACACCTTTATGAGAGAATTTGTTTTATTATTATTATTAAATAAGTTAATACATATATCCCTCTATATGTATCCCATCGATGAAGCTGTTGACGTGTTGGCTCTATTAGTTTTATGTCATTCAGCACCTGTCTGACATCACAGCACAACTTAATTAAAAGCATCTTATGAGCATTTTAAGAAGTGGGATGGCTTTGGATCCTGACACTCGTATTACCTCTGACAGCTCAACAGTGGCTTGGAATTCTACCCTGAATAGTGTCAGTAGAATCCAGGATGCTATTTACCAAGCATGGTTGGGTGGAAAAGTTTTTTATTACCTTGTATGTATATGTTAACTTATATGTGCGGATAATAAAAATAATTTATTATTAAAGAATAATTACCATATCCAGCGTTGACAAGGCTTATTGCTGTGAGTTTGGTGTGCATGATTTTCATTATGCTTGGCACAAGATCTCTCAACTTGGAGGAGGTGTTGTTGTTGTTGTTGTTGTTGTTGTTGTTGTTGTTGAAGGGCAACTCTTGCGTGCAGAGCAAACACTGAACCTTAACATAATTGTACACACAACCCATATTATGATATACTGGCATAGGCTATTTACATAATCAATTACACATAAAAAAGTTGTACATCAGAAATAGTCTGTACAAACTGTCCAAACTTTTGAACGTCGCTTTCCCATAACGCTACTCGACATATCTGTCAATTGATCTCTCTTCTAAACCCAACAATATTAGGTGTCACAGGGGTTTCCCGTAGTTCAGCGACAAACTGTCAAAAGCTGTCAAACCAATCAAATGTTTTGTGAAGCAATAGTAACGCTTGGAGCTTTGAATGTCACGTGGCACTAGTCGTTTGATACAAGCTCCAACGCAAAGTTTCAAAACAGCGCGCAGGAGTGACACAAGCTTCGGTATCGTCGGCCCATCTCTATACACAACCACTGGCTTAGGAAAATATATTTATAAAGGTCTTCTGTTCATGTATAATTTCTTTGATGCACTTCCCTTTTTCTTTAACTCAAGGTTTTCTGTTTCCTAAAAACTCAATTTAACTCCGCTTGACCAGTTCAGATATACGGTACCATGGGAATAACAGAACAAAAATATATCTACAACCAAAGAAACACACAAATAATAATAATACCAGGTGTAAAGGAAAAGTAAATGTAAGTTTAGCAGTTAAGGCTGTCATTCAACCTTGGGCCTCTTTTAAAATACAAGTTTTCAATACAAATGCAGTTGTGGGCCCAACAAAACATATTCTGAGATTTCAGAAAAAGTGCAAATAAGATTCAATCCTTTTTTATTACCTTACTTTGATTTGGTTCCGACCGCCCGTTGAAACATCACAAGATCCAGGTGTCCAGACAAGATGAAGCCATTAAGCTGCAATGATGGTACAGACAGCAGACAAAGCAGCTCCATGTTGTTAACAGAAAGAATCATCCCTATAAAAAAACAGAGTAGTGCCTGCTTGCATGGCGTTTCGGGAACATTTGTAAATTGGAGCTACAGAAAATAACCTGCACTAGATTACAAACTGGAAGACACATCAGTATTTTCCACAGTTTGCGAATGGAATCTGGATTGTTATGTTAGTGGGACATATTTACATGATGGGTAATACACTAACTGCCATGTTGCTAAGACAAGATCCTTACCAGTTGCTAGTCGCTCAGTCAGTGTACTTTTGGTGAGTAATGCTAGATGCTAGCAGGTACATATAAGCACACAGCTACTGTTGGTGCGGTATTCGGTCACTGTAATCAGCCATATGCATGACAAGGCATAGTCATAGTAAAAGTATTATGATCTCACTTGAAGATATGTTTCCATTCTCTCCAATTTTATTTTTGAAAATAATTCTGTTTGTCACTGCTATATGTTACCGTCAGCTCAAACGCCATCACAAAGATCACTTCCCCTACCTTTTCCCTAGATACTGCAGAAGTGTTGGTGTCTGCCGTCTCCAGTTTGTGGGACTTTAGAGGGACAGATGGAGGAATCCCTCTCATCGCCCACCCCTGCTTCAGCTTTCATCCCCTGGGAGGACTCACATCTCCCTCAACACAGAGGTGTTTTCAAATTAAATACTATCTAATGAACTGGAAAACCTGCCCCCACCTTGCTCTATGTGTGTGTGTGTGTGTGTGTGTGTGTGTGTGTGTGTGTGTGTGTGTGTGTGTGTGTGTGTGTGTGTGTGAATTTGTGGAGTTTGTGTTGGGGAAGTGCTGGAGAGCGGGTCGAGAAAATGAAAGAAAAACTGTGTGAGAGATTAAAAGAGAGAGGTATTTGCATTGCAATCTAGTGATTGCACAGCCTGTGTGTGGCGTCATGAAGCGTGTGTTCGTTAATTGTATATCTCTGCAGTTCTAATTGCTTTAATTCCCTGTAATTAATCAGTAATTGCAGTGAGGAGCCACGCACAGCTTTGCTCGGAACGCAAAAGAACTTTTCAATATGGAGTACATAAATATAGATGAGAGAAAGGAACCAACCAAGATGGTGTGGAAACAGAGACGAAGGGAGAGAAAAAAAAGAAAGAAAGAAAGAAAATAGAAAAAAGAAAAACTACTATATTTAGTATTCTCTGAGAGGCCTGAACCATGAAGTATATGGCAGGGTCTCATTTCTCATTAATGTATTCTGATGCGAATGAAAATGAGAGATTATGGGTGAAAGTGGAGCAGTCCCTACAGACTTGCAGCATTGCCGCAAGTAATTCCCCACAACTCCGAGGAGAAACCTTTTTATTGCAGAGACACTCAAAGGTTTGTCCACAAAACAGTGAACACTATTGAGGCAACATTTTACTGCACCTCCTGTTTTTGGGGATTTTGGGGTTCATATGTTTCTGTCTTATAATGTTTTACTTGTTCAAAAGTCTTGAGGATATGTGTGCATCTTTATGTGTGTGCACACAGGAAGGGTGCTGTTTCCAGCAGCTGTTTCCAAGAAGATCTCTGTCCCATTAGTCCACCAGAGAGAATCCCTCCCACTCACCTTACTGTTGCAAGGTAATCCCCCCCCTCTCTCTCTCTAACTTACAGTACCATCTCCCAGCGTTCACTTCCTACCTCACCCTGCCCTCCTCATTAATTCCCAATTAAGACAGCAGCCCACCCACACACCTCCTTATTGCACATATTGCACATAAATGATTTTTCTGGTCAGACTTTTAATTTACAAAGGTTTGAGCTGAGGCTAGCAGACTCACTGAACTGTGTGAACGTGTTGGTGTGCACGTAGGGGTGTATGTGTATGTTGTATAATGATCGTTTCTCTGTTCCTTTCCCCAACCCCAGATGAAAGCAAACCTTTGTCATTCTCGGATCGTTTTTTAAATGAGGGTTGGTGGCTGGTCTTCGGTGACCTGCTGCGCCCCTCCCTCCTCCTCTGCCTTCTATCTGCCCCCTTACACCTCCCCACCAACCCCCTTCCTCATAAATGGCCCCGGCTCCCTCATAACAAGCTGGATTCTCATAGATCTCCATCAATTTGTGTCACACCAGGGATTCCCTGAACAAAGTTGCCTTTGCCACATCAACCCACAACAACTATGCATTATTAAGGCTAGAAAAACAGCCTGCAAAGTGTATGGCACAGCCTTGGTTACAGAGCTAAAAGATACAAAAAAGAGAGAGAAACAGAAAGACAAAGCTGAGAGAAAGACAGAGAGTGAAAGAGAGAGACTAATGATAAAAGGCTAACATTTTAAATGCCAATGTGACCATGATTTTCTCAGTATGTTAGTGATTTGACTGTTAAGATTTCCCAAGATACATACCATCCGCAAGCAGCTCAGGTCAGCGTGTGCAAGCATTGATCTCTAAATGGTAGGACATTACTGTTAAAATGCAGCATGTCGAAAGGCCCCACGTCAGATAAAGAAATTTAAGGAGCTTCATGTTTAGCTCCTGAGAGCCCTCAAACAGCACACTGTTCTATGTAGTTCACACCATCAGCAACTGATATACACATACACTAAGATTCATTGTGTGTCCAGAAAGATCTATTAGAATACATGCCAAGTAACCTGAAAATTCCCTTAGGGCAACAATTCACCTTTAAACTTAATTTATGATGTCATGATCTTTTACAATCATAAATGATTCATGAGCAGGAGCAGCTTTCTGTGGCACGATTACAAACTGGACAATCAGGCTTTAATTTGGGATTTAATTAAAGGAAGTCAACATGAAGAAGCTGCACTGACAAAAAAATGGAGAATATGTTAACTTAGAGAATGCTTCATCGAGTATTTAGCCACTAATGAGTTTCATTTAACTGCAGCGCTGAAAGGTCAAGAACCCCAACATGGGTCCATTTGGCTTTGTACAGGCTGCATTTCGATATGGGCAGCGAGCATTTACGAGAGTTGCATCAGCAGCCAAGTCAAGCCAGGTTGAGCCGAGTATACAGGCTTACTGAACGGTCCCAGCAGCGAGCACATGCAGCTACGGTAAGTCCCGAGGGAAAAACATGTACCAGTCTGTCACCACCCTCACTGCTTAAAGCAAGTTAAACTTTGTCACACAGTACTGGTGAGTTTGTAACATTGTTTAAGGTTGTAATGCTTCCACTTATATGGCTTACAGAGAGCCTTTGTCAGTGTCGGACTTTAGAGTGCGAGCACAGGGCTATTTCCTGGAGAGAGGATGTACCAGTGGAGACCAAGGTTACAATTGTTAACAAAAACGAACGAAATAACGAAAACTAGGTGGGGAAAAACATTGTCGTTAACTGAAATAAAAATAAAAACGAGGCATTACAAAAAAACTATAACTGACTAAAACTGTAATGTCTGTTTGCAAAACTAACTAAAATAAAATAAAATTATTGAGTAAATGTCCTTAGTTTTTGTCTTTGTCAATGTCTTTCATAGAGCAAATAACGTTATGTTTTTCAGAGTTGACATTTCCGACCATAGACCTGTTTTATACAGTCTATGCAATAGACATATAGTTTCCGACTGGGAACCCAGATATTCCGATATTCCATGAAAATTAAACACAGCATAGTCCATGCCCCTCGCCTGGCATCATGGTGGTACCGAAAGACGGAAGAAAACGGCAGGGTCCTATTTGATTATGACTGTGTCAGATAAAAGCAAGTGCCTTGCAGTGGAAGGTGGTAAAATATGTAAAAAAATCCCACGAATTTGAAGGCTTACCTAGCTTACCATAACAAGGTAAAGGAGAATGCAAAGTCCCCTTTTCCCGACACAGAAGCTAACCCTGGCACAGGGCATGGATGTATGGGTACAGGGCCAGGCAGCATGACAGAGACAACCGTAGGACCGAGAACACTACAGGCGCGCTTTCACCGGCGACCTGATAGCTACTGGTTAGTAAATACGCAGGAACACCATAAGCGGGAGGAAGCGTGGGTTAATATGTGTATTGATACTGGGATGTCTACACAACTGTGTGAGTCGATTGACTTCAAAAAGTTCGCCACTTTACTCGAACCAAAGTTCAAAACACCTGTTCATGTATGTCTTCTTTAGTCTATTGGCTATTTAGGGTTTTTCCTGGCACACTATTAATAGAATCTCATTTCATGCCTCCATCGAATAAAACAAAGGTTGGGTTTCACTGAGCAAGTTCAATCTTATTACTGTGACTATTGAGAAGGTGCATTGTGAATTCAGCAAGGTGTGTGTTTGCATGTGTGTGCAAGCAGGGCTATATTGTGGAGGGGTGATAACCAGCAGGGTGGATGATCATGAAAACAACCCATCAACAAGTCCTCCAAACTAAACGAAAAAATGCGTTTGTCCATGCCCTCTAAAACAACACATGGAAGCGTTCTCTGATCTGATGCCCCTATCGAAAGGACAACATTGTTTTTTCTAAAACCGTTATAAGTAGGGATGCACCGAACCCAGAGTTCTTTGGGCTTTTTGACGGAGTTCGGGTTCTGTCGAACTTTAGAATTTTTTTCCACCGAACGCTACCATAGAGAAGTAAGAAGAGGCTTTGGAGTAAGGATTTGCGCAAGACAGCCTATATTCGAAATCTAAACAGTTCATTTCTCGCCTGAAACATTCTCAGAAGTGAATTTAGTGGTGAAATAACGGACGGAAATTGTCGGATTTGAGACCCTCCAGTCTACAAACCAGTGACAAACCAGCTAGTTGCGGCCGGCATTGCCTACTCACCGGCCGGCCAATGAAGCTCAGAGACTCCGCTGTCTCCGCTGGAAGTCTCTCAACCCTCCCACCAGCCGTTAGGCCACGCCTCCTCATTTGAATTGACAAGTGTCACTTCAAAATGAAAAGCCTTAATGTTAAATAGAAATAGCAATGGTGAATCTTAAAATGTCAAAAGGCAATTACCAAATGTAAAATTCAAAAGATAAAACTTCAAATTGAAAATTATTAATTATTTTTTTCTATTTGAGATTTTAATGTAAGTATTTCTATTTAAGCTTTTCCATTTCACATTTTGAGTTTCATATTTGATGTTTTCATTTAATAAAAGATTTCAAAGATTTCAGTTTAAGCATTTATATTTAAGCTTTGCATTTTAAATTTGACTTTTTACATTGAACTTTACATTTTCAAATTATCATTTTACATTTCAACTTTGCTTTTTCTTTTTTAAATTTAAATTATGGCATGATTTTTCCTAGTAGAGTAGTAACATAATAATATTTTTAATTTGATCTCGCTTCGTTTTCTCTTTGGACTTTCAATTTGAATTATTAATAAATATTTTGTTCCATATGCCTTCATCATACACTGGTTAGTGAAAATTCTCAGCTGGCGACAGCGATGTGCTTTCCTAAGATGTGAAAAGAGTGTGGGAATTCAACATTAAGTTGTTACATTTAACTATTTTAGAGGCTGTGGACGTTGTTTACTTCTAATTCATGTGTTTACTGTGTTAATGGACTGAGGATCAGAATCAGAATCAGAAAAGCTTTATTGCCAAGGACGTTTGTTACACATACAAGGAATTTGTTTTGGTGTTGTTGGTGCATGTCACACATTCTCTAAATAGAATATAAACAATATAAGTAAAGTATAAGTATATGTACACAGTATACAGTATGTAGTCAATTAAAAATAAAATATTAAAAATAAAATAAAAGATAAAAGATGGGAGTAGAGTTCGGTTTGGTTCGGTGTTCGGCAGAATCTTAACCAGTAGGTTCGGTATTCAGCCGAACCCCAAAAATCTGGGTTCAGTGCATCCCTAGTTATAAGTCACCATACAAAGAAAATGTACAATGTACAGTTAAGGTTTGGGGACTAAAACAAGTTGGCTGGTTTTAGGGAAAGATCATGTTTGAGGTCAATGGCGTAATGAGCCAACACCGGGCCCCTAAACAGGATTATCAAGGCGGGCCCCCCTACTACAGCACGTGATGACGGCGCAATGTCCACGAGTAGGCTACCATCAATAGGACAGGATAGGATCATAGAGACACAGCATATAAGAGATGAGATGACTGACAAAATCAGGAGTAGCCTACGCACACCACAACAACAACAACAAAAACACTGGTGAATGCGCACCATAACACATGAAAAAACACACAAGGGCAGTCCCTCCAGGATTTCGTGGCCTTTTTTTAGATTGTTGCGGCCCAAAATGCCTGATTTTGCAATAAAAGTTGCGATGTCTTTTGTATGTTTGTTGCAATGAAGTTGCAGAAGACAGTGAAAATTGCAAAAAAAAGTTTTTTGTATAGTTCTTTAAAAAAAAAAAAGGAAACTTGTTTTGGGGAGAATAATAATTATTACTATTAATGAATGACTCTGGGCTGAGATTTCCTAGGAACTTTACCAAAAAGGCTCAGGATGCTGCAAATGTTGGTATAATATGAAAATGGCTGGTGGATTTAAGACAAAAAGTTATAATTTATTGAACGAATCAAATAAAAAAAAAAAACGAGTGTAGCTGTCCTCAATTTAGGTCATCCTTTACGTCTCATCTCCGGTTTTTCCTGCATCCACCGTGTGTGATTTTGTGTGCGCGCGCGTGTGTGTGTGTGTGTGTGTGTGTGTGTGTGTGTGTGTGTGTGTGTGTGTGTCGCGGAGGGAACTCAGCAGCCCCGCCCGCTGCAGAGATCAGACAGGATGTAAACAGCAGCAGCTTTCAGTGACTTTAGAGTGAAAAAACGTTACAGCGTACATTGATGTTAAAATGTTTACAGGTTGGCAGGACGGTCTGAAATATTCTGCACGGTCTTTCGTTTTGTTGGTAAATGTGAGATGTTCGAGTCACACACGTGAAGAGAACAGTCTCTGAAACAAGGAAATTAATTTGACCCGTTCTCACTCTCGCTTGGTCAGTGGCCAAATGCGATAGGGGGCCCCGGCTGTCAATCAATATCTTCCAGTCACGCGGGCCCCTGATTGGTCCGGGCCCGTAAGCACCGCTTACCCTGCTAACCGATAGTTAGGCGTCTGTTTGAGGTAAAATGTCTGCTAGGCTTAATGTAAATGTTTAAAAAACCCAACATTGACTGTTGGTTGGAAACAGGAACACTAAAACTAATAAAAACTAAACTAAAACTAAGCATTTTCAAAAAGTAAAAACTAAACTAAACTAGCAAACCTGCTTTAAAAACTAATTAAAACTAAACTGAATTTGAAAACAAAAAGTCAAAACGGAATAAAAATAAAAACTAATGAAAAAGGTGCAGACGAACAAATCAAAGAAGCAAAGGTATCAGTAGAAAAGAATAATTCATACATTTTTATCCAGCACGACTTAACACAGGAGACTGCTATTCATTTCCTGTTTCCAGGTTTTTTAAACATTAACATTAAGCCTAGCGAGGTAGACATTTTAGCTCAAACATGATCTTTCCCTAAACCCAGCCAAGTTGTTTTTGTCCCCAAACCTGTCCCCCAAAAATGGTGACTTGTAACGGTTTTAGAAAAAACAATGTTGTCCTTTCGATAGGGGCATCAGATCAGAGAACGCTTCCATGTGTTGTTTTAGAGGGCATGGACAAATGCATTTTTTCGTTTAGTTTGGTGGACTTGTTGATGGGTTGTTTTCATGATCATCCACCCTGCTGGTTATCGCCCCTCCACGATATAGCCCTGCTTGCACACCCACATGCAAATACACACCTTGCTGAATTCACAATGCACCTTCTCAACAGTCACAGTAATAAGATCAAACTCGCTCAGTGAAACCCAACCTTTGTTTTATTCGATGGAGGCATGAAATGAGATTCTATTAATACCCAGCCCAATTGGGTTGGCTGGCTGACTCCCAACGGAGGCAGCACTGAAAAGGTTAGGTGCGGCAATTATGCAGGTGGAGTTGCAGAGGAGATGGGAGTGAGGAGGAGATGATTCTGCCTTGATCACAGGCTCTGAACAAGGTGTTATCAGCTGCAGTAGAGAGAGAGAGGGAGGAAGAGAGAGAGAGAGAGAGAGAGAGAGAGAGAGAGAGAGAGAGAGAGAGCGAGAAGGGGGTGAGGAGGGGAGGTGGGTTGGCTGCCAGAATGGCGTTAATGACTCGCCTTGTTTTTTAAAGCGAGGAGTTTCCTTTTCAAAGGCAAGGCAATTAGAGGGGGACTTGTTCCGTTGTGCTTGGGCTACTGCAGTGACTTAGTAAAGCTGTCACCTACTGGCCAATCACTGCTGGACAGGAGTGACTGGTGAAATACTAACACACACATAGCGATATGACGTAATGGCTGAGCTACACACACACACACAAGGTGTACCTACACATATCTAAGCAACCTTTTCCTTGTGCAAACACAGTCTTTAAACATACGCATTCTCTCTTTCTCATCTCAATGAAGATGAAACGCATGCATTAATGTTCGAGTGCATGCACGCAGGATGACATGCATACAGTATAGTTATTATATGTCTGATTGCTTTACATGGCAGCCACACACTGTATGTGGAGCACAGGTGACACAGATAATTGGGACCCGTCAAATCGTATTATGCTGCCTTGCTCAATAGAAAAGAGAAAACATGAAGAATGTTGCCCTCTCTTGCTACCCAACCTCTCTCTTTGTCTCTTTGGATTATCTGGTAGCGCAGCAACACACCCACCATTAGTTTGCTGCTGCTGCTGACCCCAGTCATTCATTTAATTGGCTGTTAATTGCTATTCTCTCTACAAGACACAATGTATATGTGGAGCTATATTTAGGCTCGCCCCTCGATGGCTCTTCATGCTAAATTACAACTTTCAGCCAGGCGCTGAAGGGCCCCATTGTGGCCTGTCGTTCTCCCCCTCTGTGACTGACTGACAGGCTGGGGAGGGGGAGAGACATCCCTCCCTCCCTTCCTTCCCCTCTCCTTTCCTTCCCTCTTTCTATTAGCTGCTGTACTGTACAGTCTGACACCTGGATCAGGCTGAGTGTCACTCCCACTGTCCTCGTCTGTTTGACACAACAGCAGCAACTTTTCATCTGTTGCCAGGGACGTCTGAGGGCTTCACCCACTCTACATCAGTTTCTTATCAACTTCTTTCTGAAGAAAGGAAGACATTTTCATTCAGCAGGTTTTACAATGTGGAAAGTATTTTATGATGTATTAAGACTCTGACACACCAACCCGATGGCCAACCGTCGGCAGAAAAGGCAGTCGGATTGATCAGTCAGCTCCCCGAGGTCAAAAAAGTGCCTTGGAACACACCAAAGCGACACAGGCTTGAGCGTACATTCTGCGCGTGCACGAGACGTAATACATCTCCATAACAGCAGGCAGCGCTAATCTGTATTGTCGCCCAAAAAATGAAAACCGGAAATGACGGAACATCTCCTATTAAACACAGAGCACGCTGTCGTCAGTCATTGTTTTCATCAGAGAGTGTTGATAGTAGACAAGAAGGATCGTTGTTGTCATTAGTCTACTGGCGTTGTCAGCTCTTGGGCTTCTTCTTGTGGAAGAAGCACTGATTTGCTAGTCAAGGGCTAGCACTCTACCAATCAGATTGGTCCTTGAGTCTGACTGCCCACTGGCCGATTCAACAAGTCAAATCGGCCAAAATGGTTGCCGACAGCTCCTCCGACTGACGACGGCACGGAATACACCGAACAGACTCGAGTCACCGACCTCTCCAGACTGTCCGACAGCCGATAATCAGGTTGGGGTGTCAGAGCCTTTACTCCATAACTTCTCTGCATCTGTGTTGCTCGTTCTGTTTTATCTCTCCAGAATATCTTGAATGAATAATTCTCACACAGATTAGATTCCCAAAATCGGTCTATTTTTTGTATTTCTCCACCCTTTGCTGTCCCTGCACGTACACCTCAGCCGCACAGAGCAGGCCAGCTGTGACTGAGTCATGTAGGATTGCAACACACGCACACGAACACACACACACACACACACACACACACACACACACACACACACACACACACACACACACACACACACACACACACACACACATACAGGAATACTTGTGACACAGATGTGAGTTTGATGGGTGACATGGGCCAACTGCTGACGTCATCCGGTGGAAATCCCGGATTACTCAGCCCCCCCCCTCATCTGTCCATGTCTCGTCTGTCTTTCTTTCTGTCTCTCTTCTCTCTGCATCTTATTTTCACCAGAAGGACAGCCACCGTTTGTCCAGATTAGATGAAAATGGGAAGGGAGAGTGAGGGAAGTGGCTGAGGTGGGGTCGGGTTCCTGATTTATGGCTCTGACTTTTCATTTGTAATACCCTGATTATCTCTGGGGAGCTGGGTGGGAGGGCAGTGGGGGAAGAGGGGTGGGGGCCCGGTGCTGGTGAGAGGCCTGAGCAGCTTAATAATGTGTACATGCCCAAAGCGACGGGGGGATATAAGGCAACAAAAATACTGCCCTCTTAAAATGAGACAGGGAAACACGGGAGCAGAGCAAACCTCTGGTTTCAGCAGGTTTAATTGTCTTTGATTTCACCTCCTAATCACTTATGTTCCAGGTCATATTTTTGTCATCATGAAGCCTCTCTGCACCTTTTTTGATAGAGATTGAAGGTGATAAAGACTTCAAATGAATACACACTTGTATTGAATCCCTCCTTTTTGCTACCTTAGGATGTGAATCCAGCGAGACAGACAGTGATGAGATAATTAGTGCAAAGTCTCTCCTAATGACAACTGCTAACATTAGTTACGAGTCCCACAGACGCAGGTGTGTCATCGGAGAAACAGATTTGTACAATTTGCAGTGATATAATCTTCTCACTAGTTCCTTTAACTAAATAATTCAAGCATCTTTTGTGTGAATGTGATAGATGATGTCTCTTTCACACATATAATGATTTTCAGTGGATAAACCACTTTCTATTACAACCATTTACTCACTTTCTCTCTTTCACGCTGACACTAACACACATACACACACACAGCTGTTGAACACACAAAGGTAAGCTCGGCCCTGGATATAACACCCTCATTTTCGCGGCAATCGTCCTAATAATCATCATCACAAGATACGCTGTTGTTATCGTAATCAGATCTGCGGCGGTACACAGCTTTAACGAAATGCAGCATGAACCCTGCTCATAATAATTGGTACGGTTGTGCAGGCACGTTAGCCGGGAGTGCATCTCCAGTTTTCACACGGTGCTATTATCCCAGCACATAATACCTTGCTGATTATCCATTCAACGAAGGCGTAGCTATCCTAACTGTTATGATAATAGCACGCGTGGCTGTGATAATCCACACAACCGGTGCTCTGTCGCTCTGTCAGATGCTAATGATAAAAGTGGGTGGTCATACACACAAACAGCAATGGCTGGTGGGAAGCCTATCCTGGTTCAATGATGAGCCAATTGAACCACACCGGCGTGTAAATCTGTTTGACCCCAGACAAACCGGAGCCGGACACTATGGTGAGAGGGAGAGGTTGGGGTGCATGCGGCTCCTTCTCAGCCCTGCGGATCATATCACAAGTGCGGATTAGCTCATTTAGCTGGATTGATTAAGTTAAAAGGAGACACCTGTTTACCATACGGCCTGTTAATATGTTGCCATGACAATGGCCAAGGACCCAGCGTCTCCAGGTCTGTCTGTCTATTTCTCACTTCCTCCTCAATCTCTATGCATACTCCTCTGCTGGTGAGGCTCTCGCTCTCCTTCTCACAACACACACACACACACACACACACACACACACACACACACACACACACACACACACAGATGTCTCTCCACTGAGTCCCTCCATCTGAAGTTGCTGAGGTAAGAAGATCCGGTTTTCCACTCAGTGGAGCGAAAGCGCTCTCACCTATTCATACGGTCCACCCAGCAGCACCTGTGTGTGTGTGTGTGTGTGTGTGTGTGTGTGTGTTTGTGTCTGCTTGTGTGTGTGTGTGTGTGTGTTTATGTGTCTGTGTGACATTTTGGGTCCAAAGAGGAAGAAGGCTAAAGTGCACAGGTGCATTTCACGTCTATAAATCGTCTTTGTGTGTGTGTGTGTGTGTGTGTGTGTGTGTGTGTGTGTGTGTGTGTGTGTGTGTGTGTGTGTGTGTTGCAGGGATGTGGAAGGTATAAATCGTCAGGTTATTTTAAAGTTCTTGTGCTGGTGGATCAGCGGTCAGATTTCTCATCCAAATGGCTGCAAACAAAAGCAGAGCAGAGCAGGGGTAATTAAATGCATCGTTTTGGGATATACTCAATTTTAGTCTCAGCGTGATGCAAAAGTTTGCAGAAGTGGACACACTACAGGAGGATCACTTGGCTCTCTCCCCCCCCCCCCCCCCCCTTTCACTCTGTTTCTCTCTTTCACACCTTACATCCCAATGGTGGTTGACATGTGCCTCTATAATGTCTCTGACTCTGTCTCTCCCGCTCCATTTAGGTCAACTCTCTAACCTGAAACAAAGTGACGGTCCCCCTTCACACCTTTTTACATATCTTTCTTTCCTTCATTTCCTGTGTTGCCCCTGTCTTTTCTCCTCTCGTAGTGCTTCTACATTAGTTGTCAGTCTATAGTTACACTTGGAGTAACTGTTTTTTGTTGATCTGTCACATTTCATCTCCTCCTCTCCTCTCCGTCTCACTCCTCTATCCTCAGCTGTTTGTTTCTCCCCTTGACTCTGGCAGACTCATTATCTTTGTAGAACAGCAGTGTGCGTTCGTCAGCAGTGATTAGCAACGTTTCATCCTAACATCGTTAAGGAAAGACAGTTTGATATTTGACGAATGAAGATATGGCATGCTCTAATCTTCCACCGCAAAACTGTGTCATAGTAGTTAGAGGCTTCGGTTAAGTTTTCCATAACATTAAAGCTTGCATTGATCATAATCCAATTAATGAAACAAAAACAAGGCAAACGGACAAGAAGGACAGGGAAAAAAAGAAAAGCTTGCCTTATTAAATAGAGAGAAATCAACTGTAATCAAATTGCTGAGTTCTCAGAACTGATGAAGTGTACAAATTTAAAGATCTAATGAAAATTCTTGCAGTTAACATAATTAATTTGTAACCCTTTTGATAAGTGGTAATGACTTGGAGATTATTGGTTTAAATTAATAGTTTTGTTGTACAGCTGCGGCAGCAGAGAGAAGTTGATGAGGAAGGCGTAGGAAACACTATCCTACTTTCAAAGTTCCCGAAGAGATGAAGCAGTGTTTTTAAAAACACAATAAGACAATTAGACTCCCCTATAAACTAATTACTGCTGCTTTAATTCCTTTTCAGATTAAACTGCAATTGTAATAAGACGACCTCTCAAAGATGTTTCTTAGCAGGGAGGAAACACATTTGTAATTAAAGATGGAATAATATTTTTCTCATAAAAAAAAATATTTGCACAGGAGATAAAGGTGTAGACAAGATCCAATCTTGAAGACACTTGTAGGTCTCTCGCTCTTCTCTCTCTCTCTTTCTATGGCGATGAATTTGAGGAGATGCTGCTTTGCATCGCCTCCAGAAACAGACTAGCAGCCTGATAACAGGAGGTGAGCCACTCACACGTCTTCTCTGACGAGATATTAAGACACAATGTGATGAGTGAGGATTGCTTTGCTCCAAGGCTAAAAAGTGGGACACTTAACTTACAAAAAAGGAACTTTTTTTTATTCCTGCAATGTTTTTATTGTGAGAAAGCGGTGGTAATGTTATTATTGCTCAGATTCACCGCAGGCTCTTTCCCATGCTGTCAGCTAATGTTGATGATGCCCTCCCCTCGGTCGTCGCTCCACACACTAACAGCATTGCCTCTGATGGACTCAAAACAACTAGTTTCAGCACGACTGACTCTCTCTTATCATAATTTGATTATTTTAATGATCTTGTTACTAAACCTCAGACGCTGCACTTGCATACACCCCGAGGGAAGCCATGGTTGAACGCATTGTATGAATCTCACATGAGGCTCGGGAAATGTCCAAGGGTGACAATATACAGTGTGTGTGTGTGTGTGTGTGTGTGTGTGTGTGTGTGTGTGTGTGTGTGTGTGTGTGTGTGTATTAATGCGTGCATGCAAATGGGCTTGTGTACTAGAGTGCAACTTTTCGCAGACAAACCCAGTAGCACCGACCACAGCAACGCCGTCTGCCACAGAGAGCAAGGTTATGGAAAACTATTCACATAAAACAGCCCAGTGCATTATCAGTCAACCACTAGAGCCAGAGGGGGCTTGATTGTGGCGTTTCATCATTGCGTATTGAATTATCTGGATTAATTTAACGCATTTAGGCCTGTGTGTTTTCCCCAGCTCGCAACTCTTCCATCTCTTCGTTAGCGATAATTACACTAAGTGGGTCATCTCCTTCTGAGCTCCTTTTCTTTTCTCTCTCCGTACATAGTATTAGCATTTTCAACTTCTTAAACAAAGTTTAGCAAACATCTTATGATATAAATGTCGTGATTCACTCTGGAATCTGTGGATGAAAGCCTTGAAAAGCAGGCAGTTGACTCAGAAAGTGGAGGAGTGGTGCGAGAGAATAGCAGGGTTGAACTAGAGGTTTTCAAACCTTTAATTTTATTTTACTTTCTCACACATTCAAGCTGAGTCACACAGTGTGTGTCTGTTTTAACCCGTGTGGGCATCGCTGGTCAATAGAACTACTAATGCTCAGTTACAACATAATATATCACAAGTCAGGAGCCCGGATTATGTAACAAATGCCAATGTTTTATTCCAGTGGTACTACAAAATTGTTACAGCATGTTTCTCTGATTCTTTACAAGTCATTCCACTGAGCAACAAAACACTTCAAACAACTGTTAGACAATGAAAAGAACCAAATGGTTGCCACGGGAACAGCAGCCTCAACTCAAATCTAGCAAGCACTGTTGGTTTTAACTGTTATCAACAGTTTTGCATGAGATTGATCTGATCAGGAAACAGCTCAACAAGCCAAGACTAAGTTTGTGCAGCTAACTGCATCCCAAAAAAAATCACAAAGTGAGTGAGGTGAGGTCAAGAGAATAAGACACACTGACAGAAAAATTGAGTCATAGTGCACACCCACTCCATGACTCCTGTTACCCAGTCTCGCCCACAGCAGCCTGAGCTGTTGCTGAGAAACCTCACAGAGGAAATATGGCTGTTAGGTCATTAGGCAGCTCATTAACACGTTGTTTAATTGGTGTCTAATTGATCATGGATGTTTTAGAAAGCCGTGAACTTCAGGGGCGTGCGGTGGCATCGGCAGACTCTCAGGGGAACCATGGAGTCACTCACAATGTCGATATTGTGCCGCACAGCTGTGTGAACCACTTAGCAAAAACCTTAACGTGTCTTAGATTTAAGTTTCAGATCAGTCAATAAAGTTGCAGTACCTCCAGATTTGGTTTCTACATCAGAGTGATTCATAAAGGGCCAGTTCACTTCAATCTGATCAGAGCATTTTGTCACCATGAGACAGAAAGTTAAAATTGGGAAAATGTGAGTAAAGAAATGATTTGAGGTGCAGCTGGAGAAAAGAGCAGTGACAGAGGTGTCGTCTATTTTCATGTAGCTGCTCTTTTCCTCTTTTTGTTCGCTCTCAAACGCACAAAAACAAACTCTTCAGCTGCAGGAAAAATCTTCAGTGGACCAGCTCGGCATCTCTAATGGAGAAAGAGGCTCCTGACTAGATGTTATGACCTCTCTTCCTTTTTATATTTCCTTTTCTCTGCCAAATACTGACGATGAAAGGAGGACCCACTGGGGCTCAAACCTTGGACCACTTTTTAAAATTGGTTAAATTCAGTTGACAGTAACTTTCTCATGTACCAGATAAAAGAAACTATCAATGTGTGATCCATATGCTCAAAGCCACGACTGTACACTCTGTTACAGAGTTTGAATGAAAGTCTTTATACGTTAATGGATGGTATCAAGAAGCGTATCACTGCATCACTTTCTCGACATTTCCCTTCTCCTATTTCTCTGCTTGTTTTTTTCACTTCAGGTGCTCCGCCATCTCCCCCTGTCACTTTGTGCAGAGAACACACCTGTGAATAATTCATGAGGAGCAGCACATACGATTACACTGGTTAAAAAGTAATGAGGTACTGCCATAATAAAAGGTCGTCTTGCGTTGTTTTACCGAGTGTATCTCACACACCTATGTTGTTGCTGGCCCCGAGTTCACATGAAAGCACATCCTTGTCGCCCCTGACAGAGCTCAGCGTTAAGAGAGAGAAAACAAGAAAACAAAACCACAGCCTGTGGAGCAGGTGGTTCGAAAACAGGCACCACAGAAGCCCCCCCAACTCCCCACCAGCACAGCGGCATGATCCAACCCAGGCTATGAGCTGTCACTGGGGGCTTTTCATGTCTCTGCTTGGGAAAGATCAGTAGACTCCCTGTCTGAGCTTGGAGCCCTTTGATAATCGATGGAGCTTACAGTGGTGCTTTGTAACGACAGCGACCGTTCACGGCCCAATCAAACTGCACCGCTGTCCTCTCTTGTTTGTTCCCAGGATTGTGCAGGCTATTTCCTGTTTGACTTAAAATGAGGCCTTGTGTTTTATGAGCATGTCAGTGTTGACAGCGAGGAGATACGTCGGCATTACAAAGATCCTCCTTTTTGAATTGCAGTACAATATCAGCACAGCTTGGCATTGTTTTCTGTGTAGTTAGAACAGATTTACAAGGCTGACAGTTTTACATAACGGGTACTCACACTGTGTGACACACTTTGATGCAATGAATCAACTTCATCACACAAAGAAACATTAACGTGCCATTGGCCATCCTCCATCATTTTTCAGATACTTAGCATTAGCATTACAAGTGTTCAAGTAAGACAAATGCGACATGAGTTGTAATGATCAGCCTTAAAGTGCGCCCAAAATGCATGGCTAGATTAGTACAAAGTAATTAAAAGTCAGTAAAGCAACACTCAAGCCCAAAAGGTATCAAACACTGTCACTTTGCAGACTTGAAAGTGGGTTGTAATCTCATCGATGGGGATCAGCAGCTGTGGTAAGCATGATTACGCTAAATATTTCACTGTAAAAAACCTACAAAATGTCTTTATAAACTTCTCAAACTACTTCTGCAGCACAATTCACACCACAACTTGTATCTTTAAGCTCAGAACAAGTTTTTACTTTCACCAAAAAAGTGGCAAAATACACAACTATGTCACATTATTGCCCTTCCCAATGATCCGAGGCTCCATCATAAGGAGTGTATTCAGCATATTCTGGTGAAAGGACAATTATGTAGAAAAACTAGGCATTCAGATGGGCAGCAGAGAGATGGACTATGCCACAAGGGGTTGTTTGAGGAGTTTCTATGCTGGTGTTGATACCTTTTTTCCACTGTGGAAATGAGAAACCATTACAATCCAATGTAAATCGACTGAACTCAAGTTGAACAAACTGCTGTTCTCCAACAATGAGGACACTTTCGACAACCACTGTTTAAGCCTACAGAGAGAGAGAGAGAGGGTGTGTTTGACAATACATTTTGGAGGAGTGTCTCTTTAATAACCTAAGAGGCCTTGTGTTAATGAGATTGACTGATTGGCTGTGCCACCAGGCGAGTGTGCAGAAAAACAAAAGAAAAGATAAACACGATGATTTCAAAGATGTTGATTAAAAAAATGTCAGAAACAGCCCCCCGTCGTAATCTCAGGTATTCTCCAATCTATTTCTGTCCCACAAATACATTATTTAGTGGTTGTGAATCTAATTAAGTATTGAACATGCACAGATGGTGCTCTTGACCTTCTGTGAGTGCAGTATGTTGTATGTATATGCTGCAACAACTGACACACATGTCTCTGATTGCATGTGAAAATACTTGGATGTATCTACGTGTTCCTGTATAGACTTGAAGAATGGCATTCATTCTGAATGGCAAGGACATACTGTTATGTACGTATTTATGTTTTCTGTGTATGAATGTACATTCCTGTTTGTAATTATAGTATGATTCATACACGGACATATAAAGAGAACCTGTTCATTTGCTGTCCAAATCAGTTAGTTAGAGATGTTAATAAGCCATCATGCAGGCGACATTGTGACATTTCCACTGCCTGCTCTGTGTGCATCATGCACATGAGTTTATGAATGTGTGTGTGTGTGTGTGTGTGTGTGTGTGTGTGTGTGTGTGTCTTCCCTAGAGCTTTTCAGTACCCACTGCACAGGACAAACAGTACAATGACACAAATAACGTGGTGAGACCAAACTAGTGGATGAAAGAGAACAGATTGATTGAATAGGAGATATATAAAGAGCCCATGTAGTGGAGGCACACAGCGTTCACAGCGGGCTCATGCTCCCCAAGGTTGTTTTAATATTTTCGAGCCACTTGCTTCTGTAAAGTAGAGCTATATGGATTTATAAGTACACATGTATTGTGTACATGCATGTCTGTGTGTGTTTGTATACAGTATACAGAGTTTGTGAGTCACTGATGTGTTTTATTTGGTATATTCTTGGTCATGTAATGTGTTCCCATTCAATGTCCATATCTTTCTTCCTGTCTTTCTCTGTCTCTTGTTATCCCCTTCATCCCTCATTCATAGGTGGATGTCACCAGCTGTGAATAAACTGTGTAACACTGGAGACACTGGGAGCGCACGTTTAGTTGCTTAGTTAAATCTTCAAATGCATTCTCTACTTTTTACACTTGTAATGTTTGGCCTTGTTCACATTATGCACACTTGAAGGCAACACTTTCTGCCTGCCGCCATCTCCTACCTCTTTTATTGCCATCCATCACTCTCCCTGTCTGCCTCAGCCTCCACTCTTCTCATTTAATGTCTGCTGTGGGCTGACCAGATCAATAGTGTAAGACAAACATGCACAGACATAAACACCTAAACACATACACACATGCACACCGATGTGCACACAGGGAAAAGAACAAACCACACACACATTAAAAGGAAATATCTGGGCCCTTCAACTATAATCAAAGGGGCTGTTACTGTAGGGATGACATTTTTTTTTCTCACCGATGTTTGATACAATTACGGTACCTGAAAAATAGACGGATATGGGGGAAAAGTGACTAGAATTAGCCAACCAGCTGGCAACATCCAGAGAGTGCAGGGCATGATTACCATCCTGTGAATGTGCATCACCGGAGTGGAGCTGAGGTGAAATGACTTGTGTCAGGTTTGCAGGACCACTAGTGGCTGATGGCCTCGTCACACACAGCCCAGAGCGGCCTATGTGCAAATCATGCTCCCCCGCTTGTGTAAAAAACCTGATTATGACTTTTTAGCTTTTCAGATTTTCCCTGCCCCTCGCTCGGCGGCGGATGCGTCCAGTCACAGTTACTCAATGCCGGCCTCTGCACGATTAAGCACCATCTCACTCCAAGCATGACCGATTCTTCTGCTCCCCTCTCACAAACTCGTCGCTCGCCGGCGAGGTCAGGACACAGACGAGCCGAGTACTTCATTCCTTACGCTTCTGTCGGTTAAATCAGGTCGGATGAGTGTCATCCTCCCCTCCTCTTTAAGAGCATGGTAATCTGATTCTTTCTACTCATGCCTCTATTCACTCTATTCTCCTCTGCCTACAACTCTCTTGGTTTATCCCCCTACTATGTCTTTATGTCTTCATCACGGTTGTGTTATGATTGAATTATGGCCTCTGGAGTGGCTCGAAAGGCCTTTGTGGGGCTGCTGTGCTGTCACCAACAGACCTACATCTCCCCTCCATGCTGCCCAGGCCGCTCTCTCTGCCACCTCGGATCACAAGGGAAGAATGAAAAGAAGGACAAGAGAAAAGAAAACAAACACTGACCTCATGGCAGCTTCTTTGCCTGCAACATATATATGTGTGTGCTTAAATCTATGAGATGTGGCAGGAAGGAAGAAGTGGTCTGGTTGTTGTTATCAGGAATGTAAAACAGTAGGGCAATGTCCTTTTTTCAGTGCTGACCTTTCGCTCCTTCTCTGTCTCTTTTTGTCTTACTTGCCACCAAGCTTGACTTTGGCTAATATTTAAACGACGCATAGCTGCATTACAAGTTCTCAAAATCCTTCTAATTCTGTTCACTCAATTAGATGGTCGAGATTAACACATGGAGTAATTTCCTGACATCTGTTGCCTTTGCTCAAACTGTAAAAGTAGTAGTACTTTACATTGCTTGCATACATATTCTCTGTGATACATACAAAGCACAGACAAAAAGAGATTCATATGCAGAAATGCACAGATAGACGTACGCAGCAGTACATTGAGGCGGAGATAGTGTGAGGGGGGTAGGGAGGCAGAGGGTATCCAAACAGGCTGGTTAGAAACACGCTGTTATAATTAGGCCTGACAGTCTCCTCTCAGAACATGAATAAAAAGCGTGGAGCCCCAGACCTGGACCCATGCATGATGGTTTAGTGCAAGGGAAACAAAAGTATGGCTCACACTTCAGAGACGTGTAATTAATGCACAGATTAAGGCATTGATAGTGCAGAGGGCTGATAAAAGGTGTGTGTAAAAATGTGTGTATGCAAAAGAAGTAATGACTGAGGGTGCCAATAATACAGTGCAGCATATTTTGAGTTTGTACATAAGGAAAAAAAACAACTCCATTCTCTATTTTCTCTATTGATTCCTCCACTTTATAAGCTCTGACGGCAACACAGTATTTGCTCTATTTTCCAAGCTTTCAGAAAAGAAGCAACTTATTTTTCTCTCTTGAATTGCAAGGATTGCGGAGTCGTGGCCTTTGATTTTCATCACACTTTATCAGGTTGACCAGAGGGTCCTTGTGTGACTTACCTTTACCACACTTGCTTTGTCTCTCCCTCACTACCGTGGCTCTCAGAATAGTCATATGCTCGTTTCCAAGGCAACCAACCAGGACCTGTGTCCAGGGAGGGTTGACAGACGTTGAATGGAAAAACATGAAACAGTGGCTGCTCTCACAAAACACCAATACCTTTTATTAAAATGTTGCAACATTGCCTTTGTGTGATATAAAGATTAGTTAGCAAAAGTGACACAAATGCAAACTTGTTAATCCAGGATCTATTCTTATTCAGGCCTTACAAACATGCCGGGTGTAATATTTTCCCTCGCCAAATGGATGAAGCAAACTAGATTTTTCGGGATAGTCTGCAGCCCCCCTAGAGAAAAAGAGACTTAATTTTCTTTTCCCCCAAGTCACTACACCAAGTACGCCCCATTAATGTAAAGAGAGAAATTAGAGGCTTACAAGAAGTGAAAAAGAAAACGAAAACTCAGTGGGCCAGCACTAAGAGAGAACACTGCCATCAGTTGTCTAATTAATCTGTTGGCTCGGTGATGTCCAGGGAACGGAGGGAAGGACGAGGAGCTGCAGCGACAGCAAGAGACAAGAAGAACAATAGGAATCTCAGTCTCACACTTCTTCACTGGGGTGTTGTATTATCCTGTTATTTTTGAGCAGCAGAAGGAGACAATTAATAGCAGGGCGCTCAGTGTAAAGCGCTTCAAGGGTCAGAGATATTTTGAATTATTTTGTGTTCATTCCCACAAGGGTGACAGTACACTTGTGCCTTAAATCTATATAGTTAAAATTGCCACTTAATATTACATGGCTTGGTGTGTAGACCATCAAACAGACATGTCAATCTGAGCTAAGATTAAATCTTTTGGGCTGCCCCTCAAAGAAATGCTGTTACTCTCCAAAAGGGGATGCTGTTTCCTGTCTTCTCTCGTAGGGTGAACTATGTGATTGGGCCGCTCAGTTACAGAGAGAGAGAGAGCACTGGAGCTGGCAGGCCTTAGGCCAAGTGACCCTCCCAAATGTATCCCAGCATCCCAGCTGACACCAGCCCCCAAAGGACAATGTGATTCATGCCTCGATTTCTGTTCTTTTCTTCTACTCATCCCATTAAATTGGACATTATATCGGGAGAATAGTAGTGTGAATAGCCTGCTATAGTGCCAGTGCAGGTGCAGGGTTTGGTATTCATCTAATGAGCACACCTCTTTTTAGTTCTCCTAAAATGGCTGCAGACAAAAATGGAAAGTTCAGTGTTGATTTGCTGCTGCGATATGCTCAACTATTTAGACCTACATAAAACATAATTTGCTATAAAGACCAAAACAGTGACAACATTTGGCGCTGTGTTATCAGAGCAGCATTACTCACCGTAAATTGAAGCTTTGGCTGAATTTCATTTTGTGAAGCATCTTCCTGTTTTAAAGATAATAATAATAATAATGTTAAGATCATGTTTAGGACAACCAGGGAAACCCATGAGATCTACAGTGAGTGAGGTCAAAGCTGGTGCACTTTAGTCTGCGATTAAGCCGCTGCTGGCGGCTCATTTGCTCTGCTGTTGTTGAACGACAACTGATAGCTAATATCCAATCAGATTTCATTTGCAGGGGATGTTTTCATTATGCCTGGAACATCAGTCAATATGTCTGGCCTGGCTTCAGTTCCGGAAGATAAGAGTTTTGATGCAGACCCAGGTTGAGCGTTCAGTCCTCTGAACTCAGAACTAGAGACGATCCACAGGACTGACCAGGAGTCAGTGCAAAGACTTGCTCAGACAGATACTCTTACAGATCTTTAAAGAACACTTTCCCCCATCTCACAAATAATTAGACTCAGTTTTATTTGATTGCCAAGTCATATTTACTTTTACTTGAACAAATGAAACAATGGAGCCACTGTGGAGTGAGAAGGTGATAGAAAATTCTCCTGTAATTTTTCTCACACTGAAGTTTATTCCCTGTGAATTTTTTTTCTTAAGGCACAAGAGTCTGACATCAAGGACAGACAGACCATGTTTTTCTTTTGACAATATGGTCCCTGGTTTTCTTTTTTTCATCCAAATCAAAAAGCAAAAAAAGCTGATACGTCCGCTACCTATCCATCAATTAATAAAAACCAAACAGAAAAGATAAAATTGTGAGCGAGAAAAAGAAGCTGCTCTAAAAAGGCGTTGTGTTCTCAAAATCAGGTCTTGTACGGTAGATTAGGAAGTCAGAGTCCTTCAGTTTTCTTAGAGTAACCCTGCATTTCCCTGTGATGAAGTTTTAAAGATCTGAAGACCATCAAGAGACACATTGAAGAGAAGTGCCTTCAGTTTTTATTCATGTTCCTTCCCCTTTCTTATTCAAGTGATCTGCAGCTTCAGAGAGAGGAGGGTGAGGGAACGAGACAGAGAGAGAGGGCGAGAAAGAGAAGTGTTTTCCAATAGAAATGAGGCAAGTCGAAGTACTGTAGACTCTTCAGTCGGGCTGAGGCTGTCACTGCTTAGTTCAAAACATTCTGCCATGCAAAACAGCCCGAAACCTGTTATACGACTTAACTTTGAACATCAGGGAAACTTATTCCCAAGCAGGTCAGACTCTTTAAAACTTTGAGAAATTTAAAAATCCTGTTCAAAGAATCAATTAAGGGCCGCCAAATTGTCGTGTTGGTCCACGATTTAGTTTGCCGTTTTATTTTATTTTATATTATATTTATTCTTTGTCAATGAATATCATGTCTCACTTATTGGCAAGCAACAAGGAGTGAATTTGTCATAACCGCAAACATGCACTGTAAACACACACACACACACACACACACACACACACACACACGCACATGGTTCTCATATTCTGGAGGACAGCTGCAAGGGTGTGGAAGCCTTGGGAAAATGGATCATGGAATCAGGCCAATCAACTTCCTCCGTAGCCAGCACCTGTTTGTATGTATCTGGTGCTGACAATTTCACAATAAGAAGTGATTATGTAAATATACAGAGATTAATACACACATTCTGTAGTAAACACAATAGATTACTGTCACAAACACATCTTTCTATATATATATATATATATATATATATATATATATATATATATAATTTTATTTAAGTTATGCAGTAGAGTAAGTATATATGACTTTCTGCTTGCATGTTTGTCACTGAGGTTTATTCAACAGAGATTATGCAAATTTGAGTCTATTACACATCCTGCCCTAATTCACTAAACCCTGTTATAATTAAGACACACATCCACCATGGAGAAAACCACACACACACACACACACACACACACACACACACACACACACACACACACACACACACACACACACACACACACACACACACACACACACACACACACACACACACACACACACACACACACACAAAACAAAACAAAACAAAACAACAAAGTGTTACCTTGAAATATTCTCTCGACCACAAAGAAAGACGAAGAGATGCTGAGATGATGACAGTTAATACGCCTTGATGTTTTTGTCACTCAGAAAACTGTGTGTGCGCACACATGTTAGTGTGTGTCATCAGAGAGGCTGCTCACGTGTGTGCATGTGTGTGTGAGCCGAGGGGGGGTAGAAGATATTCTCTGAAGCGGCCCAGGCAGGCATCAGCACTCAATCATCCCAGATCTGCCAGACGACACCAGCAGAGAAAACACATTACCCATGTCGTGTCGCCTCGTCTTCTTCTGTTGTCTTCTCTTTATTATATTTAGGGCTGCCTTGCCTCAGGGTCAGGTGACAATCTGCATTCTCTTTCTACAAGTTTTCTCAAAACTGTCTGGAGTTTTTTTTTTTTTTATTGTTATTTTTTTTTTTGTATTTCATTTTTCAACATTTTTTTTCTACCTCTCTGTTAAAGGGGAGCTGTTGATGGTTTTTAATCCCTACATGAGTCCCTTTGCAGATGACTCTGCTGGCATGGTGTCAGAAAGAAACTAACAGAGAACAGCACTATGCATTAGACAAAAGATGAATACCCTCAGAAGGGAGGGAGGGAATAGAGAGAAGAGGCAAGGAGCCCATTTGAAGTGCCTGTCTAAGTTTTAGTAAAAAAAAATGAGTTCTTTATAACGGCATATAAATATATAAATGAAACACTTAAAGACATTATCAGGCACTTTCATTCCCTCTGCCTTTTGTGTGCTGGTTGAGGTGGGAAACAGAAGGGAAGTAAACACATCTGCATATCTGAGTCATTGGTTCCAAGGGAGCTGTTATGGGCTGTCTCTGCAAATCTCTTCTCTGTGTTGCTTACAGCCCACCAGCAACAAAACCAACCCCCTACGCCGCTGATGCCGGGTCGGATATTTCAACAGTCTTCTTACTGATGTGGTTAGATTTGAGGGTAGCAAATCTGATTTGAGATTTCAAATGGCTGTGCACCCTTTTAGTTTATCTTTTCCAGGTTTGAACACATGTGCCCATGGTCCACAGCAGAGGAAGGCGTGTGTCACTGTTGTTTAGTGTCCAGTTGACGGTAAGTTGGCACAGTCGGTGTAACAGAGTGGGCCAAGACCGGTCAGGCCCTCTGTCTCCACGGCAGCCATCACCTGGACAACCAAGCGTGCCAAGCCTGTGGCCACATCTGAGGGATCAGAGTTACGCTATCAACTGGCAGCAAGTACAAGGCTGGGGACGTTTTCTCTCTCAACCTTCTTCATCGCTTTTCATACAAACCGCTCACACAAATATGATTACGGCCCACAAGGTGCGCAAAATTCTTCCCACTTTGCCCATCCAGTAAGTACTCTATGGTCATTTTGAAATAAACCCCGGCAGACTGAAAAAGGTTCTGCAGAATATTTCCCCAAACATCCAGCTTTGTTGCTCAGTAATGGTCACACTGTATCTCGTATTATTAGAATAGGTACAGTGTAGTTAAAAATACTTACAGTTAAAAGTTCTTGTTTTGTTCCTCCCAAACGCCAGATTGTTGTTCAGTAGTTCATACTTTTTCCCTGTAATATTAAAATAGGTACCCATTCAGGCTGTTCCCATGAACCATTTATGCATATAGCTATGAAAAGTAATGCACTGTAATTTGTATTCCACGTATTTATTACTGTAAGCCCCACATTGACTGCTGGTGTAAGTCAGCAACCACTAGTACTAATAATGACAGTAGCACCTACTAAAAGACCACAACAATCCATAAAGAGGATGTCGGGGTGATTGATATGTCCCAAAACTCAGGACCTTCAAGCAGGGGAGTGGTGTTTGTTCACCTGAGAAATGGGTGTTTATGTCCCAGATGTAATATTTAAGGTGGTGTTTTAATCCAAATCGCATTTCATGTCATTTTATTGCCTAAACTTAACTGTCTTGACCGCTGTCACGAGCGTCACCCTGCGCTGACCGGTAGCCACATCACAGTCACCTTTTGGGGTCGTAATACACAGTGGCGCAAAAAGTGGGTATGCGCTATAAGCGGCGCACAGGGGTGCCGCCCCATGGGTGGCGCCAAAGCGACAGTAAAGCTGAGCGAGTATAATTATTTATAATTATGGTAGGCCTACAGTGGCTGATATACTTTAAAATAAACCTTTATTATTTAAACCCCATACATGATGATGTCCAGCACACTTATTTTTTTGTTGTTGTTTTTGTTTTTTTTTGGGGGGGGGGTGCGCCAAAATTGTTGCTGCATACCCCTCTGACACTGGGTAGTTGCGCCCCTGGTAATACAACATGAGGGGAGACATTCAAGGCTTCATTCGAAAGCCTCAATAGAAGCTTTGAATGTAATAAGTTGAGATCTGATACAGCCTTTACCATTAGTACAAAAGATGACACCGTATATTGGGGCCGTAATCTAAGACGTTACTGCAAATATACTGCATATGCAGTTAAACACAAAAAGGTACAAAAACTACCCTCTGATTGATTAATCCCATCACCGTTCAACACTTTGTACTCCGTTATGTGTTTCTATGGCCATGCCTGGATGTCTTCTAACCTTGAGCTGCTTTCCTATACTGTTTCTCTTGTTCACGGTTTGTACGTACGTTTGTGTGTTTATTCCTTGTGGTCAGTGAGAGGTCTCTTTCAGTATGGCTGTCACCCCCAAGACCAGGCTCATACAACAGGAATAATGAGCAACTGTTCTGGCTCTGTCGCAGCAAACCAAACAAGGTTTACAAAGGAGAAGGACTCCAGGGGTCAAGGCTGAGCTCTGGCTCTCTCTCCCTGTCTCACAAAAGACACACGCATGCACACACGCACACACGCATGCACACACGCACACACACTTATTTATGACTTGCGTATGTCCCCAGTGTGTATGGGGTCACCATGGTAACATTGTCTACTGCAGCAAATGGCTAGGATGTTGATGTGATGGGTTCCCGACCAAAGTTTATTGATCCACAAGATTTGGTGCCTGTTTCAAAGAAAAATCTTGTTCTGCGTTGTTAAGACGATCAATAAGAAGAAATCTCTGGAAACTTGATGCATTTATACTCTTGAGATATTCACAGTTTATGGGCTGTGTTTATGTGTTTATTTCTAGCCTGTTGTATGTTCCAGTAGATCATTCTGAGTCTAAATGCTTTGGTGTGCTGGGTGTGCATGTGGGTATGTGTATATATGTGTGTGTGTGTGTGTGTGTGTGTGTGTGTGTGTGTGTGTGTGTGTGCGTGTTCCATGGGTACTTCCTGTGGTTGTGTCTATGCAGCAGAGATGATTCATGACTTTCGCTGTTGGTTCAGAAAGAGAAAAGTCACATCACAAATTTGTCTCTTTCCAACACTATGCAACTATAGATTCTCTCACACACACACACACACACACAAACACACACACACACACACACACACACACACACACACACACACACACACACACACACACACTGGTGCTGTTATGTTACAGTGTTCCAACTCCCACACAAACAGACAAAAATATGGGCATTTTCAATTATGCTTTTTGCCGTAACTGACACAAATGAACCAAAAATATCTTTAACATGCGCTCATTTCTCACTTCCTCTGACTAGCAGCTTATGATTGTGATTATAAATATCATAATCACATAACAGTAGGCAAGATTTACTCAGTGGTGGCTTTTAAATTAACTTAAAAAAAGAGCAATTAATGTAACAGATTACTTTTAGAAATCTGTCTCTTAATTCAATGCTCCGCTGTGCTTTATCCGGAACCGCTGCAGCACATTTGTGAGTATACTACAAAGGATAAAGTCATTTTTTCTGTGTTCTGCCGTGCACTGTTAGCAAAGATCATGGAAAACAATAGCCCACGGGAAGTGAGAGCAGCTACAAAGCACGAGAGCACAAGAGCGTAAGAATATAAAAAAGAAAAAAAAGAATCTATATAGTGTGTGTGAGTATGCTTGTTGAAATAGACTTGTGTGTCGAACATGTTGTGCACAGAAATAATTCCAGTTAGTCAAAGCAACAGCAGTAATAAAAGCAGTCTATTGCTCACCTTATCACCACTGCCTATAGTGTTATCTTAAAGGGGAAAGTCCGCACACAGGAAACTTTACAGTTTACTTACAGTATCCAATTACAGTTCAGTCAACAATTTTTCCTTTTTAAAATGAAGCCACAACTTCCTCATTGCTGATTTTCCACGCCTCTGTTGCTCTCTTTTTCTTTTTTCCGAACGTTTTCGTCACTGGGTTGTGGTTTTCTCACTACTCACAGTGCACAGGAAGTGTGTTGTGGCAAAACAGGTCCCTGTCACTGTTTCCACTCCTCACTGAGGACCACAGAGCTAAATTTAACACCAATAACAAGATCACAGATGCCCAAAATACTCACTTCCACATACGTAGAGGTTGAATTTAACTACTCTGAGCTATTTATACTTAACCATGTTAATATACTTATGTCTGTGCTGAGGTTAAGTTTGCTGTGTGACACAGTCTGCCACAAAGGAAACAGACCAAGCCAATTAGCTAGATGTGGGGTTATAGAGGAGCTAGTCAAGTCAGGACAGAAAGCTTAACTGCCCATGATGATCACATGAATTAAGTCTGCTCAGAGAATAGACTGATTGGCACCAACATGTGTGTTAATCTGACACCTGCCTGAGAGCTGGCGCATAGTTTTGACGCAGATGTGGTCATCATCGATCAGTTTATTGGATTAGTCCCTTGCTTTAGCTAAAAGTGTACTCACTACAAACACAAGTGCTGACGTCTGTTTGTGTCACCAAAAATATTCATGAATGTGCATCATTACAGAGTTCAGATCAGTCCTCTTTACCAGTGTCAAATTTGAGGAACTGAAATGTCTGTCACCTCAAAACCTGTCACATGTTGGTGTAAAAATAGAACATGGGCTATTTTAATGGAATGTATGGTTTAAGAGCTTCATACCACAGAAAAAAGGAAAAGGGAAAAAGTTGTTTGCTATTTGTAGTAGGCAGTAAATGGAACATGCAAAAATGAAAGAGAAGGAGTGGAAAAAGAAATATGTGAAAGAAAAAATATCCAACAAGCTACAGGGAGAAAAAATGTGTTGAAGACCACGGATCAATCCCACTGAGACAAGACATGACTGAAGCCGTGTAACATTGTTGAACGCCTTCAGATCATGTCCGGGAATATATCTGTAAAAGACCGGCAGTATCAATATCAGCCCCTTTATCTGGAGCAGCTCCTCTCGCCACTCTGTCTTTGTGTCAAGGGTATTGTGGGGCCTCGACTGAACCCACCTCTGCGCTGCCAGCATATGCTCGGTATCAGTGCAGTCAAGATGAGAGGGGTTGAGAAAGAGGCCAGTGGACTTGGACCGCAGCCAGGGTTTAACTCTGGCTAAAGTTACGCACTGCTCACTGTGACTGGCTCCGCTAACTCAGTCTGGCTGGGAGCAGAAGCCAATAGCGGGACAATTACCCCGGGCACTGCCGAGTAACGTTGGCCAAAGTCTGGTCTGTGTCCATGTGGATGTAAGTTCAGCCACACACACACACACACACACACACACACACACACACACACACACACACACACACACACACACACACACACACACACACACACACACACACAGTACAGAATTGCTGATTGGTACAAATCGGAGAATCTGTTTTAACCCCTTCAGCTTTTCTCACTTTGTTTCCCCTTAATTGTTTTTTAAGATAGTAAAAGTCATCTTATGCCATACTGTCTGACACTATCACATATACATTTTATATTCTGTATCAGCTTGTTTTTCATTGAAGCAATGTTGACACTGAGTGAATTAACCCATTTTTTTCAGTTTGCACCATTCTATCAAATGGAAAATTTGCAACACATATTGCTCATGATTTTTTACACATTTTTATCTTTGCAAACTTTGGGATCAATAAAATCTGTGGGTTTGAAATATTTTTGGCAACACAAAACATTTGTAAAAGTTAAGCTTCTTTATACATGTATATTTATACATGTATATATTTAAAGTCCCTTGGAGGAATGACTGGCATGAACTTCAGTGGCGGGCCCAGCGCGTGTTATTTTGGTTACAGGGGTTAAAGAAAAGATGAACACGTAATCAGTGGCAGCAAAGCGTCAGTCTCCTAGTTTCTATTTCATTGTTTTTCTCTTTTTTCTCTGTAACTTCCTCCCTCCTACTCATTCTCTCTCATTTTTTCCCAGCTCTGTTTCTCCATCCCTAACTCGCACTATCCCTGTCCTTCTGCTAGTGTGGCTCTATAGATAGGCTGATGTAAGGTGGTGGGGCTTTGGAGAAAGCAGATTATCTCATTGTGTCACTAGTAGAAAATGAGCCAAAGGGCCTGCTACTATAAATAGGCAGATTTAGTCCACCCCCCTACTCAGAGCTCGGTAGGAGATCAGACTCGGGAGTGCAACTTTAAGGCCAGGGTCAGTGTGTTACTATGGCGACACAGCGTGTGTCAGGGGGTGAGGGTGTACATGAGATTGTGTGTGTGTGTGTGTGTGTGTGTGTGTGTGTGTGTGTCCCACCTCCCTGTTCTCTGGGCCTCTCCAGCAGCAGCAGCAGCAGCAGTAGTCAGCCTCCCAGCCCCTGTTAAGAGAGAGCATGTTGGGTAACAGCAGTCTGGAGTTCCCCTGGACTCGCTCCAGACCTCCTCTCCCTTCCCTCCTCTCCCTTCCCTCCTCTCCCTTCCCTCCTGCCTCTCTCCCACAGTCCTCCCCTCCTTCTCCCCTCTAACCCACCCGCTTCCCCTTTTCCTCACTGGTGTTCTCACCGAGGAGAGATGTGGGTTTATGCATTGTGTGTGTCTGTGTGTGTACATGTGGCTATTCACAACAGTCCATACAGTATAGCTGCTAGTTTATTTGTACTGTTCACAGCGGGTCATCTCCTTTTGACATTTTCAGTGTTTTCAACACCACCTTTCCTCTGAACACTGCTCTTGGGACCGTCTTTCCATTAACCCAAGTAGGCTCAATCTTCCTGTTAAACAGTTAAATTACGTATAACTGATTTAGAGTCAGTGTCAGCATCTTGACACATCCGCTCTGACTCATTTTCTCTAGTTCCCCATTCTGAAAATGAGAAATGAAGCCTGCTTTCAAAACAATTTGTGCCTATTTGTGGCTGAGACCAAGCCCAGTCAGAATACCATCATCAACACAATCACATCATCATAGCAACAAATGTTAGGCAATGGGTGATGAAACACATCAGCTCAAAGTGTGTCTCATGGGGGATTGTAAAGCTGGGCAGACTCTTTGAAAAATCTCTTAAAATAAATTTACAGTCATTTACAAGATTCAGGTACTGAGGAGGAAGTTACCTATTCCTTGTTTGAGCTGATTCAAAAGTTCACCTCAGAGTATTTAACATGCACATTTATGGTCAGATCCAGATTTGGTTCTTTTATTTTGTGCTTGTGAATTTTCACTCTAAAATGCTGAAGCATGAATCCTCTAACTGCCAGATCCCAAACACAGAAAAGTCAGAGATGGTATGACATCAGATATTGAGGAAAAAGTAGGTGTACAAATGTCAAAGATGTCAACAAGGCAGCACAATTACTGAGAGGGCCTGTTTTAGCATGTTTACCTGCACCCACTCCATTCAGTGTTTAGCCTCAGTGCCAGAGGAACAAGCTGCTGCACGCTTCTGCCACAAAAGCGCTCAACAGTAACTCACCTTGCCTTGCACCCAGCGCTGACAAAGCACAGCGTCACAGTTTCCGAAAAAACCTCTCTTTCCACTTTTGCATCACCGTGCATGCATACAAAAAACAGAAATGCAAGTGTATCTGTGTGAACTGGCAGGTCACACACACACACACACACACACACACACACACACCGGATCTTTGACAGCAGATTCAGTTTTATGGTTACATACAGCACATTAAAGGACTGTACAGACGATGGTATCACAAACACACATATTCTCTCCGAATTATTTGCCTTTAAAAAAAATTCCAATTATTGAAATTAACACGTGTGAAACTGAATTAATTGGTAGCTATTTAGAACAGACACAAAGTGCAAGAAACAAGAGGAAGATATAAGAATTAACTGAGCAAATATTTAGCTGTTAACTGTTAGCAAAGTCTAGCCCAAAAATATTTATGTACGATTATAAAGTAAAAAAGAAAACCGTTTATATGTGGTGATTTAAGACGGTCATCTGAGGGTAAAGCGGGAGAAGAAGAGTGTTTGTAGCCCCTCTTATTAAGTAGATAAGTAACTTAAATTGCATCAGTTTATTTGTCTGGCTGGCCTTAAACAAGACCACAGTCTAGGTTGTCTGAGCCACAGCCACTGAATAAGAACGAAACACACACAGCTTCCTCTTTCCACCCATCAGCCGCTCAGCCGAGCTCCTCTCTGTTTCTGTCTTTTTTCTTCCTTTCACTCTATCGTTTTCTCCGACTCAACCCTGGTGATATCACGGAGCAACGGATGTGATGTCACTTCCTGTTTGGTTTTCAGTCGCGCTGCCAGCGACTACAGAAGTAGCAGCTTGCTGACAGCTGCGAGTGGAGCTGGAATCATGCAAATAAACGGGGTCAAAGGTCAGAGCTCGCTGATTGTAAGTGTTTGTAAGCCCTTACAGCTGCTTTTTAGAGCCACATTAGAGTCACTGAACATTTTGTCTTTGTTGTTTGGTATGTGGCTCACCTAATGCTCATTTTCTGTGAGTGCACCGCTCTTATACAGGTGTCTCCAAATCAACTTCTCCAACAATACAGGTGCACAAATCACTGAAGGTGAACTTTTTGCATAGCACAACAAACAAGGCCACAGCTGGAGGACAATACTCATTACTGTATATATGTATATATATATATATATATATATATATATATATATATATATATATATTGTATTATCTATTCTGCCAAAAAGAGCAGCAGTTAGAAAACTGCAACTCCTTTTCCTCATCATCTGTTGCTAGTTGAGAGTCTCCTGGTGACAGACAGGCTGTGACACCCAGCCCTGGTAATAGAAGGCAATTATAAGCCATGGCGAGAGCTGTGGCAATGGGGAAAACTTTTATACAGCCCCCCTCCTGGGGCGCTGACATGCAGACACACTGAAATTAATTGCTACAAAACATCAGGCAAGCTTGACGCACACATGCGCACAGTCAAACTCCTGGAAAGGAGAAGAATGAAACAATACGCATCATGCGACGTTGCATTGATGCTCGTGAGGAGGAAGAAGAAGAAAGAAAAGGCAGGAAAGAGAAGCAGCGAAAAAAACAAGTATATCTCTTCCAACAAATCATGTTTTCATCTAAATAAAGAAGCCAAAGACAATAGACTTGGGTACCTTGGAGACCAGGAGGACTATTTCTCCATGGCAACCAGTGTGGTGTGTGACAATGCCGCAGTGCGAGGATTTGAACTGCTAAAGCTGTCTGGGAATGCAGAGATAGATGGGGAGAGAGAGAGAGACTCAGAGAGTGAGACCCACGGAGGGCTGTCTGTGTGCTAGTAATGAGAACACACTGTCACAATCCCACTGCGAGAAAAATGGAAGTTCATGACTTTTCAACTCGCATTATTTTCTTTAAGTCAATACAGAGAGAAATCTTAAATTATGACACTAAGTCTGTTTATGTTTCCAACAGTGCATATCCAAATATTCTCACACGTAAACATTTCTCTGGTGTTGCTATGGAGTTGTTCCCCTATTTGGCTATTAGAAAAAGCAGCACCATGTGGCCTTCAGAGGAGATTTATTTTAATTGTGTGGTGTATTGCGGCCAAGAGAATGTCAGGCTATATGCTGGGTGTGTGCCGTCAGCACACTTGTGGATACATGTACTCGGACATGATCGTGTGTGTGTGTGTGTGTGTGTGTATGTGTAAGTGTGTGTAAGTGAGTGTTTGTGTTCAATACGCCACATACACGCTGTGTTTGGATAGCAAGACAAACACAAATAATGGAACACATTAGTGTGCGTCTATGTAGCAACATGTGTGTGTATTTCTTGTTGAAAAGTGGGCGATAAAGCTTTTTACTTCCTGTTTTGATCACTCCTCCTCATACATGTTAATCCTGGATTTAATTGAGATTATTGTTCCATAATCTCGACTCTGGCAGCTGAAAAGGGGCGATATAGAAAAAAAACTTGAGGTAGACTGAGGACACTGGATGTCTTTCACAAACTGTACACTACTGCAAGTCTCAACGCTGTCCTCACCCATTTCTTCTTGTCAGCATCTCCCGACAACCATCAACATGCAATCTCCTTTGTGTGTCTTTATTTTTATTTGCAGTTTGCTTTATAGAAATTCATTACATTGTCTGCCGCCAGCGTAGGCAGAAAAATATTCCCTCGACTCAGCTGAACTCTCACCCTCCTTTAATGTAAACACTGCTCCTCAATCACGTTTCTCCCATTAAGGTAAATGCCTGCATTATGTACAAATCTAGTCTCCTTAATCCAGTTGCACCATTAACCTGCACACCCAGGTGCAGGTTAATTGAAGAGAGAAAAAGAGACTCTGACCGTGGTAATTTGAAATAGATAATGTAAAATTTAAAGCATTAGAGTAAATTAGATTACTTATAATTACTTATCACTTGAGGAAATACTACCCCATGTTGAGAAAGTCTTGAAGAAAACTTAGTTTTTCTCTCATGCCTCCACTGTAAACAAAGAATTCAAAAACTGAGAACATTCCTGATGAATTTAAGTAATAGGGGGCCACGTTTAACAACAGCAAAACTATATCAAAACATCTGTTAACAAACTCTCACAAAACCACTGCAGCATAATCCAAGTCTCATTTATCCATTTGTATCCCAAACACTCTCACTACTCGCTATGTACTCGTCCGACGAATCACTCCGAGTAATTAAGATACAAATGATCATTTTAGGGGGTGAAGTATTCCTTTAAGATGCTTTATTGTCTGGCTGCTGCAGAGTTTATATGTTGTTGAATCTTCAGTCCTAGTGACCCAAAGTGACATGTGGCCTCTGAGCCTCGACTCTTTAAGAAACCATTGTCCCATAAGCCAAATGCTTCTGACAGTTATTCATTTATTCATTCCTCCTCCTTCCATTCCTTGGAAGTTTTTTTTCCCTTTTTCCTATGAAGCGTACGGGTGTTGCCATAACTGTTGTTTGTCATCTTGTCTGTCTGCCTCGTCAGCCGTCATGCCTGTTGACATATGGCACTCAGAGTTAAATGATTATCGTATGATTGTAAAGGGTTGCAGGGCTTTCTGATGGAGACCTGTCTCCTCAGCCCTGTAGGCTATCCCACATCGGCAGTCTCAAGCTGGAGTAGAGGGGAGGGTTGGAGGGTGGGGGAGAGGAGGGAGAGGGGCTTACCTGAATCAACCTGTCGTACCTGCCCTGAGGCTCACCTGTCAGCAACCCAGCGACAGTCACTTTCTCTTTCACTCTATGTTTTAGTCACTTTCTGGCTCCACCTTTCCATCACTTCCTCTGCCTATGTATCTCTCCTTACCCATTTATCTCTCTGCTTCTCACCCTCTCCACTCCTTCACTTTACTTCAGCTCTGACACTACAAAACAAATAACTCTCACTGTGTGTGTGTGTGTGTGTGTGTGTGTGTGTGTGTGTGTGTGTGTGTCTTACCTGTTTATATAACACCAGGTTTAGACAGGTCATCCATTGAAAGACAGGGTTATTCAGGGCAAGCTTACCAAATTTTAAGTAGCTCAGGCTTTGTGTTTATAGCTCTTAGTTCAGAAAGTAAAAGATTAAAACCAAACTATCTTCCCTTTCCTGCCATTTTCTGAAAAAACATTACAGGCCAAGGAGTGAGCAAGGGTGATGGCTTGACTGTCTGATGCAATAATAAACCCATGCTGCTCTTCAACATAAACAGATGTGGACTGGCAAAACTCCATGTGACTGTGGACTAAAGCAAAGTTTAAAGTCCCGACAAAAATCTGAAGACTGTAGATAAACACAGGTCTGTGAGTTTGAGTGTTTTCTGTCTGCTCCGAGTACGTATGCACATGAGTCACACCCAAACGTGTTCGCTAAAGACAACAAACCAGTTGCTCTTCAGTCTGGACGCTGAGGCCACATCTTTCTGCCCCGCTCGCTCCTTTTTCTCCTCCTGTCTGTCTCTCTGTCCACATGAGGACGTCAGCGATGCGTAGAGGAGTTGGTTTTAGTCAGCTCAGTCAATCAGCCAATAAGGAGCTTTGTCCCAGTGCAACAAAGTGCAACATCCAGGCAGCTTTGAAGTAAACTTCAAACAAATCTGGCCTGTGCCGGATTTTCTACACTACAAAGTGACTGACAGCAGATGACTTAAGTAAGTACGATAACCACATCGTAAAACAAATACTGGATTACAAGTAAAAGTCTTGCATTTAAAATTGTACTGAAATAAAAGTACAGAAGTATTATTAGTTCTTAAAGTATCAAAAGAATAAGTACCTGTTCTGCAGAAAATGGCATCTTTATATCATATTATTACATTATTCATACTGTAATTACATCAGCAACATTTTACTCTTGTAGCTGTTGTAGTTTGAACTACTTTATATACAGTAAGGTAGTTTAGTTAAGTGGTTTCCAACCTAGGGTCTAGGGTTCGGGCCCCTCAAAAGGGTCACAAGAAAAATCTGAGGGGTCATGACACAACAAAAGTTCTGCTACACAAATCATTTGTTTTTTATGTAAAATCTTCATCTGAAAAGTAACTGCAGCTGTGAGATAAAGATAGTGGAGAAAAAAGGTACAACAATTTCCTCTGAAATGTGGTGAAGAAGAATAAAGTGGAATAAAATGGAAATACTCAAGTTAAGTACAAGTATCTCAAAATGCTACTTCAGTACAGTACTTGAGAAAATGAGCCAAATCTCTGCTCACGATCAATAACAGCACAACGGGTGCCATTACTTATCTAGGCTGGTAAAATTCAATAGCATTTTTAAATAGAATGTTTTATTGGCTTCAGTGATTATTGACTTGATCAGCTAAGCTAATGCACTGGCTTCTTAAACCCTAAACAATAACATAAAAAGGTCTTTACCACTGAAGATGCCATACACACAGCTGACATATATACATCGGTTCTGTCAACATGCTGGGGTCTTGCCACCCACGGATTATGGTATACACAGCTCAGACAAAGACAGAAAAGTGTTTTATGACAACCTTTAAATGTTAACCGTTGCTACTGTGACCGCTACATGGTGTGGGGAAGCCCCATCTTTGAGCGAGCTACCGGTGACTCATATAGGTAGCTGAAAGGTCAGAGGTCAGATCTTTTGTCACAAGCATCAAACAGGCCGGGGCCCAGTGAGTCACACATCCTCGGGGACGCGGTGGGGTGGGCTTTGTGCTGTGTTTGGTAATTGGGTCTCTGTTAGCTACCACCTTCAGGAGGCAACAACAGGCAAGATGAGCAGATAGAGCGGCTAATAGATGCCGGGGCCCTGTTTCTGTGTGATACAGTACACTAAATCCTATCCTGCTCCACAGCCTGGAGTAATACGACAGGGAGGGACGCCTGCAGTGACTCAAGTGCGAGCAGACCGTTTTTCAGACATCCTCCCCGTCCAGGGCCTAAAGCTTTAGTAGGTCAGCCCTCACAGTAAAAGAAAACTTGTTTCTTACCCACATAATCATACGCCACTAACACAAGGCCAGCAGCCACAGCAGCATTCCTGGCCTCCTCTGAACAGAGTAAAAAAATGTCTGGCTGCTTCAGCGCCGCAACAGGTGGTGTGCTGTAATCTTCTGCAATGTATTTTAATGGGCTGTCTTAGATTTCAATAAGTGAGCCAAAGTTTATGATGACTGGAGTCGAGGTGTCAAGTATTTATTTAAACAGACATACGGTAATGGATGTCCTCGTCGACGGTGGTTTCCAGAATCCCATCAGATCCATTTGGCTTTTCTTGCATGTCAATTAGTCCGGAGATTTTTTACAACCCCTTTACACTTCCAGTTTCCTCGACGTTTCCGACAGATTTTATCCCGCTCACGCCAGTTTGTCTTTTCCCAGGCGTATTTCACTCTGTGTGTAAAAGGTCAGCTCGCACACTCCTGCTTTAAAAACTTGGGGAAAAATGACATTTATCAAATAACCTCCTATCATGTTCTCTGCTCCTCTCCCCGTCACTCTAAGGCTATGGGCTAATATTCAGCCTGTCACTCTGTCCGAGACGATCAAGCCTCCGCTCTTCTACCATTTAATTATCAACTCTCCCTGTGTTTTATAGGCCCCAACACATCAATGCCAAATTAAATTTTTTATCATCTTAAAAATCCACCACTCTCTCTCCATCCCACTTGGGAAAATAAAACTATGATAGCTGCATTGCATTATGTGCTCCAAAATAACCAGGTCCTCTCTCTTTCTCTCTCTATTATTACATTATTCTTTCCTCCCCATCCTTTCTGCTACATTATGTAACATGCATGCAAGCTTTAGTTACTGCCATCGTCCACCCTCTAATCTTGGTCCATGCATCATAGGAGCACACTATGCTGATCACACCTGTATGCTAATGTGAAGGGATTGCACAACTGGTTGGTGTGGGTGGCCCGGGAGGAGAGGAGGTGCGACAGAGGAGCAGGAGTGTCTGTCTGTCTGCCTGCCTGTCTATCTGTCTTTGTCTCTGACTGACTGCATGCATTGGCTGCTGACAAATGCCAGCATAAAGCTTGGTATTTGCTCCCACGTACTTTACAGTATGTGGGTGTGAGGATTCTCTTTTGATCTCTCCATTTTCTATATTTTCTATCGCCCTCACCCTTCCTTCCCACCTTCTCAATCTCTTTTTCTCAACCTGCCTCCATATCCTCGAGATCTATACATCTCTATTTCTTCGCTTTCTCTCCCCTCTCCCTTTATTTTTATGTTCCAACTCCTCTTCTCTCGTCCACCTCCTCTCTCTTTTTGTTGGCTTGCCTACTGTATCTACTTCGTCGTTTTTTCTCCGTGGCAGATTGGGGCATGATTAAATATCAACCAGCGCTCGTGCTGGGTGTGTTTGTATGTGTGAAAAGGGGCGTGGTCTCTGCGTAGGTGAAAGGAGAGCCGGCTGGCAGAGCATTGGAGTTTCATCAGGCAAGGACTTCTCTGGCTGGTTTGTGTGGGCAGCAATGGGGAACACACTGAGGAGAATAAACCGGCTGACCCAAACACACACACACACACACACACACACACACACACACACACACACACACACACACACACACACACACACACACACACACACACACATGCAACAGTGCGCACATCTACATTTATACACACACACACACACACACACACACACACACAAATAATTTCTCCTTCCCCTGCCCTTACAGCATCTGGCTTCCACCCCCTCCATGCATCAGAGTGAAGGGAGGCCCAACCAGCCACTGTGAACTGTTTATCATCTTTATTACTTTATTACTTTTCCGACAGTTTTCCCTAACCTGATTTTATTACATTGTCATCAGATGATGAGTTCTCTCAACTGCTCTCTCTGCTCTTTCTTCTTTTCTTTGCCACAAATTTATCGACCTCAGTAACTGATGCATGAAAGCAGCAGTGGATGCAGACAGGAGTTCAGATTCGGCATCACCACCTCTTCACACAGTTACAGCCACTTTGTGCAGCTCACCATCATCATGTCCTGAGCTTCTGGCCTCGTTTCCTCAGGTCTGGAGACACAGTGGCATCTCCCTTGCTGAAAAACTAAATGTAAACTCAGGTTTTGGAGTCTGTGTGTGTGTGTGTGTGTGTGTGTGTGTGTGTGTGTGTGTGTGTGTGTGTGTGTGTGTGTGTGTGTGTGTGTGTGTGTGTGTGTGTGTGTGTGTGTGTGTGTGTGTGTGCGCGCGCAGTGGGAGCACCATTTCCCTCCTAAAATACAACATCGATGTGCAGTGCCACATACCATTAAAAGTGATTAGATTTGAGCGTTTATACCTATCTGACTGTATGAATAAACAACATTACACATTCTCCAGCTGCGCCATCTACTTCAGGCTTATTTGGGTTTTGTGAAGGAGCCTCTGCTCCAGATCACTGCATAATATATAACAGAATTTTGCTATCAGTCTAATGGGGGTAAACAGAGAGATTTGCCAGAGGCTGAATTGGAAACGTCTGGGAGAGAATGCAATTCAGTAAAGAAAAAACCAAAAACCTACTGCGTACCTGAATTATGTTTGGTTTCCATATCTATCTATCTATCTATCTATCTATCTATCTATCTATCTATCTATCTATCTATCTATCTATCTATATAATCTTTGCGGTGAAATGTCATTAGGGCACCAACCATTATGGATTGCAGCTGAACATGCTTTAAGAGCAATGCAATCAGTGTTTTGAGTCTAAATATAATATTTGAAGAACGGGGAGTCTCACCTGCGCTGCCCTCTCCAACGCATCAGCAGCATCTTTCTTCTTTTTCTCTGTTTCTGTCTCTCTCTCAGGCCACTTCAAAGTGTCCTGCCCACGATGTTTCCCAATGAGGTTGCTTGCATATAGATCCAGTCAGCAGCAAGGGAAACACATTGATTTCCCGTCAGCATCCACCGAGGAGTGCTGGAGCAGCCGGGGGAAACATCGGTATCCCGCAGGCGTCCTGGCAGCTGCGCGCAGCGTTGTTAATGCGGCCCATTAGGCCGCTGAGTGGCAGAGAGATTCCCCGAATATTGAGCCGGGGACACCCCTCAATTAGACAGATCGCCCCGCACCTCGTCAGCATCCGTGGCTATCTGTTCTCATTAATCAATGACACAGCCAAGAGAGATGCAAAGTTAATTTAGAGGAAGTTTGCTACCAGCCTGCAGAGTTTGCACAGTCTTATATTTTTTAAGCTCATTGCCTACAGAAATATACACTCACTTAGATCACACGTCAAAATCAATTCAACATGCGGGCTAATTATTCATAATCAATAAGCCTATAGATCCAGCCTATAGAAATGCACGGCAAGCTTCCAACCATTTAGGCTACACTGTGAAAATTATGTTCCAGCTTAAAACAAAAAAGGTAAATTTACTTTTTAACGTGGCCTATACTTAGATATTATTTTTTCGCTTGTATGTTTGAAAACGGAGGCCTATGTGTATAATAAATACACAGAGTTGCTGCGTTTGTGGTTAAAACATGTTTTCGTTCTTATTTATTGCTCAGCTGGCCCGCAGCCTTCAACTTCCAAACATTAACAAAATAAACGTAAAGCAGTTCGTCCGTTACACAAAGTGCTTCACGTGGAGTCTCATAGTTCAGCTGAAACTGTGCTTTAAAACAGAGAAGTAGGATTCTGCTGCTGACATTCGTTATTGTGAGCGCTGGACATGATTTGCACTCCAGCCTCTCATTCACTGCCAAGCAGCGATCAGCGCTGCCTCAGGAAGTTCCAAATAAGGACAGGGAAATGGAAACCCACCGGAATAGGTCCTTATGTAGTCACGACCTTATAAGGCACGGCGGAGCCGGGCTTTCCGGCAGCAGTGCAGCCTGCTGCACAGATGGGAAATCCAAATCAAATCTATGGGGCGACGAGAGAGCGAGAATTATGCTGCTGTCTCACGGAGCTGTTCTGCTATGAAGACACATTGATTCGGGACTGAGGAAGAGCGGCGTTGTCTTCACAATTTACTGCGATAGCTTAATATAAAGTCTCTCTTCTCTGCTTCCCCCCCAGGCCAGCGTCATGTGTCCTCCACTGCAGTGCCTAAATATGGGCTTCCTCCGCTCCATATATGGACATCTACGTCACGGCAAGAGGGTATAAAAGGAGCGGGGAAACCTTTCAGCTCAGAGAGAGCCCTGAGAGCCCACAAGAGCAACTGTTAGAGCAGAGATAGATAGACAAACACACAGAACTCCCTTCGAGTAATATCACAACAAAAGTACAAAGTCAATTCAAAACAACATCCATCCAAGAAGGTTAAAACCTGATTGGATAAGCCATTTTAATACATAGATACAAAATCAAGATTGATCTGTTGATTAATTTCGATGGATCTTAGGGAATGAGTATAAAGGACACTTTTGATTTTTTTCTGAAAAGACAAGTGGATCTTTACTCATCTCTGAGAGAAAAAGGAAAAACAACAGGACAACTGGAGAACAAGAGTCACGGAGCAAGACAGAAAACAACATCTTCCTCGACATCAGCAGAAGTGTGCAGCGCTCCCTAAGCTGGGCTAAGTGATTCCCTCCACCTGCGAGGCACCGCTCTGCCGGCGTGCATCCAGCCTCACTGCACTTATCACCAGCCACCAGCGCAGCTCCAGCACCAGCAGAGTATGGCTGCAGCCAAGACCGAGATGATCCTCCCAGCCCTGCAGATCTCAGAGCCTCTGAGCTTCCCTCACTCCCCCATGGATAACTACCCGAAGCTGGAGGAAGTGATGATGCTCAGCTCTGCAGGGACCCCCTTCCTCACCGCCTCAGCACCCGAAGGTGCAGGCTTTGGCTCCGGAGAGCCAGGAGAACAGTACGACCACCTTGCTGGAGGTAAGATCTGGAGATTTGCCTCTTTTGCCTCTGGTTTTCTGTGCTGCATGTAAAAGTGAACTAAAGATAATAGCACATCTGCTGAACTACACTAAACCAAGAAAAGAGTTAAGAGAAATAAACAGCTGCATAACTTTAATCAAGCCAATATTTATGTTTTGCTGTGTATAATTAATGTACATTATTAATTGATCATGTTACTACAGCTGACATATTTTAGTTACAAGTCTATATTAATTAGTTTCATCATGGCTTGTGGTGAGAAATGTTAATTAAAGTGGAATTGCATGCTACAAGTAAATTTGAATTTAAGCTGACTGGACACAATATATTAATATGTTAAATTCCACAAATCAACAGAAACCGCGAAATAAAAAATAAAAACAAACATCTGACTTAATATCAATTTATCGAATCCCTGTCGACTCTTGGAGGACTCAAACACTGCTCAGTCACTGCGTGCCTCTAGACACTCCTAAAGCTCAATTCAAATTGCATTCTTAAACCAGCTGAACTGCAGTTTCGGTAATCAATTGCCTCGGGCTCTGTGATGGGCTCCAAGAATGTGCACGTTCGTGCGTGTTTGTGTGCAAGACAGGAAGACAGAAAGAATGTAAGAAAGATCGAGAGTGTGAGCAGAGGAAAATGCAAGCACAGAAAGCTTGCACAGCAGCTCTTGTTGAGGTTTGGAAGAGACAGTTTTGGAGTTTAGGGGGAAAGAATTTAGCTGGAGGGGGTTTCTTTGCGTGGGCACCTGGCTGATCAGTCTCAGAAGAGAGGGGTGACACACTGTCCACCGCTCTGGCAGGATTCCCCCTCTCCCTCCCTCTGGATATTGACAGTTTGATTAATGTCTCCTCTTTCTCTGTGCTCCCTGCAGATACGTTACCTGATATCCCCTTCAACTGTGAGAAGTCAGTGGGAGAGCAGACCTACTCCACCCAGAGGCTGCCCCCCATCTCTTACACAGGCCGCTTCACCCTGGAGCCTGCCACCACCTGCAGCAATAGCCTCTGGGCGGAGCCCATCTTGGGCCTGTTCACTGGTCTGATGAGCAATATTGCACCCAGCTCTTCCTCTGCTGCCTCACAGACCACCTCGTCCTCCTCTTCATCCATCCCGTCCTCCACTTCTTCCTCTTCTACCTCCTCATCTCAGAGCCTCAGTTCCTCCATTCACCACAGCGAGCCTAACCCCATCTACTCAGCCGCCCCAACCTACTCCAGTCCCAACTCTGACATCTTTCCAGACCAGGGCCAGGTTTTTTCCAGCTCAGCTGGAACAGTGCAGTACCCTCCTCCGGCCTACCCTAACGGCAAGACCTGCAACACTAGCTTCCCTGTGCCCATGATTCCTGACTACCTCTTCCCTCAGCAGCAGGGAGAGATCAGCCTGGTGCCCCCTGACCAAAAGCCCTTCCAGAGTCAGTCAAGCCAGCCCTCCCTCACTCCTCTGTCCACCATCAAGGCCTTTGCCACCCAGACTGGTTCCCAGGACTTAAAGAGTGTCTACCAGTCCCAGCTGATTAAGCCCAGCCGCATGCGCAAGTACCCCACCCGGCCAAGCAAGACACCTCCTCACGAGAGGCCCTACGCTTGCCCTGTGGAGACCTGTGATCGACGCTTCTCCAGGTCTGATGAGCTGACACGTCACATTCGCATCCACACGGGCCAGAAACCCTTCCAGTGCCGCATCTGCATGCGCAACTTCAGCCGCAGTGACCACCTGACAACACACATCCGCACTCACACTGGAGAGAAGCCCTTCGCTTGCGAGATCTGCGGACGCAAGTTTGCCCGCAGTGATGAGAGGAAGAGGCACACAAAGATCCATCTACGGCAGAAGGACAAGAAGGCAGAGAAGGCAGGAGCAGTGGTGGTGACAGCAGCGCCGGTATCAGCAGCTTCGCCTGCCTCCAGCTACCCTTCTCCCATCACCTCTTACCCCTCTCCAGTGTCTTCTTACCCCTCTCCCGTCACCTCCTGCTACTCCTCTCCCGTCCACACTTCCTATCCATCTCCTTCCATCGCCACCACCTACCCATCAGTGTCCATGTCCATGTCCAGCCCCTTTCAGTCCCAGATGGCCTCCTCCTTTCCCTCCTCAGTGGCCTCCAACATCTACAGCTCCCCCATCCCTACCCCACTATCAGACATGCAGACCACTCTCTCCCCAAGGACAATCGAGATCTGCTAAGAAAGAGCAAAGACAAAAACTTTTTATAGTGTCTCCGCACCTCTCCTTCCTTAAGGCCCTTTGAGGGGAAAGAAATCAGCATCAAAAGACTTTGTTTTCCCCTCCAAAAAGCACTTTTTTGTCTGCTCCATGTGCAGTGTTTGGTGAATCTTGAGATTTACCTAGAGAGAGAAAAAGACACATGTCAAGGACTGGGCAAAGACAATAGAAGATGAAAAGGGATTTCTTTCTGTCTCTGTAAAACAAATGCAGGACTTCAAATGCATAAGGGACTCAATAGATAGAGCGTAGAAACCGGCACTGACAAGTCTCTACCATTAGGTACACAAAAACCTAGAGACAAACTGATTGCCAGCAGTTGTGGTGCTAAGGCACGTTCGTCCTTGCAGGCACTCATACAGTACAAAAGACATTGAATGATATACATCAGCTACCATATATGTATATTGTACACGTGCCATGTTTCGTTTTTATCATTCTTTGGTACCATTGATGTGAACAATTATTTGCATATTTGCATTGTATTATTTGAAGTGAGCAGGGCCATATTTTCTACATACTTTCTCTATTATGTAGTGATGATGCTGTGATACGTTTTGACATTGTTTGAAAAAAAGCACTTAAGTATTCAAGCATGAGTAAGAGTGATGTTTCTGTTTGTAAATATCATCCACTGGTACTATCTCTTTCTCTCTTTCTCACATGTGACATATCGCTCGGTTATATGGGAAAAATAGAGAAAAGGACAAAAAAAAAAAACATTTTCAAAAAAAAAACTAAACAAGACAAACGCTCCCGTTATTTGGTGCCTTTTTGTGAAGCCTTGCTGATGTTGTGACTCGACTGAGCGCGAGAGAGGGTGCACTGCATCTCGCCTTAAGGGTTGAGGGAATATTTTTGTTACAGAATGTAAGTCATACTCAGAGGGAGGAAAAGGGACGAGCTATGAGGGCACCGCTTCATTTCATTAGAATGTAAGCAAAAAAAGGAGAAAAACTATAAAGTATATTTTTGTAAAACTTATGTGTAAATATCCACATCTTCAAGAGCTGGAATGTTGAAGTTACCTACTGAGTAGGCATTGGGATTCTTTTGTATGTTATATACATGCAGTTCATTATTATTTTGTGGTTATCTTTATTTTGTATTTGTGTTTGTTAAAACAAGTGACTGTTTCTGGCTTCTAAACACATTGAATGCGCTTAACTGCCAATGGGATATTTGGTGTACAAGATATCCTCCCAGAAATGAAATATAAATAAAAATATGAATATATATGTATATTTGTTCTCATGCTTTATTATCCGACTTCTGTGCTTTCAAATATTTCCATTGGTGCGTCAAACCAATTTATAAACCCCTCGTTTCTTCACGTACATCCCTCATACATGAACAACATGTATGCCATCATCTTATATGTTAATTGTATGCAGATTATTACTGGATTATTATACCACAACTTCCCATCACAGTGAGCCACCGTTTCATTTAAGGAATATCTGCACAACATGATCTTATTGAAACTCTCCGTTTCAATCGCTGTTCTCCGATTGAACCCTGTATTAATGATAACACAGAAGCATGACTCCCATGCCTATGAACACTAACGATGAGGAATTCTTATCGGAATCCAACATGCTCTTGAAGATATTGAGCTGATCTTAATTTCCATTTCATTTTAGATTTTATGATACAAACTGGCCCTTAATGTTGAGTACACAGACTTCCAGAAATTTGATCTGCGTGCTATAAGAAAAAAAGAAAAAAGTTTTTAACCGACTGCTTAGACATGCACAGGGTGGCAGTGAAATCCATCACATGATAATTACCTTCTTTTCTGCAAATGTGCTTGGCGAGATGCTGTTACCCCGTAGTGAATGAGCTGTTACACACAATTGGGCAATATCTGTGCAGGTTAGGCTGAATTGTTGCACTGGTGCAGCTGAACAGACTGGCCCTGAAGGTTTAACCGTTTTTTTTTTGGGGGGGTTTTTCAAGCAAAATATAATAACAGCCTCTTCAAAGCGTCATTCATCTGCCACTATTCCCTAGGCAAGAAATTCTTGCTACATGTTTGAAAACAAAACAGCTTAGTTTTTATAGCCTACGTAGACAAGAACCCTCCTCAGGTTTTCTCTGGGAGCTTTGGAGTAATTTTGTGTTGTGAAATGCACTAACCAAAATACTCACAAATGCAAACACAGCTAAAATAGAAAGCAGGAAAACAAGTAGAAGAGAGTGATGAAGGGAAAAAGGAAAATAATTAAGATAATTGGTCTCCTGATCCCAAATTGACTTTCTAAATTGGGTCTGATGAGGTCTGTGTTTGTGTGCACATGTACTGTATGCATGAATGTGTGTGCAATATACACAGTGACTGTCTATAGACTCTGACTAATGTAGTTGTTTCCTGCTGTGTGTCTGCATGCTGCTGCGGTGATGTGTAAGTGTGTAATAGTGTGAAATTTGCAGTGTTGGCAGTCGCCGTTCTGCTCCGTGTGTCCTTGGTTAAAGCTCAGCATCCCCATGAAACAGAGCTACCTGGACACTGCCCTCTCATCTGCTGACAATTTGCAGGTGTGTGTGTGTGTGTGTGTGCTTGAGTAGCAATAGGTATAAACACACTCAAATGATAACGCGAAATGCAGCAACAAATACCAACGGAAGGTAACAATGGTCCATTTTCTTGGCGAGAATCTGCATCACTGCTATAATTGAATAAATAAATGTAATACATACAGGTAACAGGATATACTTTAACAAAACACAAATCAGCACTGTGGTTGATCTCTGAGTTAAGTCACACAGAACCACATTCAGCTCAAGCCTCCTTGTGTGGCTTAAAATCCTGAAATCTGTCATTTCCTGTCATTGTTTACAACATTATTTTGGTCCCTGGCTGCAAATCAAGAGCTATTCAGCAGCTTTTGCATCAAAACTTTCTCATACTGCCATGCTTTAAGGAGTCTTTTACGCTGTGTGAAAACCACAGACTGTGCTTCTCTCAGCCCTTTCTCATGTTAAGAGACAATATTTCAGCCAGTATTGTCACAGTCCATAACCACAATAAGACAAACGACCAATATCCCTCTAAGTATGAGGGAATTGTACAGCCCGTCATATCCTCTTGCTCTGATTCAAGGATTTACCTTGCATATCAAAGCTCACGCGCTGAGCCTGTTCTGTTAAGGGAGGTGCGCGAGGAGCACGAGAGGAGTTGGGAGTGCAGTTGCATTGTGGCTTCACTCTGTTGTAACCCACAACGGAGCCACCTCACACCCCCAATGGGCTTCCACTTCAAGAGCCCTGCCTTTGTTCAAAAATGTATTTGTTCTCTTATTCTTTTTGGGAACTGTGTAAAACAAAAAAGGACGAATGGCGAAAATAACTGTTCTTACTCCCTCAGCCCTCCAACCCCACCACACTACAACCTCTCTCCCTCTCTCTCCCCATCTGTCTCTACCTTGCTCTCCCTTTCTCCTAGTGCATATTTTTCTGGAGATGCTAATGATCTCCCCCCCTCTGTATTCTGATGCAAGGTCTGTCTACACTTTTCCCTTTCATCCACATACAAATGTGCTCTTATTGCCTCTTCGCCCTCGGGCCTTTTAAGATGCCTTTTTGAAATATGCCGTTTGATAAGCACATCATTGGCCAAGTCCCCGCAGTGATTAGAGATCTCTTTAATGTGAGCAAGTTAGAGAGTGAATGAGGGGCTCCGGGGCCGGCAGCTATCTGTTCTCCTCTGCCCTAACCCCTTGACATACTTGGACCACTGGGGAGAGACCAGCGTTAGGTAGGATGACCCAGAGCCCAGTTTAGCACTGGCCGTCCTCCATGCTTCATCTCCACATGGAGATTAGGCACAGGGGGAAAGACACTGGAGAATCACCTTCATAGAGACATGGTACTGCATGCTGGAAGGCTAGATTTTTGTATTTTATCACAAGGATATGACAGGAGGATAGCTCTCTAATGTCTTTTAAATATGCTCCATTGATCTAATGTTCAGAGCCTTGCATTGCCTCGCTGGGATGTTTTTTTTAATCTTGCCAATAGGGAACGCTGATACAGTCATCAGGTGCTTTCTCCTGCTTTACATCTTGCACTCGACACCTGTTGAGCCATTTGGGATAAGTAGGTTATATTTAAACTGCTTGATTTCCAGCTTCCTAACAGTTACATTTCAGGTAGATTGCAACATTTACATAGACGCGGCGTTCAGGAGATATGCTTGGCATATCCCAGTTTGAAACAAACATCAGTGAGAAAGTGTAAGTACGACAAACCTGGACAAAATGTAAATGCTGTAAATAAAATGAAGACCAACCTAAAACATCAGCTTTGCACATAAAATCACAAAAGCACATAAAAGATTATCAGTATGTCACAACTTCGCTCTTCCTTTTTGGGTTAAGATGCGTGTGATCTTTTGCATGTGTGTCAGCTGTGTAACTGTTCAAAACACAACAGATGTAAGAGCAGCGCAACTCACAAGCAGCTTTGAAATTATTTGTGGCACACAAAGGAGATTTTTGACATATCACTTCCACAATAATCTACAGGTGTCCTGGCAACTTTAGCTCTACTTAATAAGCCATGCTTGTTTGAAGTACATGGCTTTGAACAGACAACAAAACATTGCATGCTTAAGTACCTCCAAATATACCTCTTCAACTCAGCATCAAGCACACTACATCGTCACAAAAGGCACCTCGGTGGCTCTGAAATGCAAACAGGCCCTCGTAAGTCTTTATGTGTTAAGGCTAGTAAGTGGGCTCGAGTTGTTCTCTTTTCTGTTTGTGAGTCTGACTATCATAAACAATCCCTGAGCAGGTCTCTGAGCCTGGGTAAATAAATGCAGTCATGCCTCTCAGAGACTTTGTTTTTATCAGAGCGATGCATGTTCTGCAGCAGATGGCTTCCTACTGCAAATTAGAGGCTTCTGACGGCACCGTGCAAGACATCAATTCCTAAATAACAATATTTCAAATAAAAATAGAAATATATAAACATTATTGTAAATATACTATAATAGATATTTATAAATAGTAGTAGATTGGACATTACTGGGGACATTATTAGGAACATTGTTAGCGCCGTATTGTCCTAATTATGCAACAAAACTTGTCCTGCTTTTTTTCTCATGAATCTGCCTATTTCTATTGCACATGTAGCAGTAAGAGATGCATTTCAGGTTCACTGGTTTTGCTTGAACTGTAGTTCAAGAGTTCAGAACAACCACCCAGTTGTCACAACAGCCCAGATTCGAGGTGAGAGCTACAGTGCTGCGAGAATGTGTGTGTGTGTGTGTGTGTGTGTGTGTGTGTGTGTGTGTGTGTGTGTGTGTGTGTGTGTGTGTGTGTGTGTGTGTGTATGTGTGTGTCTGCAGGCTTTGTGACCAAATAGAACTCAAACTGAATTTACTATATATAGTTTGTAGGAATGCACCGATTGGGAAAATCTGGGCCGATGCTGATGTTTAAAATAACCATTTGGCTGATAGCTGATGCCGATGTTGTTGTTGTTGTTGTTGTTATTTATTCCCCCTTTTGTGCCAGGGAAACAAATGAATATTAATTATATAATAAAACTATTTTAAGACAGTCAGCATTTCATTACACTATCTTTGAATATGCACAAATTCAATGATACAAATGTATGAAACCTCCTTTACTATAACCTTGTTTTAAATATAAAAGATTCTTTTTTTTGAAAAATAACTGCTTCAAATGCCTTTTTAGCTGCTTTACACCTACCTACTCAATGAAAGAAATGTCCGTATAGCCCAACAAACAATTTGTTTGCGAAACTTAATTAAATGTAAGTAAATGTAAGTAGAAAAGTGATAAGAAACATAAATAGAGGTATCCTTCACATCGTTCTTGTTGCTGATCTTTCTCCAAGACAGTATAATACATTTTCCTTCACTTTTATTTTGCACACGCACCCGTTGGTCAATACGACAAATATCGGCCAATACCCATGTTTGGCCAATGAATTGTACATCCCTAAATTAGTTTGGCCTTTATTTACATGTTCCTCGCCATTGAGCCATTTGCATGATTTCACAAGGAGCACTGCTACAACCACAGTGAGATTAGTCAAATAAAGTTCATACAAACCAGCTAACCGCCTCTCGTGATCAGATCAGGGCATCCTGTGTCTACTCTGATAGATCAAAAAACTGAGAGAGAAACAGAGACCTAATAGAAAACCTGTGTCTCCCCCACCCTCCAGATGTGCCCTGCAGTGACTTCACCACCTGTCATTCAAAAGGCGGAGGCCAGATGTCTGACCGACACCACGGCCACCTGTTCGGAGATGCACCACACACATTTACACACAATCCTGTAAGTGCACTGCTTTTTCACAGTACTGACCACAACTTAATCTGTATTTCATCCATATACTGCCAAAAATAATCCATAACCCACTTATTAGGTAAAACTTGTGGAATGGCTCAATAATAAATAATGCAATCTGCCAAAGAAATAATGCTTTAGTCACACAACTGAAAAAAGAAAAAACAATCTCACTGGTTCAGGGCTAAAGATAATAGAATCAGGACTAACAGCACTGGCAGGAGACATCCTTTGTCTGGATGTTTTATAGTTTTGACTTACACTGACAATTGTACTGTATGTGCTGTCACTGCTCTGCTTTCATAATGCAGCACCAGGTATTACAAAAGCAGCGCTCGTCATCCGTCTGCCACTAAGCCTCATTTAAAGGCTGAGCCATAATCACGTACAAAAAGTAGAATTAGGTAAACAGGTGTGTGTGTGTGTGTGTGTGTGTGTGTGTGTGTGTGTGTGTGTGTGTGTGTGTGTGTGTGTGTGTGTGTGCTTGAGTAGCCATAGGTATAAACACACCCAAATGATAAAGTGAAATGCAGCAACAAATACCAACGGAAGGTAACAATGGTCCATTTTCTTGGCGAGAATCTGCATCACTGCTATAATTGTGTATAAATATATACAGTGTTGTGTGTGTGTCTGACTATGTTACATGTGCCTATATGCTGCAGCCATAAGGTGTTATCAGTCTCAGGGGTGACAGCGTGATCATGAGGGAGTGGGAGAAGTGAGATTTGGGGATATGGTGAACGTGTATCATCATCTGGCCAGGTTTCCTTTCTCGCCCCCTCACTACAGCTGTCCTCCATGTCTGATAAAATCCTTGCACTGCTATATTTGTTCCACAGTGATGAGGTGGAACTAATGGCCACTTTTACACCAGCTGATGTCATCAGTGTGCTGCACCTGGGGAGCAGGAGGGTGGGAGCGGCCTGGGGATACCTGCTGGGAGCCTCTGTTGTCCACCAGCACATGCACACACATGCATGTTTACTGTAAATGGTTTATATTTACTCGCTTGTTTTATAGCTAGTGTTCTCAGGGGAAACTCCCCAAGGGTCTGCCAATGTTTAAAGGAATAGTCAGACATTTTGGAAATGGCTTTCTCGATATCACTGTCACCTGTATGGCAAATATGAAGATACTACCGGTTAGCTTTGCTTATCATAAACACTGTTAGCGTGGCTCTGTCCAAAGGTGACAAAATCCCCTGCTTCATATTTACCATACTGACATGAGAGTAGTATCAATCTCTGTGTCTATTTCTCAAAATGTGGAACTAGTCCTTCAATGTAATCTCATTTTCTGCTGATTTATAGAGATAGAAATCCAAGCGATCCATCCTGTTTTCCTCTTTCTCTCTCTGTCTGTCTCGCCTCGTCTGCCTCCCTAACAGCTAGTTAGCAGTAAGCAGTGTGTGCAGCGGTGAGCCGAGCACAGCCACATCTCTGTCACATCCCCACCGATAGGTCCTCATTTAGGACCTGTGACTGCATGCAGTGGCATGTCAGCATCTGTCAGCTCTGTCAAGTGTAGATGTAGGCTTTAACGCTTCCTAATGTGGAACAGTTGACAGGTTATTACTGCCAAAGTGAAGTCATGAGCCTTGACCACAGCTATAACCCAACTTTAACCCGGGAAAATTTTGGCAAGGTGAGACAAGCAAAGTTTTCTATATAGTAGACTCAAACATCCAGACAAGGGTAAGCTGTGCATTACTGTACCCTGGCTATCCTGTTTCCATTAGGATACATCTGTGATCAGATCATGAACTCGGCACGCTTTCAACGCTTCAATCGTTTGGCTATAAATACCTCAGATGCCCCCTCAGTGAAATTACCCCTTCAGCGGCCCTATCTCCTCCTGCCCTCCATCATTTTCATCCTCTAATGGTTGTGAAGCCGCCAGTAATGGTGCTAGATTACAAAGATTGCACGTAGCTTGTGCGTGCATGCTTTTTTTGCTCCTCAGAAATATCCCTGCAGTTAGGAAATTCACACACAGAGGGCCACACGTTTGACCCATATACGTGCACGCACACACACACTTTAGTCTGCTCTTTCTACACCTTAGGCGTGTGTGTTGTGTGTGTGCATTTAGCTCTGTACACAGCCGCTTAATAGAGTTCTCCATTGTGAGTAATGACCCCAGTGCTATTCTGTTATTCTATCCAGACCAGCAGGCTAAAAGTTCCTGTGAGGATGAGAATGCGGGTTTCTCTCTTTCTCTAAAGCAGTTAAATGAGGAGAACTTGCAGTTAAATAAATGGTTGTTACTCGCTGCGTTGTTCCAAAATACACCTCATCCATCTTCCTGTGTGCACTTTTACATCCCTCTATATGACTTTTACCTTCAACATACAGGTCCAGGGCACATTTCTTGTTACATCTGCACATGCTAAACAATGTTCAACCTCTATAAGTCTGCTTATGAATTTTAGGCTTGAACCCATCTGACACACACTCACACACACACACACACACACACACACACACACACACACATTTTCCCTGGCAGCCACAAACACCACCATCACCACTCACTCACACCCTGCCAGTGATGCTATGAAGCAACAGGGTTGCACTGCTGCTCCACTACTGTGTATTGTGAGGTAATCATCTAGAGAGACATGACAGTAGGAAAAACACAATTGTGTGTGTGTGCCTCAGGTTGGGGTGTGGATGTCAGTGTGTGTGGACCGACATGTGTGTAGATGTGTGCTTATTTGTGATTGTTTGTGTCTAGGATAGTATTTCACACCCTGCTGCTTGTCTACTGTCCATCCTCTCTCTCTTAATTCCTCTTCCTCAGTCTGCTGCTTTTCCTTACTGTGTGTTTGTGTGTGTGTGTATGTGTGTGAGTGTGTGTGAGTGTGTGTGTGAGAGAGAGAGAGAGAGAGAGAGAGAGAGAGAGAGAGAGAGAGAGAGAGAGAGAGAGAGAGAGAGAGAGAGAGCAGGTACAGGACTTTTCTTGTCACTTTACAGATTTATGTCTGATTGGAGCACTCACTGTTTAACAGGAAACATCTGTCAGTCTGTCTGTCTTTCTGTCTGTTTGCATGACTGTCTGGGAGCAGTGGAAGTTTATTGTCAACACAAATGCACAGATGGCCGATCAATAAGCAATGAAGCATGAGCCCACAACAAGGTTTCAGCCATTGACGGAAAAGTGTCTGGGTTTAATTTTTTTGTTAGCATTGTTAGTATTTTCACAGCTTTAAAAAAGGCAAGGTGATGAGGAGAATTGGTGAACAGTTTACCAGCATAACTAAAGACAACTGAGAAAAGCTCAAACACAACAAGAAGATGTCTTTCTGGACTTTGCTGCAAATGAAATGGAAGCATGATGCACTTTGAATGTCAGGGCTCATCATATGATAAGGTCGTAAGCACTTAAAAAAGGAAATTTAAATAATTTTCTGTCACATCATGTGTTCTTCATTGAACACATTACAGGATAATAAGCAAGCATTTTCCATTAACTAATGAGTCAAAAATGACTTTATAGCATTTCAGTTTCAAGTCAGGCTGCCAGAGTGCTGGTGTTATGTGGCATTCACATAGGGCTGGGACGTTTTGGGAGTGATCGGTGGGGATTGCTATGGACGAAGTAACGTTACACATGGCAATACACTGATAAGAGCAAATTATGTTTCCAGCTAATTTAAATAGCTCAAGGTACTGTATTGTGTGAACAGTTAACTTCATTTAATATTATATGTGCCGTTTTCTTTTGCAGGGTGCAAATGTTTCACCAAAACAACTTCCTGAGTCCACTTTGCAGAGCGTCCGGAGCTTAGTGCCGCCCAAGACAATTTTGATTGATTTAAAGAAATTCAAACAATCCAGAGCGGGTTTTTTTTCATCTCCTATCCAGGAATGTATGTGTGGTGTAGTCAGACCTTAGTCCACAGTGCTGTGGAGATAGGTCTGGCAATGTGAGACTTAGTCTATATTGATGACGTTTCATTTATAGGATAGTTCCAGTGCTGCCGGAGGGTCTGCCGGATGTCCCTCACCTTCTGCTTTCTTTGTGTTGGCATTCTAAACTCTGGTTGATTCTGTAAACAGCATCAGAGCTAGAACCGATAATCAAATTATATTTATCTGTTTTTGGAGTAAAATTCTCATCACACACTTGACAGCCATTTTAATTCCAGAGCAAGTTCCTTCCCGAGGCTATTTTGCAGAGGCACCGTTGCTGCGTCTGGCGCATAGTGCGGCCCAAGACGATTGTGATTGGTTTAAAGAAATGCCAATAAACCAGAGCATGTTTTTCTCCTATCCAGGAATGTTGTGTGGACTAGCCAGACCCTCCTCCGCAGCGCTGTGGAGATAGGTCTGGCAATGTGAGACTAGGCTCAGTGTTACCAACTGCTAATGTCACTGCTATATGCAAGATTTGATTAACTGTATCGAAATAAGGTATCATCTATGTAGACAATATAAAAAAGCAGACAAAAAAGTGTTTCACGTAGACTTTAAATCAAAGCAATTTGGTTCTCCCTACAGCAAAACTGTTTAACTCAATGTTAAGCCTAAGTGTCTTCAGCCACGCAAGCACCTCTGTGAGGCTCACAATGGAATGCTAACATGCAAACATGTTCACCATTTTAGTTTAGCATGTTAGCATGCAGCAAAAAAACAGTACAACTAAAATTGATGGGAATGTCATTAGTTTTGCAGGTAGCCTATTAGATCATAAACCAAAATATGAAAAAATAAAAATATTGACCTTATGGTAGTTCTAGGGGAAAAGTCAGAGGATCACCAAAGTCATTAGGCTCAATCCTATGAGCTATAAGCTATGAACATCTGTATCAAATTTCAGACAATCCATCCGAGTTGTTGAGATATTTCAGTTTGCACCAACAGACCGACACTGTCATCCCCAGAGCCATGCCGCTGGTGTGGCTAAACAGACTAAATCTTAAACACAGTTATACAAATGTATAGTTAGGCCTATATGTAGATGCAATCCACATGTTCACCATGCTGTCCCAACCCATAGTAACTACATCACTATGCTAATAGAGCAACATGTGTTATGTGACATTGCAGACTGCACAGTGGTACAGAGTGCAGTGAATAAATGCTAGCCTGTGAAGTGTCTGATACAGCAATAAGCCACTAGCTGCAGGCTGTACATAGAGCGAAACAGAAACAGAGGGAGGGAGCGCTGGAGCTGAAACCAGAGAACAGGCCCAGCCCAGCCCGACCGGCGGCCCACCACCACCTCTGCAGCCTCCCTCAAGCCTTCATGTGATTCCCTCTACAGGAGTCAACCAGTAGAGGAAATGTCAGTCTTCTAAGCAGCCAGGAAACCTCCATGTCCAAACAAGGAGTTTCCTGCCCTGACACAGCTCTTCCTGTGGGCTATGTAAGGACTTTCCTGCCCTCTCTCTCTTTCCCCTTGTTCTCTCTCTCTCTGTGTCTCTCTCTCTCCCACTCTTTTGGCAGGCTGCCCTTCGGCGCAATCCTTTTTTTCCCCTTGCACTAGGTGTGTGTGTGTGTGTGTGTGTGTGTGTGTGTGTGTGTGTGTGTGTGTGTGTGTGTGTGTGTGTGTGTACGCATGTATGTGCTTATTATTACGTTATGCTGGTCCATCCAAGTGCAAAATAATGCAGCATGATGCGACACATTCATTATATTTAACCCATCTACAGTTTATTATATGTTATGTATAAAGTTTCCATTTCTCTCTCTCTCTCTCTCTCTCTCTCTCTCTCTCTCTCTCTCTCTCTCATGTACCTTTAGAGAATATTTCAGGAGTGCCTGTTGTGTTGATGGAGCAGTTAACCTAATCCTGCTCCTTAGTCATCTGTTGGCCTGTTTTATAGTCTGGTAAATGTGTTATAACACCACAGCTCAGGGTGGAACATGCATGTAAACTGTCTATAACATAACCATAATATATGGAGACACTTGTTTTGGCTAAGCTTCACCCCACCTGTAGAGCAGTCTGACAAGGCTTGTGTGAGGGTTACAATGTACTTTTTGATTTTGTTTTTGTTTTCATAGAAAGCTTCTCAAACTTCTCTGTACAGTTAGAGGGCTGTGTATGTGAAATGTCACAACCTATTATGATACCCAGGTGCTCATATTATGGATAATTAACCAGGTCCACTGTCTTCTTTGCTTATTTAGAGCTGATGTCACTCCCAGGCTTGCCCCAACAGTTTCTTTTCATAGACTGCGAGAAATTGCTGGAGGAAATAAACTTTTTAGCCATGCTAACGGTATGGCTCTAAGGACAGTAATGTCGGTCTTACAGTCGATCGGTTCACCAATTTGGTCCAGACTGAAATATCTCAACTATTAAAAGGATTAAGATTAAATTTTGTACCGACATGTATGGTCCCTATATGCCAGGCACCAGAGCCTGCACAGACGGTGCAGAAGTTAGATTGGACATCAGAGCCGGGAGGTGGGATTTCCAGACAGTTCTGGTCCCAACACGCATGTGTGAAATGAAATGCTGCGTGCGATCCGCTGCAGTACTATGCCTGGCGTGCACAAGAGGTGCCCGCACCAGCCATATGCATAACACATGGGCACACAGCCACAGAAGTATAAATTATGCATTATTTTTGTTTACTTGATTACATGCCAGCTTTCTCTCCATGTGCATGTACCCATTGCATTTATCCAATTTATCCGATAGATAACAAGTGAATGGAGGAGCACTGACCTACAGTAGCCTTTATTATGTTTTATTGCTACAAAAGAGGAAAACAATTTTTGTTACAGTAAGAATGACCAGGTACTCTCTGAGTTCCTCAATCAGTTACAACATCCATCACATGCCTATTTATAATGGCACACACACACACACACACACACACACACACACACACACACACACACACACACACACGTGTTGTGCGTGTTTGATAGTGTGCACACTCATGGCCTTATCACACAGAGACAAATCCCTGTCTGCAACCACAGCAGTATGTGGCACAGTATTTATCTTACAGCTGTAGTTAGCCCCGAGTGGTACATTTCATCTGTACCACTTTCAATTGTATTCAGACGTGGGAGTGAGAGCACAGGGTTGCCTCGCTGTATCTGTATCTCTCATAAAGCACAGCGGCGTGCTACTGTTACATTATCTGATTTATGGCAAAGGGGGTGAGTAAGAGGCTTTGCAGCTCAGAGCAGGTTGGCAGCATATATCAGCTGGGTCTTTTGTACAGAACAGTGGGCTCTTTTCTTCTGAAATACATTTCTGCAAAGAGTATTGAATCAGTGGTTAAAAGGAACAGATAGATAGATAGATAGATAGATAGATAGATAGATAGATAGATAGATAGATAGATAGATAGATAGATAGATAATTGCTTCTAACAGGGAATCTGGATATGAATTACACTTGTCATATTGCAGATGCATGGGCCACTGATTTATCTGTCTCATTAGACAAATAAGTTATAAATTGCAGATAAGTGCAAGTACAGGAAACGAAATTCTGTAATGACAGAGCATTTTATTTGGCCATGATTTGATTGTTAAAGAGGGGAAGGCAATTCACCCGCTTCTCTTCCACTTGTTCACTGTGCTGAGTGCTCCTGCACAATACTTCTAGTAGCATCTTAATAATCAGGCTGTTTACCGCTAAGTGCACATATAAACTTAGCACAAAAAGTAAGGAAATTTGTGTTTGGTAGATTATTTCTCTGTGGTAACAATGCTTTTTGGCAATACATTTGATACCTTTGGAAAGCCTGTTTAGTTCCCTTTCAAATGGTGCCCCATTTGTAAGGAACATACATTTGTGGGATGAGCAGCAGCGCTGAGTATGTGGGTTACGCCCATGAAATATTTGCCAAATCTTCTCTGCCAATGCCAAACAGCTTATTCTGCCATTGACTTGTTTGGTGTTTGGTGGATTGGATGATTGAAGTTTGAAGAAACAAGACATATTGGCAATTGAACAATGTATTCATTTAACAAACAGGAGCCTCAGTAGCGTGTGGAAGAACCATACACAGCCACAACAGCCTGGCACCTCCTCCTCATGCTGGTCACCAGCCTGGTCACACACTGCTGTGGGATGGCATCCCATTCTTCAACCAGCAGTCCTGACCTCAACCCCATTGAACATTTGTGGGATCAGCTTGGGCGTGCTGTTCGTGCCAGAGTGACCAACACAACCACGTTGGCTGACTTGCAACAAATGCTGGTTGAAGAATGGGATGCCATCCCACAGCAGTGTGTGTGACCAGGCTGGTGACCATCATGAGGAGGAGGTGCCAGGCTGTTGTGGCTGTGTTTGGTTCTTCCACATGCTACTGAGGCTCCTGTTTGTGAAATGAATCAATTGCCAATATGTCTTGTTTCTTCAAACTTCAATCATCCAATCCACCAAACACCAAACGAGTCAATGGCAGAATAAGCTGTTTGGCATTGGCAGAGAAGATTTGGCAAATATTTCATGGGCGCAACACACATACTCAGCACTGCTGCTCATCCCACAAATGCATGTTCCTTACAAATGGGGCACCATTATAAAGGGAACTAAACAGGCTTTCCAACGGTATAAGATTTATTGCCAAAAACCATTGTTACCAGAGAGAAATAATCTACCAAACACAAATTTCCTTACTTGTTGTGCTAAGTTTACTTTCCTACAAGAGTATATAGGTCTGCTTTTAGGGCTGGGATCCTGATCACAGCTATTACGCGACTTCCTAACACACACTCCTTACTTGCCAAGTGATGCCTTGTAAAAGCATCATAGCAGTGCTGAAAGCATACAGCCTACTGTACCTTGCCTGGATAGTTTGTGGAAACAGGACATGACAAAGGGAAACAACAGCAAACTTGGTATGTTTCAGTCTACAAAGACGAGGGATGAAACCAATAAAAAGGGACTTTACGTGGCGTTTGAAGAGACACAGATCTCCTGCCACAAAGAATCACAAAGCTCCACTGACCTCGAAACATTTATGAGCATAAGTAGAGGATGTAAACAGGCCATGGGCGCCTCCTCTTAAAACCACAGCAATGGTACTTTGCGAGAATAAACAGATTAATTGAATTCTAAAGGAGAGAAAAAATATCTTTTGATCTGTGCAAATTGATTTTAACAAAGTGGTTAAAAGGCATTTGACAAAATGCAGCTGTATGGTGCATCAAAGCTGTTAAGATTTTGTTCTGAAGGTGTTGTAGGTTGACAGGACGTTGCTTGATATGCTGTTACAACACCTTGGAAGGCATCACCATCATCAGACTCATCATCTCTCTCTCTCTGTCTCTCACGCGCACACATTGTCGACATGTAGGCTCACACACCCCGATGCACACATACAGTAACATGAGTTCTCTCATATGGCTGCCTGTCTTGCAGCAATTACATGATGTGCTGTAATTGCCAGTCTCTGAAGCGGGCTCTTCAGACACACTTCAAAGGGAGCGGAGCGCGTCCACGGACGCAATTAACAAGATCAACGGAGCCCAGATGAGCTGGCGGGCCCCGCGCTCCTCTAGCCATTGTTCTCATTTTCACTCTCATTAGCGAGTGCGCGGTGGGTGGGTGGGGGGATTGGACACCTGCGGAAAAGCGGGGTGCACGGTGTACGGCGCAGGGAGGGAGAGTGACACAGAGGAGCTAACACTAGCGCAGCGCAGGGACACTGGTGTTAATGATGGTTGTCTAAGCTACTGGAGGGAAGGGCACAAACAGCCAGCTGTGGGTGTCGAGGCATGTGAGGAAGCGGAGCCGACTCCTGAGAGACAGAGGTGTGTGTCCCTTTGTGTGTCTGAGAGAAGAAGAGAGACAGTATGTGTGTGTGTGTGTGTGTCTCTGTGTCTCTCTCTGTGTGTGTGTGTGTGTGTGTGTGTGTGTGTGTGTGTGTGTGTGTGTGTGTGTGTGTGTCTGATGCACCTGGGAGAGGATATCACCACGGCAACTGGATTGAGGCTGTCAGTGCACAGGAGAAGCTGCAGCTTCACTTTTCAGGCACGCACAGACACACACGTGGACGCACACTGTGAACACACACTCCAAGATAAGTCAGCCTTGTCTGATCCATGAACATCTCTAGTGACACCTAGAGGACACATTGTAGAAACAGACAGACAGGCAGGCAGACAGACAGACAGACAGACAGACAGATGGAGAGACATCTCTGGATACTGTTGATTTACTGTCCAACACTAATATCATTTCTGAACCGAAACCAGTGAGGAATTTCATATATTCCCACATTTCCCTGATGACATTTGTCATTGCCTCTGTTTGGGATAACTGGAGTTGATCCTGAGTGTTAGAGACCGTTAAAGTATGTGATGATACATCACCGTTCATCAAAAGCTCCACAAACTCTCCACCCTTCACTCATCTGTCTTTATGGCCATCCAGCCACTCTCCACCAGCCCCCTTAAGATCTGAATATTGCATCTCTGTGGCACCAATTCAATTTCTGCAAGCAATAAACCAAATGAGTATATATATGGTACACTACAATGCATTCTCCACCACCAAAGGGGAAAACATTTAACTTCAGTTGTATTCTTTCAAAGTTGGATTTCCTGCTGTCTAGACCACTTTAGTCTTGGTTTTTATTCGAATACAGCCTGGTAGGCTTGTAAAAGCCTATTGGTTAGAGCTTTTAAGAGAGCCTTTCATTTGTTTCTCCTGAATGTTTAATGCTACAAGGCCCAGTGGTGCATAGGAATACTTAGAAATGTGAGGGGATGAATACTAAAGTGTGGCACATGTAGCAGCAGCCGGTCAACTTTTATCATGTAGAGGTGCATTAAAATACATTACTGCTTCAGAGTACCTCTGAGATAAATGGACCAGAGAGATGAGGGGAAAGTAATCACACTAACCTGATGCTTTTCAGCATTTTTCATCTTTGCCCACTGGGGGGGAAACCATCCAACTCTCAAACATTTAATGTGCAAGAATCCTAAAGCAAAGGCAAACGTGTGATTAGGAATGTGTGTCATTTTTCGCATAATAGCAAAACTGGACCAAGCATTGTATTCACATTGCACAGTGCAGACAAACAACATTAATTACCCTGCCCAGACCGCACGCCTTCTGTGCCAAACCACAAGAGGATAAAGAGGGTGGGGGAACAAGGACCATTGGCCTGGTGCAAAAACACCAGCTTTAAGAAGACTTTAGTTTACAGCAAAACAAGTCTGGTTTTCTTGTACATGCTATTGTTATTGTCATTTGGCTTTTATAAGCTGGAGTGAAAAACTGCTTGTGTGAAAAAACAAGGAATTAAAACTGTTGGATGTGTTTCTTCTCTTGGCAGTTGGCCTGTTGATGGTAATAGACTGAGCTAGCTATAGTTGGCTGCCTGGCTGTGATTTGTACAACAAGGCAAGTGATTTGGAACAAATTGTACCATGAGGCTGAGAGTATAGAAATTGTAGCGTTATTCTGGCCGCTTAAAGCAGCTCCGCTCCATGTGTAAGAAAAAATATCTTGGCTGTTGTACGAACACGTTCCTGCCTGTGTGCACTTACACACATTCACACACACGCAGGTGCACGTTCACACACACACACCATTAAACCAATCTTGGCTGGTACAGATATGCGACATACAGCACAGTTTAGTAAATGTCTGTCTCTGCAGCTTAGCGAGAAAGAGAACACTGTGTGAATGTGTGTTTACATCTTAACTCCAATGCTGTGAACTTCATTTCACAGCGGCCAGATGGAGATGAAAATACACATAGCTAAAAGGACTAAAAACAGAGTCTTGCCACTCTAATCAGGTCTAACTCAGTTCGGCTTTTGTATGGGGGGAGGGGGAGGGGGGGGTGTAGTTCAATTACAAGGTTTTGGAAACTCAACAGTCATTGAAAAGCTGGGCCAACATGTCTACTCAAGACATAAAAAACTCAATTTCTCCAACCAACAGATTACAAGCTAAATCAATGTTTTCTAATCAATCACGGACACACACAGAAAAACCAATAAGAGTATGACACACACAAATCCGAAGTGGCTCTTTTAGGCTGTACAGCTGTAAAGCAAAAGAAGAAAAAGAGCTGAACATTTCTTTGTTTGTTTATATACCTCAATTATGTAATAGACTGTCAGCAGTCACAATGTTTTAAAAGTCCAGACAGATGTAGAAAAACCTAAACTTTGGTCCCACATCCAATCTGAAAGGGGTTCTGTATGTGTGTGTGTGTGTGTGTGTGTGTGTGTGTGTGTGTGTGTGTGTGTGGGAGTGGCCATGACTGGACCAGCAGACAGACAAACAGAGAACGCGCCTCGGCTTTAACAGCGCCTGTGTAATTATGGTCAACCACACTCCCCACCGCCACCTTTATTTATAGGGTTGCAAACACACTGGGGCTTCAGAGTGCTTTACCCTGCGCATTCCAGCACATTGGGACTTTTTGGAGGGGGGTGTAAACAAATAATATTTTAAGTAAAATGTAAGGGGATTGGGATAGTGTGCATGTTTGTGTCAATGTGTGTTCTCAAATATAAATGTATTTGGGATTTCTAAGATTCCACAGTATGTCAAGGAAAAACTTGGCTTTCACCTGATGTTAACACCAAAAGATATGTTCAGTGGTTATCACAAGAGTGCCTCTGTATGTTCCTCGGCTTTGGGGATAACTTTGAGATGGAGAGAAACTAATGCTAACTAATTCGGACAGAACTCATCAAAGAAACATGCAGTTGAGGTTTGTTTAGAATCAATGGGGTGGGATGGCCTCTGGCCACAAAGGAGAGCGGGCACATTCGCCTTCAGGCATGAGCCACGGTAGCCCAAGCCAGCCGTCACCTTGGGGATGCAGCAGAGCGGAAGTGAACAGACATGCGAGTTAACATGAAGAGAAAGGAGAAAACACATGGATGTGAACTGGTAGCTGGCTTTTTTTTCATTGGTTGACTGAGAGCATTTCCAGCTCTCCCTCTCTTTCGCTTTGTGCCAGTCGAGCACATGTGCTGCACAACTGAAGGAAATGTAAAATGTTCAGGATATCCTGTTGTAATGAAACTCCAGGTTGAATGAAAGAGAACAAGGTGGGTGTAGGAGGGGTTGCTCATGTGTAATGCCTGTTGGTGGACACATGACACAGAGTGGTGACGAGGCTGAGGGCTGCCTAGGAGCACATGAGCAGGTCCTGCAAACTCTGTGTGTGTGTGTGTGTGTGTGTGTGTGTGTGTGTGTGTGTGTGTGTGTGTGTGTGTGTGGTGGGGAGGGGGCTCATATTGAGTGCAGGTGCGCTGTGAGAGACTGAGATGGGGGTAGGGTTATAAGATGTGAATAGGGAAAATTAGTGGGTTTGATGAAAACCAAGGACATCTGTGATTATGGTGTATGTGTGTGATCATGCATGCCTGACGCTTGGCTGTAGCAACCTCAGATGTTCGATCTCTCTATCTATCTATCTATGATCAACTTGTCTGGGAGCAGTTGGGTTCTTCATAATCAGGCAAAGTAGGAATTCTTCATCCCAAAGGCAGCTCGTATTTAGAGGGGAGTGAAAGAGGAGATGAGGTGTCATGAATAAATCGCTTAGTATCAGTTCACTCTCCTCAGCGAGGCTAAAACCTCAAAGCCTTAGTTGGTGGCATCTCACCTTGGCCAATGAGCTGGATAATTGATGGAACTTGAAATGATTTCATGTAATATCAAACTCCTACGCTCAAACGCTCCCCCTCCCAAGCACTCTGAGGACTAGTGCTTTCATTCTTGCAATGGTGTAATTTTCTCCGTAATGCACTGACAGAGCAGCTGACCCAGCTGTAACTCTGGATTTAAACCTTGTGTGTCTTGTGTGTCTCTGCTGCACAATGCTTACTCGGCTTTGTGCGGCAAATGCATAAAAAGCATACACTCAGTTTCTATAGAACCCAGATGGCTGACAAATAGGGAATCATAGAGCCACAGATAAACAGAAGAGAGAAAGAGAGGGAAACCACTCACAATAACAAGCAGTGTGTCTTAAGCCTTTTCCTAGTGGTTGTGTTTACCCTCGCTCAGTCCTCCAGGGGTAATTTGGGAAGAGGAAGAGAGACAGAAAGTTAGACAGAGCACAGAGAGACCAAAACTAGCAAATAACTGTCAGGAGGCAGCCTGTCTCCTTCAGTGTTAGGTGTTTGTGCTGACAAACACACAAAAGCAAGTACACAGTGGCACACTTGTACATCACTGCACGCACATACAATACTTTTTTACTTTCTCTCTGTCTTTTTCCAGACATGCAAACTCTCAGAACTAATGCTGAGCTTTAATACAGCACATAAGCATGAGGACTGGCTTTGTAGTAGTCGTTTGGCAAAGAGCAGTTAACGATGCACCTTCAAACTTAAGCATCAGTGACAATATCTCACTCCCATCCATCACTCACTGTTGGCTCGCACAACTGAGAACAGATTCCCACCCTCTCCTACTGTGGCCTGCTCTTAACCAGCAGGAGGATGAGAAAATACCCACACCAGGGTCAGCGGTTGGGTCAAGCCTCTGCCGGCAACTTGGTCCTATCGGTGTGTGAGCGAGTCAAGGTGACATGGAAGGGGGGCTTGGGGTTTATTCCTCGTTTCCACAGAAAGACATGGAGCCCAGGGTCAATATTGACCGTCAACCATCCGTGAGCTTGGCTGGACATCGCTTGACTTTTCAGACTTCAGTTCATTCTAGTTTAACAGGGGGAGGGAAAGTCAGGGGAGGGGACTCCAGCAGGGTAGAGAACCAGGCTTAACAGCTCATGCACGCACGCACACACGCACACACACACACACACACACACACACACACACACACACACACACACACGCACACACACACACACACACACAGTCTCCAGTCTCAATCTGCCATCTGGAGAAGACAGGCAGGTATGAGGAGGCTTCACGGTGAACTGTGTGGGAGTTGCAGCGGTTTGGGCAGAGAGACAGAAAAGGTGACAGAGAGAGGGAGAGAAAGTGAGAGGGAAAAAGAGAGAGTGGAGGGCAGTGAAATGTAAAATGGGATTATAACAGCATCGCTGAGGCCTCTTATATTTGTTTTAACTGGACACGGTCAAACCATCTTGGCTGCCCGTTTGTCTTGTAGAGCGCCTTTCAAGCCTGACATGGCAGGCCCCTCACCCACCTTTCCTGTGCGCGCGCGCAAGCACGCGCACACACACACATACACACACAATATTGCGATTACAATACTTTTACCACAGTGTTGTAGTCAAAGCTCAAACCTCTGAGATATGGCCCATAATGCTCTCCTTTCACTGACAAAATGACAGAAGGAGCAGTTCCGGGCCAACAACAATACTACATGAAAACACTAAAGACACCACCTCAAACCAACGGCACTCAGGGGGAACTATGCTATGGCTGTAGAGGGATATAACAGTCCCGATTAAGGCTTTACTTTAAACATGAACATTGTCTAAGCAGACTCAGGGATTCAAAATAAAAACGGACACGCCGACTGGACATCCGCAGCTCTGATCTGTGGGCTTTTCAAAATAGTTGTTGCAGCTCAGACTAAACAAGTGGTCTGCCTGCAGCCCCCGTGGGAAGCTGCTCACAATACATGACAGGGCACAGATGAAACACATAAAGATGAAACAGATGTTACCAGATTTGTCATTCAAGAACATTTTGGGAGTTGTTAGGGGGTCCAGAATATCCAGTGCCAAGCCTGTTCCCACTACATGATAAACTCCTGTCAATGCCCTCGTGTCCTGTTCATCGCTTCACACCATTTATGAAAGTTGTGTGTGAAGAAAAACAGAAAAAAATAGAGAGATGAGAGTGGGCAAAGAAGGAGAGAGAGTAAGTGGATGATGGAGGAAGAAGAGTTGCGATCATCTTGGAGAGACTGCTCCTTTGTTCTGTGGCATTGATCTGCTTTTTTCCCCGTTCCCCTGCTCGTTCTTTTGATCCGCTGTTGGATCATCCTCTTGATGATTCACTAACAGCAAAAGAAATTAAATACATTGGATTGACGACCCACCATCCCCTCCCCTCTCTTCACCACCACTACCTCCCTCCTCATCTCCTCCCCCCACCCCCCCTCCCCGAGGCCCCCATTTCTTCAATAGATAAGCAGCGGATCCGTTCTTTATCGCTTCACTCTCCATCTCTATCCCGTTCCCCTTCTTTTCTGTTTTTTCCTCTGCGCTGTGTTTAATCCCAGCCTTGCGGTGGATGTATGTCAGAGATGTAATTCCATTGTTTAACATGCTCCTCTGAGCCTCCACCCCACCCCAAACGCAGTCACTCCCGGGGCCACATGCATATTCATCAGCTATCAAAAACAAAAGGCAGATCACACTGTTTGTCATGTACGGCAACCAGCGCTATTCAATTCTCTCCCTTCTTTGCTGCTTCTGGCAGATTAGTGCATGTTGAACATATCTCAGACACACAAATCCTAAGTACTAACATATAGACATTCAATCAGAGAAAGGGTCTGTAGTTTTCTTAACATGCAAGCGAAAGCTCCTTATACTTTCTCTTATGTGAAGATATTGGGAAGTCTGGGTATAGTGTGGAGCGCAGTGATAGTTGGAGGCAGTAGACAACAAAAGCAGTAGACGATATTAAGAGCAATGTAGGAAAAAGGGGTCAGTTATGCAAAGGGACGTGCATGGCTCTGTAAGACTGTAGGCCATTCATCAGGCAGTACTGCACAGTCTGAGCCAGAGTGAGAGTTGGTCCCCAGGTCCTGCTACAGTCTGCTGGGTGATGTCCAGGATGCACCGGCGCACAGCTCCAGGTTCCAGGCTCCAGGGCCAGACAGATGTAAACAGGGCCTGACCGCACACAGAGGCACAGTGCCAGCCTGCCCTCACCTCGCACATAAACAGCCAAGGAGGCCACACTGTGGGCCAGGGGACAGACAGCGCTGAACTTGGCTGGAGGGATCGGAAGAGAGAGGGGGATGGAGCAGGGAAGGCAAGCAAGGCAATGATTCTATGCTTGTTAGAGCATTTCTAAGACTGTAGCATCTAAGCTTACTTGCCTTAACATTGTATATATTCTATTGTTGTTATTATTTGCAGTTCCTAATTGCAGTTCATGCCACCAGCGGTGTGTGCATTCGGGTGGATCTGCTTAGATATTTTCTCCAACGACCTGTCGTGACAGATGCGCTGGGCTCCTCAGAGTCTGTTTGATTTATGCATCAGGACAAATATGGGTCAAAATGAAACATTCAACACGTTGGCTTCTTATTGCTTATTCTTCTCTCTTCTTTTTCATTCCCTTTACACTTTCTTCTTTTCAAAGCTCGGCTCAGCGGGACTGTGTCTCTGCTGCACCACAGCCAGGTCGTGTGTGTGTATTCGTGTGTGTGTGTGTACGTTCGTGTGATGAGACGTGACAAGCGCCTTCATCCTCCCCTCAGACGCCGCATTCCACAACGCTCCGCTACTCGCTCTGTGTGGCGTGCTTTTCATCTTTCCCCTACCCGTTCTTTCCCTATTCTACTTCTCCTCTTCTCCCCTCTCCTTGCTCTTCTCCTCGCTCTCACAGGTGTAAGAAAGGCACATGGAGGAATGAAAGGGACAAGATTCTAATTAGAGGAGGAGGCTGAGACAAAAGCAGGGGGATAACGAAGGGAAGCAACGATAACACATGTAAAACACAAAGCCTTAATCTTAGAGAGCGTTTGAGATCTCTCATTTCTTTCTCTCTACAGTGAAGCGAGGCAGGGGGGTTGTGTGTATGGGAACACGAGGGGATAGGATGTGATTATGAGCACAGAGCTGACAGACAGAGAGATTGGCGTGTGTGTCTGCGGATGTGTGTGTATATCCCCATAGGGCCTTTGGTTCCCTTTCTTCATAGGGACCAACTTAAAAAACAGCCATGTAAAAACATGCAGGCAGTCGTACTTTTAGCATTGTTTACTTATTTGGAGAAAAGTGCAACAAAGTACCAATTTATTCAAGTCACTACATCTTAATTCAACACATGTGAAGAAGTTTCATGCACAAGTTAAGTTACTCTGCTTTATCTACTGTAGGTACTGTACTCTCCATCCTTGCCTCCAGCTTTTCTCACTTTGCATGTGGATTCTGGTTATTTACTTATTTGTGTCGCCTCTGAGCTTCTATGACATGCAGCTGCACCTCCAGGGTCCTCGGGTGATATGATCGGGCTCGGGGACTTTGGTTTCCTTGCCACTGCTGTGAAACTCCATTCAGATGATGAAACTGCGGTGCAGCTGTGTCTGCGGCTCACGGTGGGATGCTGGTATCTTTGTGGCTCTCTGCGAGGCTGAGGCGAATTCTCACTGATGAAAGAGCCTGCAAATGTGCCTCTTTAGCCCAGGCCCATGCATCTTCCATTGTGACTGTCATCTGCCTGTGTGTGTGTGTGTGTGTGTGTGTGTGTGTGTGTGTGTGTGTGTGTGTGTGTGTGTGTGTGTGTGTGTGTGTGCGCGCACCATCTTATGATCTTTTTTAACTATCTCACACACATCACTATAGCCACGGTGTATATATGTGTGCAGTATTAATTCATGTGTGTAGGCATTGGATTGAAGAAACAGGTTAGACAGTTTGTCAAATTATGTTTCAGTGCATGTGGCACAAATGACAGACAGGTGTCGAAAAGATTTTTCTTTTTCTCACAATTCTTGCCATGAAGTTTGGATCCTGTGAGTCACAGGGAGACTGAAAATAACAGCGAAAGATAACCTGGCAAAGCACATTTCCACAGTCTTCCCCCGAGGTGATGCAAGACTTTAGACAAATGTCTTGTTTGTTCACCACTGAATGGCCATCTTTCAAGGGGTGGCATGCCAGCACAAACACACACACACATACACAGATTTACACACGGGAGCAGATAATCTTTCTCCCTCATGAAGTAGGTAGCGAGAATATTACAAACCAAAATCATAACGCATTGCCGTAGGCCAGAGGTCGGACGAGGAGAGAAGAGGCAGCTGTGTAATTGAAGAAATGTGACAGATAGATAGATAGATAGATAGATAGATAGATAGATAGATAGGTAGATAGTGTATATGTGCATCAGTGTGTGTGTATGTTTTTGTGTGTGTGTGGGTGAGAGAGTGACAGCAAAGAGCCTTATCCTCCATTAATAACAGCCACTAATCCCCTGATGTGATTACCTCTCCCTCCCTTCCTCCCCCTCTACTTTACCCCCTCTCCCTCCATCGCTCCACACTCGTTCTCCCATTCAACAGCGCCAGCCACTTGTCTTCCATGGCAGAGCTCAGCTGGTCCAATCCCCTGAACAGATCCAAGACTTCCACTGTGTTCAGCTGCCAGGACGATGGAGGTCTTCCAATTTGACGCCTCTCCTTACTAGAACTCGCCTCTGGGCAGGTGTATAAAAAAATAAAAGCAAAAGTCAGTGGTTAGCACAGAGAAGGAAGCACATTTAAACAGATTAAGACTCATGCCTCTGTTCAAAGCTCTGACACTTAATGCTGCCTGAATGAGAGGTGACATGTGATATGAATCGTACAAGATATGGTTTGGGATGTTCAAACGTTTATGGAAATATCTGCAAGCATTAAGGATTATGGGTGTGCAAAGGGAGGCAACAAGCATGTCAGCATAGCTATTTCTGTACTCAATGACTGGCTGCCAAATGCATTTTTTTTCCAGCATTTGATAAACTCGCTACATCAATATAAAGTCCGTGTTTCTATGGAAACTTAGACCTCTGAGAAGGTTGAAATTTGCCACTTAGCTCAAGATCTGCTCAATAGTAAAATACTATGATAAATCTGCAGTGTTCAGTTTACATATGCATCATAGAAACAACTGTACAACTGTATGCATCCACATGTTGTGGAACATGTGTTTGAAGACAAAAGCTTTTAGTTCAAAAGCATGCAGTTACATTTATCAAATTATTTTTTGATCTGCGTTAGTCACAAGCAAAACACAAGTCAGTTGGATTTCTTTAAATTACTTTAATTCAAGTATTTTGTACACAGATTTTATAAAGTGTTTTAAAGTTGCTGTAACTTTTTATTTCATTGTGGAATAATTTGCCTGGTTATAGGATTGGGGAGCAGTAACATAATCAGAAAATGAATCTTAATGCCTTTGTAGATGCTCAAAGTACAGAGTGATAATTGAAACTGCCAGACAAATACGCGTGCGTGCGTGCGTGCGTACACACACACACACACACACACACACACACACACACACACACACACACACACACACACACACAGAACGGTCCCTTGGGAGAAGCGACAGTGCAGTATAACGTTGTACTTGGTTTACATGGTCTACTTGGTGATGTCTCCATGGTGACTTATGTCTGACCTTCAAACATGTGCGCTGCCTTCCATCTGGCTCAGGTTGGATAATCAGATCACATCAACACGCACACAAATGCACTGTCAGATCTCATCATGAATGAAGAGAATTTCTTTTTGATTTTTTAGATCTAACCAACAAGTTTGTTATCAGTCACTGTAACATCGGAATTTTTTCCAGCTCACACAAAATTTATGGATCTGATTTTAGGATTGCTACTTGTTTTCATTTGCACACTCATAGGCATGCTTTAGCTCTAACAAGAGTTCCCTTTGACCTGCTATAGTTTGCGGTGGGTTTGGATAAAGACTTGATTCAATTAGTGTGTCTTTCATCAGCAAATAGGCCATACCCCCAGCTCTGCATGCTTTCACAAACTGCCCCTTTCATTTCTGCTCTGTTCAATACTCTGCTCTGCTGTTCGCAAATTCATAAGGCGCTCCAGAAGGGCCAACATCTGGCAGCTCCTTAGGCCCAGGCCCGTGCATCCGTTCTGGGGCAACGA